>NC_068958.1:13166703-13466703 GCF_026419915.1 Harpia harpyja
TTTTAAGCTTAAACCCATTGAAGCTTCCCCCTCTATCCAAGCACCTCCTGAAACTTTGAAATCCCAAGACTTCCACCTTCAGCACAGGTTTCCCTGTAGAGAGCTCTCCTAGTCCCACTTGGAGCATGAGGGTGGACTGCGGATCTCCAGAGGTGGCTTCCAACCAACACTTCAGTGGTTCAATGAACTCAAAGGCTCGCTCTGCAGCAAAGCGATGGCAGGGCTGCATAACCAGCTTCCTTCAGTGTGCCTGACTGGGCATTACCAGCCTTTTTGGAAGGGGTATATTTAGGCGGAAATATTGTGTTACTGCTGTGGTGGGACTGAAACTTGTAAGCATGGGGAAGTCAATAGGATTACCACAGTGTCGTGGATGATTTATGTCTGTTTTTATTGCTGAAAGCTAGAGTTTTGAATGGAATTAAAACCAAGCCAGGTTGTTAGAGCAGCAATTAGCAGCAATTTTCCCTCTCTTGCTCATTTAAACAGCCAATTATTTAAAGGTGAGCATAAAAACAATCCCATTTTTCTTCTAATTCAGTATCTTTTGTCCCTGTGTCTTTCAGTCCAAGTCAGGAATTTTTTAGTCCCAGGTGTCGTTAAAGTTGGGTGTTTGTCTTCTCCTTGGAGGTTGGGGTGAGGCATGGGCTGTCCTGGACTGTGGGGAGCAGTGGCAGGCTCAGCAATATGCGGTAGGTTGCAAAAAGCTCTGATAGCTACCGTACAGCAGCAGAGCTGTGGCTTTTGACCTGGGCAGTCCCAGAGCTCACTGCATTCCTGGAGGAATGCAAAGTGTTCCATAAGTAAAATCTTTCTCATGGTTGTCAGTCGTTACTGTGATGCTGGCTTGAGAAAAGGCAGGGAACAAAGACTGTGAATGAGCTGGGTGTTTATTATGTGGTCTGTTTCTTCCCCAAGGTCTGGACTTCCCTGGTTTGTTGGGAGAAATGATATTGTTTTTAATTAGATTGTGGGAGTTGTGGCTTCTGCAGGCTTGGCTGTGTTATTTAGTCCTGACTGCAGCCGAACAGAAGCTGGAGCACAAGTACAGCTAGTTGATAAAGGCAGATTCCAGAAGTGCCAATGCTTTGCTGAAGATGACAAGACTTCACTTCTTTGGGATGTAGAAATGTCGGTGATAAGGGATCTCAGGAGGTCTCTAGTCCAAACCCTATTTGGAACAGGACCATACTCAGCCCTAGGTGAGGTCAGCTATGGCTTTATCAAAGTAAGCCTTGAAAACCTTAAGGAACATCCCCCACCTCTCTGGATATCTTTTCCAGTGCTGCACCACCTTCCTGGTAGAGTTTTTATCCTAATATCCGTTTTGAACCTTCTAAGCTGCAACTCATGGCTGTTCCTGTTGTTACACCATCCGCTGCTTTGGGTGAGGAAACTGCTGCATCAAAGAGCTGAAATTAATTTTTTCATATTGTGTGCAGCATCATATTTCTCTCTGAACTGCCAGCAGTGGGCATTGAACTGGCAGCTTCTGGCTGTTGCCTAAGCTCTGCAGAAAGGCTCAGGAGAAGAGCGTGCGGTGTTGATTGCTTTTGTGATTCTTATGTTCCCTCGGGGTTCTTTCTCCTGTTCAGGCTTGCATCAGATCTCGCAGAACAAGGTGGCAGTGTTGCTCCTGGCTGGAGGACAAGGAACTCGCCTGGGAGTGAGCTATCCCAAGGGCATGTACAACGTGGGGTTGCCTAGTGGCAAGACCTTGTATCAGATCCAAGCAGAAAGAATCCGCAAAGTGGAGCAGCTCGCTGGCCAGAGACACCACTGCAAGTGTGCTATCCCCTGGTAGGTGATCTGGAGCCACAGACCTGCTGTGCAGGGGTCTTTGCGTTGCAGTCTTGTCTACATTGTATTCTAGAAGCACTTTGCTGGGTGCTATAGAGACAGGCCAGGGGAGAGCCTTTTGTCAGCAGGATTTGTGATGCCAGCAGCTGGCGGAGGGTGCACAGGGACAGGAAGTGGCAGGTCCGTGTCTGCAGACCTGAGGGACTGAGCACTGCACTTGAATCACTGGCTGCTACCCTAACTGCTGTACCATGCTGTCTTTTCAAGCATGGTCCCTGACAACACTATAAACAACACTTTTCAGTGCCTGTTTCAGATGCTTCACAAGAGATTTTATCTGTTTGTGCTGTGCTTTCTCAGGTTCCTGCACGGAGGGAGAGATTGCCTAGAGCTCACCTTCCAAGACCCTCTGCCTCCCCTTGCCCGCGATTTCTGCCACAGCAAAAAAACGCTTCCCCTTGCAGTAGTAAATGCTTGTCGTGCTCCATTTTCAGGTCACCTCCTGCTGTAGTTGTTTACAGCTGGCTGCTCTCTCTCCTGGCTGCTCCTAGCTTTCAAAAGGCTTCAGAAGAGACTAGCTCTGTGCAAGGAGCAAAATATGGATTCCCTATGGGACGTGGTGGGTGAGAGAGGGGAAGGTGCTGCAGCATGCTTCTGGGAATGTTTTCTGCTAAGTGTTCTTCATTAGACTATGAAGAGATACCTTTATGAAACCACTGTCTGGCCTAAGCCAGGCTTTGGGAAGAGTGAAGGAGCAGGTGTCCGAGGTCTTCAGAAAACAAGCACATCATTTTACAGATTGGAGGTCAAAGGTGATTTGAGTCTGTATCGTGTTTCTTTCTGAAGCCGTGCATGCCTGACCTGAATTGCAAATGCCCCATCCCTGGTGCTGCTGGAAGCCAGGATGGATTATTTGCAGGATGCAGCATCTGCTGATAATGTTTACAGTTCCTCTCCCTGGGTTGAGGAGGCAGTTGGCTGCTGCAGTACACCAGGGGCCAGGCTATGCTGTGCTGCAAAGATGTAAGTTGGGGTGTGTGTGAGGTCCAGTCTCTCCTGTGCAAGGGATTGATTCCCCTGGCATGCTGGCAGAGGACCCTGTATACGTATGGCAATAGCTGTTGGAGAAGTGCTTGACAGGTAGATGATGAGGATGGCTTTTAGCTACTGTTGAAGGAAGAAACATAGTGAAGGGAGGGACAGCAGCAATGTGGAGCTGGAAGGAGAGGAGGAAACAGAGAAACTTAAGAGAAAAACAAATTATGCAGCCAACATTTGAAAATGCTGCTGTTCGCCTTGGCACAGAAGAGGTGCTGGCAGACTGAGCTGCTGGGTATTCGCAGCTCATTCTCAGCACCTTGTGCTGGTCAGTGCTTCTTTAAACACTTAACGTCAGTTTGAATCTAGGGTGAATGAGGTGAATGTACTGCCCTTTGCCTTGTTTTCCAGCTCAACCGAATATCCAGATGTTGTTCACATTTAGGGAAAGGCTTTTCTGTCCTGGCTGGAGCTAAGCCTGTGGGGAGTATCATGCACAAGACCCTGTGCAGCCTTCCTGTGGGATGAGTTCTGGAGGAGAGCTCTCCTGCTCAGTTGCATACTGCAGGATACTGTAGTGTCTCTCACTTAACACTCTTGGATTTCCTCCCTTCTGTGTTCCATTTGTAGTTTTGTCTTTCGCTTGTGCTTTTCTTGCTCATTGCTCAGCACCCATTCCTACACAGGTACATCATGACAAGTGAGTTCACGCTGGGGCCGACAGAGGAGTTCTTTGTAGAACACGACTACTTCAACCTGGACAGATCCAATGTGGTCATGTTTGAACAGAGAATGCTGCCTGCTGTCACCTTTGATGGGAAGGCCATCTTGGAGGAGAAGGGGAAAATTGCTATGGCTCCAGGTACCCCGCTGTTCACTCTTACATGGTACAGTAATGTAATATGTGTTGATAATTGATTGCTACTAGCCATCAGCCAGCCTTGGCACACGGAGCAGTCTTTGGAGGTGAGTGTTAATGCTTCTGATTAGTATGGGAGGGTTCAGTTAAATGTTTCAGTCTGGTAATCAAGAGTGTAGCAATCTCTGTTTAGTTCTTGCTGGAGATTTGCCCACAGCACGTGGTTTTTGTCTAAGCCTGGGAGGATTGGCAGGATTAGGAGCTGTACAGCTTCAGGTTAGGAACAGCATGTGTCGGCAAGGCTGCATCTGAGGTCCTTGGGGTGCTGCCTCCCAGGGGTGAAGCTGTCAGGAGCTGGGCTCCCATTCAAGGCTGATAGCTGGAAATGGGTGAAAAAGCAGCAAGAAGATTAACTCTTTCCAAAATGATTGCAATGTCTTACCTAGTAAAGTTCTCCTCTTAACCTGGACGTGGTAAGAGACTCGGTGAAGGCAGCCTGGTCAGGGCCATATTGCAGTGATGCAGTTTTGCGGCTGCAGAGTGGTTTTCCTGAGCTGACAGGGGTGTCAAAGCAGGAACCATGAAAGGGTGATCTGTGATGAACAAACGTGCAGGTGTCTTGTGCAGCTGCAGTTCAAGCCTTTAAAAAGGCATTGGGAAGTTGTGGGGGGAGGATAAACTGAGAATAAGATTTAATTTAGTCTTTTTCTCCAAGTTGAGTTTTAAATGGTTTTGCTCTGCACTGGAAGAGAAGAAATGTAACAGGTTTTTCCCACCCTCTGCATAATGTTTTGTCCTTTAGTGTTTTCCTTCTGAGGATCTTACAAGGCTTCATAAGGTCTTGTAACACTTCTCTGTGAGGGTGGTCCCTGTGGTCCAACTCTGCAGGTGAGGGAGGTGGGCTGTGGAGGGGAACAGGCTTGCCTGAACTGTGTGGCAGGTCTGGAAATAAAATCTGGTAGCACTGACTCTTGGCTAGAAAGCATTCCCTGCTCTGCTGTTAAAGAAAGTTTGTTCAGGACTTTCAGCTTTTGCTCTGTTAGCTGCAAAAACCCCACTAATTAACCATGGCTTTGTCTTTTCTCTTGCATTATAGATGGCAATGGTGGCTTATATCGAGCTTTGGTGGATAACAAGGTCTTGGATGACATGAAGCAGCGTGGAATCCAGTATGTCCATGTATACTGTGTGGACAATATCCTTGTGAAAATGGCAGATCCAGTCTTCATAGGCTTCTGTGTTTCCAAAGGGGCAGATTGCGGTGCAAAGGTGAGGCGGCAGTAACACTGGGCCATTTCCCCACAGGGAGTTAAGGTCTGATTATGCTCGGAAGCTGCTGGCTAGGGTGAGCTTAGATGAACCAGGGTGTTCAGACCTCTCTCCAACAGCGGCTCGCTGCAAGCAGATTTAGAAGAGCTGCTTGGTGCCTGCATTGCATTCAGAATCCCTACCTGTGGGTGTCCTCCTCCACTCATCCCAGAGTACTGTGGAAAATAAACTTCAATTAGAGCAGGGACTGTAACTGCACAGGAAACTACAAGCTGGAATTGCTTCCCCTTTATGCCCTGCCCTTTCTACAAAGGCACTTGGGCTATCTAGAAGCCATATTGGACTGGGTTGTGTTTTATAAATGCACCTTTAAGTCTAATGGAGGCATTTTTTCTTCCTCACTGGGGAAGATGGGGAAAGCCAAACCAGCTTGGTTTTGTCACCCTAAACCAGCAGGTGCCTGAGGAGAGATTTATATTACTTTAATCATTAACACTGTTCCCATGAACAGGGAGCTGAAGGCTAAAGCTGCAAATGTTTTTCATTTAATGCCAGGTCCCAGTCCTTGATAGGAAAAGTGCCCCGCAGTATGCCGATTTCTTTTAACTGGTTTGTCTTCTGAGCAACTGCACAATTAAGCGGTCAAGTACTGTTTTTTTTGCCTGGTTTTTGGGCAAAATGTGCCTCCACCCAGCAGTGCCCGGCCTGTGCTCCTGAGCTGCTGGAAGATAAGCATGCAACAGTCCTGTAGGATCATTTGTATGTGGGAGTTGGGATAGTGCTGGGATTTTCTTCCTTTTTATCATAGCACTCTGTCCTGTGGCTGCAGGTGGTGGAGAAGGCCTACCCCACAGAGCCTGTTGGGGTGGTGTGCTGTGTGGATGGGGTCTACCAGGTGGTGGAGTACAGTGAGATCAGCCTGGAGACTGCGCAGCAGCAGAGCCCCGATGGGGGACTGATATACAGCACTGGCAATATCTGCAACCATTTCTTCACAGTTGAGTTCCTGGAGATGGTGGCCCAGTAAGTTCCAGCAGACCTGCTAGGCAGTTGTGCAGCCCAGAAATGCCTCCAAGAGTGGGTGTTCCTGTTTCCCACTCTGTAATTTCAGTTATGGGTACCTCCTGCTCCACTCTTCACTTCCTCTCTCCTCCGAACAGTTCAAAACAGCTGTGTCCCCTTTCTGACAGCCCCAGTGTGCTCTTTGGGCCTTACCCGGTGAAGAGGCTGTATGCTTTGCTGTAGCTAAATCGATGAAGATATAGCAGTGCATGACCTTCCTGGGCCTGCAAGGGTGAGCAGTCACGTGGGCTGCAGTGTGGTCAGTGATGTGGTTGGTGATGCAGCCCCACACTGAGGATTTTCAGTGGGAATGTCACCCATGCCATCCCTTGGGACAACAGAGGTTGGGGGAGAGGGTGAAGCTGGGGGAAGACCCTGCTCCTTGGTGTTGGGAGATGGGATGTGATGCTGGGCATTCACTGAGCAGCTGTACGACCTTCCTGAAGAGCTTGATCCTCCCTTGTGTGAGGGATCTGCTCTGCTCCATTGTCATCCTGGTCAGATAACAATTTCTGTTACCTTTTTTTATCTTTGCCTGCAATTTCAGTTCAACGCTAGGTCCTCCCTCTTCCTCTTGGTTTACATTGTCGTGTCCCACTGGTACAGGGAGTGCTGCTGGCTGGGCTGCTCTGCTTAGTGAAGTGTTTCCTGGATGTGACTTGGATCAATTTGGAGAGAGCAACACCCACAATGGTTGAGAGATGACCCAGAGCAGTAATAAGCCATCTGCTTCCCAGAAATGTACTACTTTTTAATAAGTGCATATGAAATAAGTGAATTGTTTCTTCTCCTTTTGCAGGAAATATGAGCCGCAGCTGAGGCATCATGTAGCCATAAAGAAGGTGCCCTACATTGACGAGGAGGGAAATCTGGTAAAACCGCTAAAACCGAACGGGATAAAGCTGGAGAAGTTTGTGTTTGATGTGTTCCAGTTCTCTAAGTTAGTGGCAGACATGATTTAATTTTTTTCCTTCCCTTTTCAATGTTTGTTTGAATGACTGTAGGTTGTAACAGGCATTGCCAGGGAGCATGTGGTTTATGGGTGGCTTGTTAGAAAGGCTGTTGGATCTTCACCAAGCTCTAACACGACAGTAACGCTGCAGGTGTGGTCACAGGGTGCTCGGCAGCAGCCAGACTTGCTCTGGCTGTGCTCCCAGAGCTGTTCGTCCTGCTGAAGATGTGTTGGCTGGCCTGGCCACTGCCAGCCCTGTGAAAGAAAGAAAAAAAGGAAGTCGAGCACAAAGCCAACATTTAATACAAGCCCATGTTGGAGTATTCAGACTTGCAAAAACGGGGTCTTTCAGAATTGTGGCTTCCATGGCAACTGCAGCTCTGGTTAAATTTTCGGTGCGTGTTAGCCAGGGCTCCACTCACATCCTTTGTGCAGGTTGCAACAGGTTGCTTAAGCACCATGGGGCCAGGTTACTGTTGCTGTGGGAACTGTCAGTGTTGACTTGCCAAGCTCTAAAACATAGCTGAGAGCGCTGTGCCATAGTGTTAGTGCAGTCAAGGGTACTTTGTGTTTAGGGAATGTGGATTTCAATAATTTAGGAATTTAGCATAAGTGTTCTTATAAAACCTATTTTCCAAGGTCTCGAATTCAGCAGTAAAGATTCTGGTTTAGGCTTAAATAAATGGCAAAAAGAGACCTGAGGCAAACTGAATTGACTTTGGAGATAGTACTTTTCTTTTTAGAGGATTTACTTTAGGATAGAGAGCTCAAGGTTTGAACCGTTCTCCGTTTCCTGACATGCATTCAGTAAAGAAATATCATACTAAAGAAATATCATACTATCATACATGTTTCCATACATGTGATGGAAACAGTGCTGACTTCTGAGCTTTGAAAGGACTCATTTGCAAGCAGTGATTGCTTGTGCTTTTTTAGTAATACTGCAAAAACAGCTTGGCAGCTGCTCTTCACATGTGAAATGCAGAACCACACAGATGCTGCTGTGGGATTTTTTAATTTGCATTCCCATTTCTGGTAAACAGCTGTACTTAACATTCAACTGTGAATCCTCCCATATTGCTTGTTCATCCCTGGGAACTGGTGTCCTCAGTTGATCCTTGCCTACGGACTCCCAGGTGGAGTGGCCATTTCTTGGAGCAGGGGTGCAGTGCTCTGAATTGAGGCACACAGCTTGGCGCTGTGTTTGAGCTCTCCATCCTGCTGTGCTCTTAGCTGAGATTTTTTTGTCCACGAGCCAGTGCCTGGAGAGGTTTCTGTGGGATCTCTGCAGAACTGTTGCTTTTCCTCACCTGTGCACAGCTCTGGAGGGTTGTGAGGCTGCTGTTATGTTCCCAAAGAGACTGGGCTTCTTGTATTTTTCCATTATATAGCCCTGGTACTTCTTTGCTCTTCAGGTGGGAGGTGGGCTTTCCTTAGCTTGACTGCCTCAGGCTGCATACATCGCTGTTCCCTAAAATATATATGAGCCTTTACCCATGAAAGCTGTTGTTGCATCAACAGGGCTGATGGCTAGCTTTGTTTTTCATTATCATTGTTTTCTCCTCTTTGCTGGTAGGAATTTTGTGGCATTTGAAGTTTTGAGAGAAGATGAGTTCTCGCCACTAAAAAATGCAGACACAGCTGACAAAGACACTCCTACCACTGCTCGGCAAGCCCTCCTGGCCCAGCATTACCGCTGGGCTCTCAAGGCTGGGGCCAGATTTCTGGATGAAAATGGTTGCAGGATACCAGAGAAACTCAGGTATGAACCTCTGTGACCTTCTCCGCAGCTTCTCTGCCTGTGGCTGCCCAACCATGCCAGCTGGCTAGTGGCATGTACTGTGCTCTACAAAACTGGCCATTAGTTTGATCACAGGGTGACTCGGCATGATTTTTGTTCAGCTGTTGTTTTCTGAACATGCAGAGTAATGTCTATTACAGCTCCTGCTCCATTAGTGATTGTGAGTGCTCTAGACAGTAATGCACAGTGCTCTGAGATTCCTGCCCTGGGGGTCACGAGTTGACTCCTCCTATAGCAACTCATTAGGCAGGGGCAACCTTTTCCATCATTCTGGATTTAGCCAGCCCAAGGAATTGTAATTTGTAGTCCTCAGCAGCTTTTCTGAATACAGCCCCAGTGCTTAAAGCCCAGCAAGATTCTCAGGTGGGATTAAGGATCAGCTGTTATAGCAATTACCAATTCAGATACTCTTGCATCATGCTGAATGGGAAGCTGCTTTTACTCCATGGGGCTATTACTTCATCAACTCATAGTTTAATAAACCCACAAGCTGTTCATTTTACTTGAAAAGCATCTCTATAAAAGTGATGTTCTTGTTTTGATGAGAAATATTTAGGACCTGCTAATTCCCTTTTATTTTCACACTTTGTGTTCAAATAATGTCTGGTGCATGTGAATGTAACAAATGTCTTATCCTTCTGGATATCCTGTTCTTGATCTTTTGAAGAAGATGCACTGTTTTTTAAGCATAGCAGGAAGTTAATCCTGTGTTCTCTTCCCTAGTCTCTCAGGAACTGAAGATCCTCCAGCTGTGTGTGAGATTTCTCCGTTAGTGTCTTACTTTGGAGAGGTGAGAGTAACTATCGATGCAGGTATTTTTAAGAGTGCAGGTATGCATCTGATTTTCTTCCAGACACGGGGGATGTCTTTAGCCTAGGCTTGCTGAGAAATGGTAAGATCAACGGAACTAGGACTTGGGCTCTGTGTTACGTTCATGGTTCTGCTATGGTTTATTCTTCAGCAGTTTGTTCACTCTCAGTTTTAGCCATCTGTAAAATGACATTTGCAGTGAGGCTGCACAGTTTCATTATGACTCACAAGTACTTTGAGATCTTCTGAATGAAAAGCACAGAATATTCAAATTCCAGAATCCATGGGGTCACTGTATTCAGCTGTATGCTAATTTGTGCCCGTCTCCCACAGTGAGTGAATACTGAATGAGAAGTGTGATACGTGCATTGGCTTTAGAGAAACCACATCTTAGATTTCTTAAGTTTGTCCGTCTGAAAATAATTGGTCCTGGGAAAGCTGCTTCCATTTAGTAGTGAGAAGAGGAGCTTCCCTGTGTTGGACATACAGGGTGAGAAATGGTGGATTGCAGGAGGATATGCGGGCCCTGTGGGGAAGGGCATTCATAAGACTTGACATCTTTGCTAGGTTTCCATGTGCAGATAGTGAACTCATTGCAATCGATGTGTTATAAGAACAAAATGAAAACAAGGCAATTTAAGTTGACTTTTCTTTGCTAGAGTTATTCTAATGTGAGTTAAGGATACATCTTCCCATGCCTGCCCCTCCCCAGGAAGCTTGTTTCTGAGATCCATTGTTTTACAGTTCATTGGTGCCTCTCCTTCATGAACCCCAGGCTTGGGGCTGAAATGCTTTTCATCTCTGTCACTGGAGAAACTATTGCTGTTGTCTGTCCTTCCCATGACCTTTTAACTTTGGGTAGTCAGTGGTTCATTGAGGACATTACGTAGACTTAAAAATAGTGCAGGTAACCAGTCTGATGCATTTACAACCTAACAGTGCTATTTTCACATGTTCTCAGGGCCTGGAGGTGTACATGAAGAACAAAGACTTCCCTTCTCCCTTTGTGCTCGATGAAAACAAAGCAGAAATGTTAGGAAATTCTTGAAGAGGAGGGAGGCCTTTCCCCCTCAAATCATATCTGTCTGTCAGATCCATTATAAGAACTGACATTACTAAAATGTCAGCTATGAAGTGTGTTATAAAAAAAATTGCTTTGCAGTATCAGATCAATGCCAAATCCCTGCAGCAGTTGTGTTTACACACATGTGCATGCTCACCAGTTCTGTTTGGTAACTATGAAGGCTATGCCTTTTACCTCAGTCTGTTTTGTAGACTTGGATGTGAATGAAGATTAATACCTTCCGGGTACCAAACAGATCTTATATTTCTTATTTGCTGTGCATACTAATATGTAGAAGAGCCAGTCAGGGCCTAATAAATCAGATTTGCATTCAAGAAGATTAAATCTCTTCAGTGCCTTGTTAGGTATCTTCTTTGTGCTGGTAGGGTTGGTTGGGGTTTTTTTGGTTTTGTTTTTAAATTGTGTGAACAGCTGAAGAATCAGTTTGATCATCTTTTCCCTAATCTTGTGCTGGTTAGAAGATCCAATTCAGCAATTGCATCCTCTAACCAGATCATACAGAGGAGTCTGCTGTAGGTAGGGATGCTGCTGTGCATAAGCGTTGCTTGAGGTTTGGACTCCAAAGCAGAACAGACTAGTTTGCATATCTAGGCTCACTGGTGCTATTCCAAGAAAACATAAGTAAATATGCAGCTTAGACTGATCGCAGTGACCTGGGTTTTTTTAATTAAAAAGAGAAATTTTTTCACAACAACACTCTGCTCTTCCTGTCTATAACAGACATTTATTTTACTTTTCATTTTTCTGTTTAATGTATACCATATCCCTCAAAGGGGACTCCTTTAAAATACCTGAAAGTAATAAGAGGAACAAATCCTGATGGTAGAATTTAATGCTTAAACAAAACTAAAAAAAGACTTAATCCCAGCATAACCACTGTACACAGTACAACACCAGCCTCTGCTTCTACAGTTTCTGGCCAGGTAGTTTTCCAGCACTCTTTCACTTATGAAATAATTCTTTAGATGCCTTCCTTTTAAATATATTACTAAACGTAATGTAAAGTGTCAGCTAATTAAGGATGCTAATTGCCAGAACATATGTAGCATGTAAACTCAGCCCTGGCTGAGGGAACCCAGGGTGGCTGTGATCCATTAATGATTGTTTCTGTTCAGCCTTTGGACACTGTCCTGGCAAGCTCGTGCCAGGCAGGCACCTGCCTGCTGCAGAACCTGTGCTGAACACACCAAAGTTGTTTCACCCTTTGTGAGGATGCTTCAGGTGCACTGCTGGGTGGCCTTTGCTTAAGGAGCACTCTATACATTTTCCACAAATCAGTTGTTAAGGAAGGTGGTGAGGGAGATGCCTCATCTGGAATGTTATTTCATGCATCTGCTTCTACTGCTGATGCTATTTTATTAAGCATAAATCTTTTAAATAACTTAAGTGGCTTTCTGTAATTCCTGATTTGAAGCTGTATTCAGAATGTTGGGGAAGTATAAAAATGGCTTTGAGAGTAAATTCAGTTTGTAAGTAGGCTCATGTTTTCCAAAGAAAGTATCTAAATGTCAATGGCAGAGTTTTCAGGTATGAAGTGTATCTGCATGCATGTAACTAAGGAGCCTTTTGCACGTGCAAACCAGCTAATGACAGGTCTGATTACCTCAGTTTGCATATGCAGCCAGGAATTCCCATTTTTAGTATAAATGAAGCATTTGTCCTTTACACTCTATTCGGTTTGTGGTTTTTTTTTTTTTTTTTTTTTTTGCACAGTGTATTATGGGTCATTCCATTCCTGTCAGTCAAGTTTTATATCTGGGAACAAATTGTGTTGTATCTTTGTGAGTATTGCTTGTTGATGCAGGCACACGCTCGTTTTAAATTGCACCCTGCTATATAAAGAAAGGATATTTCTTTTGCTTTTTCTTAAGTTCTTTCTCTTTTGAAACTTCAGTTCCCATGTACTTCAATCATGTGTACACTGAGCTGCTGACATGGTTTTTAAAGGTTGTTTTCAAGAAGCTGAATTAGAATGTTGAATGCCTTGTCTGTTGGGTCTTTTTTTATGACATCACATTTTAAACTGGAACATAGGAAGAATTTTGAGAGAACTTTAAAAAAAAAAAATTAAATCTGTCCTGTATGTAACAAAGTAATTCTAGTATGTATTATGAAATGAAAAAAGTACCTGAAACAAAGGGAGGTCCCATAGTACTCCAGAAACTTTTGGACACCTAAGCATTTTTATAATAAAGATGTTACTGTGATTTCTATGTGTCTGTCTGTGTTTCTTGTCCATGAGGAAAATACACTTGTCTTTGTCCTTACATGTCATGGGTGTTGTCACCACAGCTGCGGGACACTGAGCCAACAGTGTCACAGATGGCATGGCTGGAGGCTGCAGCGCCCATGCTTCAGATGTACAGGGGCATGAGGGACTCTGCAGAGGGTAATTCCTGAAGGGGTTTGACACTGTGGGATGTATTTTTTCATCAGAAAACAGAAGACTCTGTTCTTGCCTGCAATCCTGTTAATTTTTTTTTTTTTCAAGCTTTTCAACTCAGTTTACTGAGGGGAGGGAGTTTAATTGTGGATGGTGTGTGTTTTTCTTTTATTTAAAGTAGATTTGAGTGATCTGGATCTGAGTCAGGTTTTTGCAGCTGTTGTGTAGGTAATGAGCACTCACTGTAATGCAACTTTTGCTTGGTTTCCCGTTGACAGGCACTTTTTAAACAGGGCTCTATTTATAGAACAATCAGTTAGGGGAGGTTAGTAACTTTTCACAAACGACAGATTGTCCTCTTTTGGGGGTTTAGTGCTGAACCCAGCAAAGGTCAGAAGTAGATATTCTTCCTTCCTTACCTATTTCACCCCATGTTTTTCTCTTGGCACCTGTGTGAAGGCTGCTGGGTTTTTTAATGTGTTTTTAAGCTACATGAATCAGTAATAAATACTAAAAATGAATGCATGCTTCAGGCTTCTGTTAAATTGTTCCTCTGCTTGTTTGTGTGGAGTGTTCATATCTACCAGAATTGTTTGCTTGCTTAGTTTTTTTTAATCATGAAATGCTCAAAAAGACACCAAATTTTCAGTTTTATCTGGAAATCTAGTGTGAGGTGGATTCCATATGTAAAGGCTCAGATGATGCACATTAACTGCATAGTTAGGCACAGCTGAAGGTGAATTCAGTGCCAGTACTTAAAGCAGTAGTCTTAAAGCAGCTGCTTCAATGCTTTCTTTTTCCTGTTGGACTACGTACCTGATCTAGAAGTAACGGTTATTACAAAACCACCAAGTTGTGGCTCTAAGTGTGTACATCACTAAACAGCACTCTTCCCTGTTCCTCTACACTCACTGATAACGTCCCTCCTTCTCCCAAGTGAAGATGCAGAGAACCATTTGCACAGAGAGTGACTAAGGGCTGGGGGTCTGTGGAGAAGCAGGTGAGGGAAGGAATTGTGTGAGACAAGTGAATCCTGCTGAGTACCGAAATTTGGTGCCAGATCTTATGGAAGGGTTTATTTACACAACCGCTGAAGTTGCTTTTCACCCACTCACACACATCCTCTCACAGATTTCAGTTGTCTTACTTTCAGGCCCATGTTTCCGTGTTGTCTGCCCAGGATTGTGTGTGTGTGATGCAGAGGACAAGGGATGCCAGCTGTCACGTGTGTCTCAGGTTCTCACTGGCAGGTGATAATGACATCAGACAGCTCTTCTCTGTCCTCTGGGAATCAACAGGTTTTTGGGGTTTTCCTTTGCTGTGCTTGCCTTCCTGGCAGGAGGAGCGATGGTGTCTGTGGTTCATCCTCCTTTTGTCTGGGTGCAGTGTCTTCTGCTGTGTGGCTGGTGCTGTGGCCTTACCAGAGCATGGTTCTCCAAGCTAGATGTGTTGCTGAAATCCGGAATAAAACTCCTTAACAGCAATGAGAATTTAAGAAGCAGGTACTCCTTTATTGTAGCGCTGGGTACACGGGGGATCGCTCCACCTATCGTGTGCACCTGTCTTGTCTAACGATACAGTTAAATACACACCTGTTATACATATTCATTAAGTTTCTGGGAAATGTTATACATAATCATCAACTTTCCAGTAAATCATTGGCATATGTATATGTCTTCACAGCAGGCGCAGCAAAGGTCTCTGGTGGTCTTCAGAAGCCCTCTGGTGGTCTTTCATAGTCTTCCTCACTTGTCCGCTTCTTGACCTCTTTTAGCTGATTCTGCACAGTATGATTCTCATCACTATCTATATTAGTTTGCATAAAAATGTATACTATGTTCTCTTTTGAAATCTAACTTTTTCAATGATTGGTCTTTCAGTTATCAAGATGGGAAAGGTAGGGAGTTTCCAAGAACCAAATCTTCTTGGCTTCTTAAAAGAAAATATAAGCCAACGATAATCAGCTAAAAGTACAGTACTACACATTCTTTAAGTTCTTTATCTACTATAGTTACGCACTATAACTTTATATTCCTAAGATTTTAGCTGTAATCAGATTTGATTTCTTTTAAAATGTAACAGATGGGAGCTGCACCTTCCTGAGCTCGAATGAGGGGAGCACACAGGCCCTTCTCTTAATTGTCGTTGAGTTGTTTTACCTGATGACATCCCACATTCACACTTCCTTTTATGTTTCTTTCACCCCAATATTTCTGTGACTGGTCTCTATATTATAGTCTCACAACACAGGAAAAGTGAGGACCCCCAGCCTCTCCTTATATCTCATTTCCCGCCCGGGCAGCTGAAGTCCTTGCCAGGCAGGGGGACTGGCAAGGTGAAAGTAGCTAAAGCGAGGGCCAGCAAGGGGAAAAAGGGAAAGAAATTCAGCCCCAGCCACCACCCCCCCTCTGCCCGAAGGAGGTGCCTGGGTCAGGGTGACTGGCGGCCTTGCTCGGACTCGGAACAAGCCCACGCCGGGAGCTGCGTCCCCCCGTGGCAGCCTCGGCGGGTGTTGCGGGTGGGAAGCGCAGCGTGAGGCGGGGAGGGCCGCGGCTGCCGCCTCCCTGCCCGCGGTGAGGGGGGCGAGCCACCACGGCCCCGCCGCCGCTCCTCGCCGCCGCGCCGGCCCTGGCGTCCCCGTTGCTAGGGCGTGGCGCGGCTGTTGCTAGGGGCACCATAGAGTCCCGGAAGTGCTCTCGGGCTAGAGCGGCACCCGGAAGCGGCTGCTGCGTCCCGCTCTGTGGTGGGAGGAGCGGGATCATGGCGGCCGGCGCGCGGGGTGGCGGGCGGGCGGGCTGCGGCCCCTGAGGCGCCGCCATGTACTCAGCTGCTGCCGCCTCGCCGCCGCCGCGACGGGACTTCATCTCCGTCACCCTCAGCCCGGAGGAGCCGGTGGGGGCCGGCGGCTACAATAACAGCAAGGCCTGGAGGCGGCGCTCCTGCTGGCGGGTGAGGGTGGGCTGCAGGCCGTGAGGGGACCCGGGGCCGCGGGGGGCTCCGGGCCGTGAGGGGAGGACCCGGCCTGGAGCGGGTGGGGAGCTGTACGGTGGTGGCGGGTACCCCTGAGCTGGGTGCAGGGGGCACCTGGCAATGAGGGAGGACTGTTGGGCTGGGGAGGGCTGGGCTGTAGGAAGTGGACGATGAGGGGTGTCCCTGGGCTTGGGTGCAGCTGGATTGTGTGTTGGGTGTCCTGGCCTGGGGATCTGGTTTGGGACCCCCCCATTCCGAGCTGGGGAGGGGGCCGAAGCTGCGAGCACTTGACGATGGGGATGCCCTGGGCTTGGGGAGGGGTGGCCCCGGGCTGGGGGTCTGCTCTCAGAAGTGTTCGGGTGGCAGCTCTCCATCTGGTAGGGGTTTGTGGAGTGCAGGCTGGTAGAGAGTGCTCTAAGTCATACCTTATTTTTTGTGAACAAAGCTGGGGCGGGGGAATATGGTGTGCATTTGAGGGGAATCCTGCCCTCTGCTAGTGGCCATCTGGGGGGCAACACTGTGCTCTCTGGGCAGGAGTGGAGGGGAGGGGGTAAGATTTGGTCTTGGTGCCTTTGCCCTGTATTTTAGGGTTTGAAGGGGGACTCCTGTCCTCTGCCCTAGGAGAGTAAAGGGAACAGTTTTGCTTTCTGTGGGAAGGCTGAATGTGAGAAGAGAGGTCTCCGGCATTGCTGTGTGGAAGTGACCTTCTTGTCTGCTTGTGGGTAGGGAGTGGGCAGGCAGCTTTACCGAGGGTGGGAGTTGGGCTGGAGAGGCAGGGTGGGAAACTGTGAGCCAAAGGAACAAGATAACCCTTCCTGCAGATAGGAGATGAGGTATAGTCACCTAGAGAGGCTTTACAGGTGGTCAGGTGAAGCATAGGAAGAACTTGTTTAGGGACACAGTATGGCAGCTTCTCTCTTATTAACAGCTAGGGAAATGTGGGGATAGGGCACAAGATGTTTCACCCTTCCTTTTATTCTTATTCTTTGTCAGCAAGAAAAAGTAAGATGGTGGTGAATGCCGTCATGTATTCTTGTGCCTCATTCCTACCCATCCCAAGACACCACAGTCAATGCCCCTTTTCCCATCCTATCCTGAGGAAACACAGGGCTGCTGGGTTTCAGGCATCCTTCTGCGACTGGGAGATGATGATACGGTTGGCTGTGCAAGTAGAGCCGAAGGTGAAGGAGTGGTATCAGCAACTTGTGGTGTGTGTAGGGAAGGGTGTAGAGGATTACTGTACTGTCAGCAGTGTGGGAAGCAAACAGGAAATGTCTGCTTTGGGGCTTGGCAATGTTGAGCACATTGATAGTTCTTCACTGAAACATTTGCAGCCTCTGGTTGTTATTAAGAGGATGAGGACTATGGGAAGTGCTGTGGGGTGTAGAGTGGTTTGTAGGTAACTGTAGGTTGTTCCCAAGTGTAGCATTGGCAATGAAGCGCTCTCTCTGTATGCACAAACCAGTAATGAGAAGCAAAATGTTGCTCTGGTGAATTTTGATAGGACTGTTAGAAAACTAACAAAATGGTGGTTTAGCAGTTAATGTTTAACTCCAACTGCTCTCTCTCTAAATGGAGAAAACTTCTCTCTCAGGTTAATGTAGCATTTGCTTTTAGTGATTTTGTTGTATATATTTCAGTTTTAAAAAGACATTTTTGCCCAGGACTAAACTTGAAAACGTTGTGGTTTTGTCTTGTTCCTTGTTCTGTTGGTTTGCTTCATTGTCATGTTGCTGCAGGTTGGTGACTTTATTTGTGGTGGCAGGACCTGTTCTGTGTGACAGTTCCACATATGTTTGTCAGAGGCAAGATGCCTGGCTTTTCTTGTTCAGTGACCGGTGCTTAGCTTATTTTGAGCCTTTCTTCTTTGCTGCAGTAACATTTTTAGTTTTTCTACCACTTTCTTCTGTTTCTTATTTTGCATGTTTGTTCTGCAGTACCTCCCCAGCCAGAAGGGAGGAAAGAGGCTTTTGGCTTATTTCCCAGTTGACATCTGGGCAGATGCACAGGTCAGCCAGCGAAGGTTGTGATGAAAGTCAGCGCACTGTATGCGATGCTCTCTGGGAATCTCGGCACTTGACGGTCTCTGAGGTTCTTGCAGCAAGTGCCTCTGATATTTCTCAGAGCCTGCTGTGCCATATGCTAGCATGTTATATTTCTATTTTCTCTATCATCAAAGAAAATAAGCAATGGATGTCTGCAGTTGGAAACAGAGGGTAAAATTAAACCTACTCAGTTTTGCATTTCTTGCTCTGAATGAACCAATAAGAGTTTATTTTTGACTGAGTAGGCTCTTAACGTCATGCTAAATATTATTCCTCTTACTTATTTTCTCTCCTAAAGAAATGGAAGCAGCTGTCTCGACTACAGCGGAGTGTAATTCTCTTCCTGTTTGCCTTCTTGGCAGTCTGTGGAGTCATTTCATACACAAGCATGGGGGAACCGTGGAAAAGTATGTGTTCTGTATAGCTCAGAATTACCAGAATGTGGTATTATATTTAGGAGATTGTTGTAGTTCTTATAACTAGTTTTAATTTTTATTGACAGTACTGGGTGTATCCATTAAAGCACAGTTGTGAGATGATTTTATGTGACAAGTTTCAATGACTTGTTTCTGCTTCATCAGAAATATTTTTCATATGCCTTTTCATTGTTTGTCTTGACTAGAGCAACATTTTGTTTTAGTTGATTAAGATTTGGAGGCTGTGAGTGGTTTTTATGATGTTTGTATGTAGATATTAGTAACCCAAACCTAAACAGTAGAATAAAATAATCCTCTCTTGGTTTTGATTGTCCATCAGATTAGAAATGCCAAGCTTTTTTACAATACAAAGGCACATTTACCTTTGATATTATCTTACTGCCTGTATTGACAAGCTAAAATAATAGCAATTAAAAAAAAAATCATGTGCCTTTTAGCAGCCTCCTTCTATGTTAGGGACAGTGTTAATACTAAAAGACACTTCGTATCTAACAATTAGTGTGTGTTTATCAGTGTTTTGAGAATGGAAACACTTTTTGGAGGTGCAGCAAAAGGTGCAGTATGTGAATGCAGCAAACTGTTATAAATTTCTATATAAATTTCTAGCTGGAGCCTGAACTGTTGATTCCTTGTGCTGAGCAGTTTTGTATGTCCAGGTCTAACAAACAAATCCTTGGATGATCAGAGAACAGAACCAGAAATTCCTGGATTAAAGCTGGCAAATCCAGCTGTTCTACCAGCACCCCAGAAAGCAGATGCCAACCTTGGAGACTACGCAGAGCTTTCACCGCAGGTACTATGAGAAGAAATGAGTTTTATAAAGCTACCAAAGAGCTTGTGAAAGCTGCAAATAGTGCTTGGTTCCAACAGTTGTTGAGGAGAAAAGCGTTATAACTTGCAATAAAAGTCTGCTTTGGGTGGAATACTCTCCTCTCAGGAAGGGCTTTGGTATAGTATTTCTTGGCTTTACCTTTTTTATTTAAGTGGTCAGTATACTATTTCTTAATCACTGATATACCTAAGACTACCAGGACTTTAGGTCACAGTGACCTCTTACTTGAGGCTTCACTTTCCTGATGTGATTAATTTGTTTGGACTTGGAGTGCTCTGGACGTTAGTCTTGCTGTTGTGAGGAGCCTAAATACAGTGGTGGTTGAATATGAGACGTAGGATACAGTCAGTGTCACACTGAACTGGAATAGCTTTTTTGGTAGATTGAAAAATATCAGCAAACAGAACAGATGTTAGTAGGTTTTGAAGGGTTACATTTGTGGGGGATGCCAGGGGAAAGAAACATGAGGTGACTGTGTGGATTAGTGGAGTAGAGGAATACAGGTTACCGTGTTGCTCTTCATGTATTTACCTCATGAACTTGGGGATTTCCAGTTAATGAATACAAAATTTTGTATTAAATATTTCTCTCATCATGCACAAATGTGCATGTATTACTGTATTGTAAATCTTGGTATTACCTAACATTGACATTGTGTAAGCTTTTTTGGGGGTTTTTTGCATGCTTTTTGCTAATTCTAATAAAAGTTTACTGTGCCTAGTAAAATGGAATCAAATATCTTTACAATCCTTTGGCAGTGCCTTGTCTTAAATTAGTATGTGGTAGCAGTGGAGGTAGTTTAAAAGTAAGTTATCAGTTTAAGCTTAAGAACTGGCTAGTTTTACCAAAAGTTTAAAACAAACAAAAACCCAAGGTCTTTAGCATACTTTCCATTCAGGGCAGAACTTGCATGCTGATACGATATCAAAATAAGATTTATCTGAAGTTATGTTTAACACTGGAATGCTGTTGATTTATGGTTTGAAATTTTACCATCTCTGCAACATACCAAGCACATCTTTTTTTTTCTTTATTTTCTCAGAAGCCGCCAAAACCGCCTCATGTTTGGCGTGGTCCTTCCAATCTTCAGATCAAGCCACCACGGAGGGATGTGAGGCTGAAGACCCGACATGATACCAGCAGGGTTGTAGAAGAGCAGATCCAGGCTGATAAAGAAGAGAAAACAGAAAAATCCATTATCAGGTAGAAATGTTTCCAGCAAGTTACAGTGCTCCCCGCCTTGCCCCCCCCAAGATCCATTGGATGTTGGAGTGAAAATTGTAATGGCTTTTTGTTGTCTGTGTCTGAGGTTGATTTCTTTCCTTGCATATATTTGTTCTCAGGTCTGGCCTGACAGCTGTTGATATTGCTAGGCTGATTTATTTAATTTCAGTGAATGTGCAGCTTTTTGGGTTTTACTGTTTGCATCATAGGACTGCAGAGGATTTGGAGCCCTACAAGGCTGTCTGGATTTCTAATGCACTTAGATGCTCTTAATGCTCAGGAGAATTCTCAGTGTCTGTAGGTTTCTGTCATTTGGTTTGTAGTAAATGTTAATGTACCAGTATCAATACAATAACACTGTCACAAGTGTCTTTGTCCTGGGCCAGACTTGGAAGACTATACCAGTGTCAGTGCTGATTAGGGGTATGATGCCACTAAGCACGGTAAGCCCAAGTTGAACTGGCAGAAGTTGTAGACGTGTACGTAGTTGTGTGCATGTAACTGTACAAGATATGCTTGCTCCTTTCTTACAAAAGATTAATCATATAGTTCAAAGACCCTTTAATGCAGATATAGTAGTATCTTTTACAGAGTCTCTATGCTGCTATGATTATATTTATACTAAGTTATTCCCTAAGATATTATTGATTGAAATCTTCTGATTTGGGAATAACTGGAGGCATGTGACTTGGATATAGAAAAGACTACAAGTTCAGCAGAGGTTCTTAAGATTTGGAACACCTAGTGGCTTGGTGTTTTTGTATGTTTGTGTCCTTTTCAGCACCAGCACAGCTGAGCTGATCATAACAGAACTGTGCCTGCATCAGCATGTTGGCTGTTGGTATTATCTGAAATCTCTCAGAATGACTTGAAGTGCCTTACTCTTGTGCTTATGCTATAACTCGTAGAGTTAAATGGGTGGTAACAGGAAAACTTAGGAGAGCAGTGAAGACTAGTTACAAATTAAGTAAGAAATGAAATGATGGGATTTATGTAGGTCATAAGGTATGCTGACTATAAACAATATAAACTTTAAAGGTCCTGTAAGCTTGGTTCCCTTAGGAGGCATATCATGAACTCAAAGGCAACATATCTATTTATTAAACAGCATGGTTGAGATTGTTTGATCTTGATATGAACTTGGCTTGACTTGAAGTCCATTCTGAAAGACTTCTGCTTAAGGATATTCTTAATAAAAACCTGTAAAAACTGTTTTATGCATCTGTGGTGGTAGGGAAGGCTTGTGAACCCCTTGGTATTAAAGCAAGTACTACCTTAAGTGGCTAGTCCTTTGTGCTTGTTCATGATTTTTTGATGATCACATTTGTGTGGTACTATTTAGTGTTGGTGGCTCCTGTGATCATTCCAGAACTGGTAGATAACAAAATACTTCTAATGGCAGCATTCTTAGGTGTTTTAATTCTTTTTAGAAGTTCTTTATTAAATTCTCTTGCCAAGATATTTAATGAAATTCCAAGACCCTGTAAGATACCTTTCTTAATCCAGTAAAATTTCTCTGGTGCAAATTACTTTTTTTGAACGGAAAAAATTATCTAGTGGACAACATGGTTCTTTTGATCCTTGATACAAAATCCAAATCACTGTTTTATCAAAGTATTGTGAGAAAAAGGAAATGCAGAGATAAGTGTCATTCATTTGCATTACTTTCTGTGATCAAATTAATTACAATCCCTTGGATTTGCAGCTGGAGAGGAGCAGTGATAGAACCTGACCAAAGCACTGAACCTCCGTCTAGTAAAATAAAGGAACCAGAAAAACCTTCATCTGTGGAAGCCGAAGACCAGAAGGAACCAGGTAAATAGCACAGTTAATGATACCTTTATTTCTGCTCACTTTTGTGGTTGAAGTTGTGCAATTCCTACACACACACACACACATCTATTTTATTTTAATTAAAGGAAACAAAAAATGAAGGAAAGATTATTTATCTAGAACATCCAAGCCTTTTGGTGTCTTTATTCCACTATGACAGCCTTCATGCTTATTAGCCTTCAGAATTTGAAAATAAATTTTAGTGACAAATCTTTGAAATATAGCTTCTGGGAGGAGGCAGACATTTCCATCTTTTCTCCAGGAAAGGACAGTCTAAAGAGAGAGGGCTTGAAAGGGACAGCTTCCTTTTTCAGCAGTGGTTTTCCTTTTGTTCTGCAAATACAGGGAAAGTGACTTCATCCCTGAATTAAACTGAACTATTTTTAAGGCTCACCAGAAAGCTGTAGAAATTGTTTTTGCAGTTGCTGTCCTTGTGGAGTAAAGAACCTGTTGCTCTGCTTTCTGGGTTCTTACAAGGAAGTTCTGATATGATAAACGTGGTGTACTACAATGTATGTAATGTGGCATTTGCTAGTTTAATGTATATGGGGTTAGTTATGCTGGTTGGTGTTTCCCACTCTAGAAATCTTTGTTTATAATTTTGCAAAATTTCAGCTAATGGGCTTGAAATTTGTCATTTCGAATGTGTAACATAAACTCAACTTTATGGCAAATTGCAAGCAAAAATTTCAGTAGAACCATGGAAAAAGGCATGGCCTTGCCCAAGATGGAAAATGTAAATTTTCTTCCTTTTTTTGTATTAAATGAAAAGTTCAAGGGAAATCATTTTGTATAACTGACTTTAAATTTAGCAGAAAGCAATGGATAAGATGGGGAAGATGAAGAAAAAATGGTATGTGGTAAATTAGCTGAGGATTTTATTGTTAAGCATATGTATTCAGCAGCTGAATTACAGTTGTTTTAAGCAATCTTAATTCTGGTATTTCCTGATTTTCAGGTCTTTGAGCTTTAGTGATACTCATCTAACAACTGTGCATGTGATTATTTTAATGTTTTATTTGCAGAAGTGACTTTTTTTTGCCAGGGAGAGATCTCTGCTTCCACCTGGCTGAATTGCTGACCAGAAACTCTTGACTGGTTATTCTGCAGAGGAAAAACTGTACTAAAAAGAATAATCTGAGGATGGTTTTTCCATTACGCTGATCATTTAGTTTGGAAGAAAGTTTATTTTGGGTAGAATACAGCAAAATGGTGTTTGGTATAGCTGCATAACTCCACTGCAGAAGTCTTGAGCAAGGTGCTGTTTTCCTTTGGCAGTGCCCATAAACGAACATCAGATGGCTGTGATAGAAGCCTTCCGCCATGCATGGAAAGGATACAAGGATTTTGCCTGGGGCCATGATGAGCTGAAGCCTTTGTCCAAGTCCTACAGCGAGTGGTTTGGACTTGGGCTTACCTTAATTGATGCCTTGGATACCATGTGGATTTTAGGCTTAAAAGAAGGTAATTTTTTTTCCTCCTCCATTTTTTCCCCTCTAAAATAATTCCTTATTTTCTATTCGGGCAGTACATGTTCAGAGTTGTTTGAGGGGAACATTTTTATTGCATGTGGCCAATAAGTTTAGTTTTACTGTGAGGGTAAGTACACACACACACACACATATATATATAAAAACTATGTATAAAAATAAATATTAAAAACCCCACCAGCTATATTAAAGGCCACCATTTTTCTTGGAATAGAATTTTGAGCCAGAAAAAAAATATTCTGCTGTTAGATATAACAATGGCTATATCTGCTAGAATCTGAAGAATGTATTAATAAGCCTCCTGATTTTTGTTTCTATACTAAAACCCTAGTGGTATCTTTGTGCCATTATACAGCCACTGTAGGCTTTCTACCCATCAGTGTTAGGCAGTTAGCCTGTAAGCTCCTAGGTTGTGTTTTATCACACCTAATATCAATATTTCATATCTGGATTTAAGAAGGTTGTTTCTCTAAGGAATCAGTGGATGGAGAAGGGGAGTGTTCAATACCTCCTTCCTGAACTGCTCTGCTGTCTGTATTTTTTCATAGTTATTCTGGAAGTGACTGTTAGAAAACTTCCAAACAGATTTTAAAAACTAAGCCAAAAATTCTGCAATTCTGTTGCAAAAAAACTTGCTTAATCAGTATTTAAAAGTATTTTGTGGTGTGTGGGTTTTTTTGTTGGTTGGTTGGGGGGTTTTTGTTTGGGTTTTTTTTTGTGGTGCAGGGTTTTTTTTAGTGGTATTTAAAAAATTCTGGAACTGTATCTATTTAACCTTGGTAAGTAGCCACCTTTGTAAACTTCTATCAATCATACAATTTTTTGTGTCAAGTTAGGAAGAACAGAGCTGCTAGTAAGGGGACAATAAAAAGTCAAAGTCTTTCATGGTTCAGTCTCTTCTAACTTTGAAGTTTGTGTAAAATACTAAATCAAACAAAAACTCTGTATTGTGTCTGCAGCTCTAGGCCTGAGCAGGCTATCCTGAAGTTTGACAGCATGTTGCCTATTTTTCATAAAAAATTAACAGTGAACTGCATAGAGCTTTTAAAATAAATTATTAGTAATTTAGTTGTTTTGAAAATGGGTTCTTGGTGAAGGCTTCTTCATATTTTATAGCAGTTCTTTTGCTGATTGCCTTAGAAAGCTCCTGGGGTTTCTTCTGAATAACAAATGCTATATAAATGAAAGTTCTGTTTGAGGTTGCCAGTTTTTCTTATAAGCTGATGAATGCTAACTCTTTTGTGAAAGAGGACTTTACCTTTTCTATGGTACTGCTAGACAGTGCTAACATCTGACAGCAGAGATTTTTCTGTGGTTCTTCTCATTTACCCAACATCCAAGACTTTTTCTTATGAGGACACAGGGGCATCCTTTTGCTTTCGAGTTGATCTCCTGTGGAATACCTTCCATTTCTGGGAAACTGGTTGTTCTTCTGCACCTGCTTATTATCAGGAGTTTTGGGAAGGTGTGAGAACTTAGCCTTCACAGTTAGAGGCGTGAGCTAGCTCACTCACACCATGGAATTAGACCCTGTGCAAAAGCAATCACTGAGTGATGCTGCTGATAAGCTGACTGTTGAATTTAAAATGGTTTTTATTTTTACATTCCTTTTTTAATTAGTAGTGTGATAAACAACCATTTTTGTTTCTGGAGAAAAAATTGCAGACTGTTGGGATTTTATGGGTTAAGTGCTGAAGCAGGAGGCAGGGTCCCCAGGACATTGCTAGACTAAAGGCCTTAATGGCTGTTAACTGAAAATGTTATCCCTTATCTTGGTAGATAACAGCTTTGGTTTAAAAGATTTAATTAAAAAGTTCAGAAGGCTCTTCTGGAAGTGTAACTAATTGTCTGACAAGACAAATGGATGGACTTAAAAGACATCAATTTCTAGACTATTTCAACAAAGAATTCCTCAATTTCTTCTTTTTTTAGACTATTAGAACTTTTTATTTTGCTGGGTATTTCTGTCTGTATGCATCTGTAGTATGTGCTGAATAAGAATTAAGCCAATGGTAGTCAAACTTCTCCCAGTGTGTGCTCTTCATTTTAGTTTTCCACCTAAAGTTGTGATCTGTGTAGATAGATATAAGTAACTGTCATGGATATATGGAATACTAATGTCTGTAGTCTAGTTGTTGAAACATGCCAGAAGTTCATAACTGAACTACCTTTTATACTTTGCAGAGTTTGAAGAAGCAAGAAAATGGGTAGCAAACGATTTAGTATTTGATAAAAATGTGGATGTGAACCTCTTTGAGAGCACTATTCGTATCCTGGGGGGCTTGCTGAGCACCTACCACCTCTCTGGAGATAGCCTCTTCCTGGAAAAAGCTGTGAGTGACTAGTCTTACAAATGAAACTGGATTATGTGTTCCATATTGGACAAAGTTGAGGAAAGATTCATCAGAAAGTTAAATGTTGCTGGTTTTTAACAGTTTCATATTTAAAGTGGTGGGAAAGGGATTTACCATTAATTTTTTAAGCCTGCGCTGCTTTTTTGCTCTCTGGATAACCTCAGAGCCTTGCTATGTTATATCAGGTATTCTTATATGCCTGTTCTTCTGTTGATGAAGAGCTGACCATAATAAATCTCATGAAACAAAAAAGGAAATAAATGGTTGGTAAAGAGTGATAGTTGTCCTTTGTTGCCCTTTCTGTGTGTCTTAACAGCATCAGCCACCTCTTTAGATTAGCTAGATGCAGTTAATGACTTCAGAATTACATTGCATTGCACAGGGATTGCAGACTCAAATGAGGCGTGCAATACTAGGAGCAAGGTATAAAGTCTGTAGTCATTACTATACATAAATCCATGACCCTTTTTAATTCTTGGCTTTCTTGTACCATCTAAAACTAAGCTGCTATTCTCTCTTTTTCTGTTTGCTTGCTGAAAGAAAATCTAAAGGGCTGTGCATGTGTGTATATATTTAATTTTTGTTTTGTTTGTTGTTTTGTCCTGTGCTTTTGGGTTTTCTTTAGAAAGACATTGGGAACAGGCTTATGCCAGCGTTCAAGACCCCCTCCAAGATACCATATTCTGATGTCAACATTGGCCGGGGCACTGCACATCCACCTCGTTGGACATCCGACAGCACTGTGGCAGAGGTGACCAGTATTCAGCTGGAGTTTAGGGAGCTCTCTCGTCTTACTGGAGATGAGAAATTCCAGGTATGGAAGAATCAGTTGATGGTTTTCTCTTTTTCCACCTCTCTACAGCTCCACCACTGACTCTCCATCAATACATG
The DNA here is from genome assembly GCF_026419915.1 of Harpia harpyja. NCBI lineage: Eukaryota > Metazoa > Chordata > Aves > Accipitriformes > Accipitridae > Harpia > Harpia harpyja. Next base: position 13,193,838 of record NC_068958.1, read on the forward strand.
TGGTGTCTGTAGTCTCTAAGGGACATTAAATGAGTTGTGAAACTCTAGATGAGGGAAGGAAAAGAAACAAAGTAATTCCAATTATTTTCTTAAATATCAAAAAGTAGTAGTGGAGGTGAATAATTATTTTTCTCCCTCAGAAACAGCTTTTGATGTAAAAAAAAAAAAAACCAAACCAAACCACAGTATGAGGAAAAGTTAGTTGAAATAAAAATAACTCCAAAGAAAATAATGTTTTCCACTCTTTTTGTTTGGTGATGTTTTATTGTTTTAAACTGTATCCACAGCTCAGGTTTTGAAGAGTGCAGTTATTTAAGTAAGTTTTAGCTATTGCATGATTCATGTAGTTGTTATTTTAGCTAGACTTCTACTTTGCAAATACAAGTCAGATCATAGTCCAGTGCCATAGTACTGGCTTTCGATTGGGCTTACTTGAAGGAAATCAAATAGTTATAATTATTTCAGGGTACTTAAATGTACCCAGAACATCATGTTTTGAGAGTCAGAAAGTTTGAAATCTTGTATTTAATATATTGCACAAGCTTGATGTCCCTGATGCTAATTTGAGGAAGAATAGTTAAAGATTTGTTATCAGCCTGAAGTTACTAGCCACAGTTTTGTGCATCATTTATATCTGTAATTTATTTTTGCTATTTTCTTTCTTTTAGAAAGCTGTAGATGAGGTGATGAAGCATGTTCACACCCTCTCAGGGAAAAATGACGGACTAGTGCCTATGTTCATAAACACCAATAGCGGGCAGTTCACTCACTTGGGTGTCTATACTCTGGGAGCCAGAGCTGACAGCTACTATGAGTATTTGCTCAAGCAATGGATTCAGGGTGGGAAAAAAGAAAACGAGTAAGTTCCTTGCACTTCTCATATCAGTGTGAGAATTATGTGAGCTGTAAAACTTTAGCCTGTAGTTTGCTGCTTAAAGAAAAAATAATGTATGTGCCCAACAGTCGACTGAAAATACCACTGTTTTTAAAAGCAAACTAAGCAAGCAAGAGGGACCTGTGGTAACTGGATATAAAAACAGCATGAGAGTTAGGCTTAGTCTCAAAAGTTCTCCTCAGAAAACTTCTTCCTCAGCACATCAGATGTGAGGAGTGTTACAGACAGGAGTCTTTGCAGTAGATATGGAACATAATTAGACACTTCTGAAATACTGATGATACGTCATTTCACCAGCGATGTCTGTTTTCTCTGGGTTTGTTAGGGAAAGGTGAATCCTACAAGATTGTTGAGGTAGGACAGTTAATCCATGAGGAATAACTTTTCTAAGAAAGGAGAGTGAAGTTTGATGTTTGTGTAAACTTTTGCTTTACATCCCTGTCATGGTTTGAGCCCAGCTGGTAACAAAGCACCACGAAGCTGCTTGCTCACTCCTCCCCCCGTGGTGGGATGAGGAGAAGATATAAAGACAGACTCATGGGTCGAGATAAGGACTGGGAGGGATCACTCACCACTTACGGTCACGGGCAAAAAACAGGCTCAACTTGGGCAAAAAACCAAAATCAATTTAATTTACTACCAATCAAATCAAAACAGGATAATGAGAAATAAAACCGAATCTCAAAACCCCTTCCCTCCACCCCTCCCTCCTTCCCAGCTCAACTCCACTCCCGATTTTCTCCACCTGCTCCCTGCCAGCGGCACAGGGGCATGGGGAATGGGGGTTGGGGTCAGTTCATCCCACCTTGTCTCTGCCACTCCTTCCTCCTCAGGGGCAGGACTCCTCACTCTTCCCCTGCTCCAGCGTTGGGGTCCCTCCCATGGGAGACTGTTCTCCATGAACTGCTCCAGCGTGGGTCCTTTCCACAGGCTGCAGTCCTTCAGGCACAGACTGCTCCAGTGCGGGCTTTCCCATGGAGTCCCGGCCATCTTCGGGGGCACCCACCTGCTCCGGTGTGGGCTCCTCCCTGGGCTGCAGGTGGGCATCTGCTCCCCCACTCACCTCCCTGAGCTGGTGGGGGACAACCTGCCGTCTCACCACGGGCTGCAGGGGCATCAACCTCCTCTGGCGCACCTCCTTCCCCTCCTTCTTCACTGGCCTCGGTATCTGCAGAGGGGTTTCTCTCACATTCCAATCTCCTCCCCTGCTGTAGGTTCCCCTTCTTAAATCTGTTCTCCAAGAGGCGCTACCACCGTCACTGATGGGGTTGGCCTGGGCCAGAGGCTGGTCTGACTTGGAGCCAGAGAAACTTCTAGCAGCTTCTCACAGGAGCCACCCCTGCAGCTCCTCCCCCGCTACCAAAAGCCCTGCCACACAAACCCAAACCAGTCTCTTTATGTTTCTCTTATCAGCACTGGATAAGTGGAAGAGAATGTTTGCAAGGAGCAGAGGAATTAGAGATGTTGGAAGAGGTTTCCTCCAAAACAAGACAAGAAATCCAAGCAGTTTTTGTCTGCTTATAAGCTAATTATGTTGGACTTCACGTGGAGGGGTTTAATGCATACAGAGCAACAATGTGCCTCTTTCAGGCATTTCTTTACATTAGAGCGGGTGCATCTCTGCAAGAAAGTTTGCGTCACTGCTTTTTCCAAGCTATACCTCACTGTAAATGAAGAACTGTTGACTTTGGGACCATGAATGATGGCATTTTGTGAGCCTCAAAATGGAATTATTCAACAGGGCTTTTTCCACATAGAAGTACTTTGAAACAAGGGAAATTCCAATTAAATACTGTGAAACAATATTTCACAATGAGAGTGGTCAAACATTGAAAAAGATTGCTCGAAGTCATTGAATCTCCATCTTTGGATAGAGATAATAAAACATTGCTCGGATGAGCCCTCAGGCAACCTGATCTAATTGAATCTGCTTCAAAGCAGAGGGTTGAAGTAGAGACCTCCAAGAGGTCCTTACCAGCCTAGATTTTCTGTGATTTCAATTATTGTACTTCTTAGGATTCCTGAAATAAAGCTGGTTACTGCCTAGAAACAGACTTGGGGGTATGTTTTCTTTAATACTTAAATTTAGGGTTTACTTTTCAAGTAAACCAAATATTGCTACATGGTAGCAATAACTAATTAATGTCCAGTTGATGGTGACTTTGAGGTTTTTATGTCAGTTTTCACATTTCGTTAAATATTGTTCTTTAGACTGAAATAACAGTCGCCAAAAGGATTGTGCTGAACATCAGCTATGATTAAATGTGTTCTGACTGCGTGTTTGTGAGCCAACTGGGAATTATTTTAATTCACAGGCTGTTAGAAGACTATATGAGAGCCATAGAAGGAGTGAAAAAGCATCTTCTTCAGAAATCACAACCCAAGGAGCTTACTTTTGTAGGAGAGCTTGCTCACGGCCATTTCAGTGCCAAGATGGTAAGAAGTACAACTGCATTTAAAGAAATAACAATAAAAGAAAACACAAAAACCACTACCAAAAAAAAATAAATCAGCATATGGACAGGCAAACGCAAAGCTTCTGTGCTGTCTTCCCCCTTCCCGCCTCCAAAGAAACCACTCTCCCCCCCACCCCAAAAAAGCCAAAACTATACATATAGCCAGTGTGATGGCAGTACTGAGTAACTAGTTTGTAGACAGTAGTCACCTCTACAAACCAGGGCCCTTCTCTTTGAGTTACTCTAGTAAATCCATTTATGTTTCTGTAAGACTGAATGTCTTGGTCCTGGAGTAAAATTTTCTTTCTCTTTTTTTCTGTTTTGGTCGTAAAATTCAAGCATCTGAAACTGTTCAGGCAGTGTGTATTTTATGTATTATTTATTTTCCATAATTCAAAAATATATATGTGGATACTTGCACACCTGGCTTTTCTGATTTACCTTCAAAAGAAGGAGGTGATCTAATATTGTGTTACTGTGTCAAAAAAAAGAATCTGATAGTTGTGGAGGGTTCTGTCCATTCATGACACTTGTTTCTTTTACTATATGTAGGGTTACTGAGTAAAACAGTATGCTGTTTGCTGTAGGGAAAATTGATTGATCTTAACTCCCTGCTCTTAATTTGTGCATCCATACTCCTTAAAATGCCTTTTAAGATCTTTCAGTTAAAGATCACATGCAAGTGCAGGTGTTGTATGTGTGGCGTTTTTTTAAGATGAGTGACGCTTTTTCAATACCTGAAGTGAGCTTTAGTGAATTCTTTGACTTGTTTCGTTTCTTGATGTAGTGTTTTTGAGATTTTCAGTTCTGTTTTTCAGCATGTGTTTCTTGCATCTGAATTTCCCAAAGGCTCTCCAAACCTGCTGTGAGCGAGACTGGAGTCTGGGTTTTGGGTAGAGGGGGCTCCCCCATCCAAAGATATGAGAGAATTGGATTCAGACAGATAGGTTTGACTTAGATTTCTGCATGTGTTGGTACACTTGCTTCTGTTCCAGAGAGTCCGTGTTTTGGTATTTAATGAATTATTGGGTGAAAGGATTGACAGGTGTCTTACCCTGGCCAACTGGAAAAGTGGGGGATGTTTGTCTCCTATGTCTATGTTGACCTTCACCACCCTCAACCATTTCCTTTAGGACTGGACAAAGCTTTTAAAGGTCTGTACACCTGCTGCTTGTGCACCAGAGTGTTTTTACTATGTTTTTGGGTCGTGAGACCTGAGCTTTTATTCTGAACGGCAAGAATCATTTGAAATTCCATATATGACATTAACCTGCAATTCTTAGATTCACAATAGCAGTGGTGGACTAGCCCCTGAAGGAGGACAGTCTGTCTTACATTGCAAATTGAATTTTTCTGGAGATGAGTTTTGGGCATTTTATACAGTCTGTTTTCTGATGTGTTCTTCAACTGACTTTGACGATTGAGCTTTCTTGGAAAGTTAACTAAATTAATCTTGATTGTTTACAAATGTTGCACAGTTCTTGAAGTAATACCTCTCCTCTTGTCCTTTGAACAAATTTTTGCTGTAGCGAGTAAAAGCTAAGAAAGAAATGTCCCTGCACTCCTTTCATTGCTGCTGCTTTGTCTTGGTAAAGCAAGCAGGAATGCTCTTCACATGATCATCCTCAGGTGCCCCTCTTCCATATATACATGAAGAGCCAAAGATGATTTGTTCAAGGGGCCTGATATCTGTGGCATTCAGCTGACTGTAAACAAGAGAGTAAGTCTAGGAGAGCTAGTGGTGGGAATGGGAGCCAGCTGTATTCCAGACTGTCTAGAAAAATGGTGCTCTTGCATATTTAGTGCTCTATAGAAGTGAGGTGTGATAGCTTTTTATTACCCCAAATAACAAAGCTGCAAGAAAGGGGCAAGCTTTCAGGCAGAAGTATGCTTATTGGTGTTTTCCAGATGTATCAGTGGTTCTAATGATCTCTGTAGATGTTGTCTCTCTTACAGTAATTCTAAGGTGATTATTTCAGAATGAGGAAAATCTCTTTCAGCTGACCTCTCCCCTTTCACCAAAGCTTTGTTTTCTGTGGCTGACTCCCATCTCTGTTCCATTTTAAGTTTAAAATTCAGATGATCTTTGTCCCTTATGTAGTCCCTTTAGGTGTCTATTGAGAAACCTTGAGGTGATTCTGCCCCCCCCCTTCATGAATTGGTATGAAATGTATACTTCTGGTAAACCAAAGATGCTTTCTTCCCCCTTGCCCTGACCTGAGACCTTTTTTCCAGAAACTTGACATAAAAATACACAGTCTTGTACATTTTCCAAATCAGTGATGTCTCTGTAATAAAGCTGCCTGCCTCATGCTACATTACATCAGATTGTTAAAAAGTTACTCTCAAGTTCTTGGTACCTGAAACGTGTTTTGAAGAAGAGAAAGAAGAAAAAAGGGGGGGGGGGCCAGGACACATACATATGGACACAGAGAAGCACACACACAAATACCTGTTTGTTGTGTAATTTTTTCCCCAGTAAGAGTTGTCTTGTCTTGCAGGATCACTTGGTTTGCTTTTTGCCTGGTACTTTGGCACTGGGAGCTCACAATGGATTGACTGCTGATCACATGAAATTGGCTGAAGCCCTTATAGAAACCTGTTACCAGATGTATGCTCAAGTAGAGACAGGCCTGAGTCCAGAGATCGTACACTTCAATCTTCATGCACAAAAGGGCCACAAAGATGTGGAAATCAAGGTGAACAGCTAGCTGGCCTGAACTGTAATTTGATTATTCTTCTGTATCTCTTCTGCTGTTGAAACTCCCAGCTGGATGGATATTGGTGATGTGCTCTGATGTGGAGCAACTTGTTCTTTTGCTGCCTTGCTTTCTAGGTGTACCCTAGCCTTTGTTTTTAATTACCCCTGTAGTGTATTTAGAATCTGAGTTATGTATAATAAACTCTCTGGAGTAAATGGAGATGGAAATCACTATTTTTCTTTCTGTATCCTTGAGGAAGTTCCCTGTGTGAATTATTCTTGCTTTTTTTTTCTCTCGCAGCCTGCAGACAGGCACAACTTACTGCGACCAGAAACTGTGGAAAGCCTTTTTTATATGTACAGATTCACCGGTGATAAGAAATACCAAGACTGGGGCTGGGAAATCTTGCAGAACTTCAATAAATACACACGGGTAAGGTCAGCTTATAATGACCTTGTTCTGTCAGGACTGTATCCACTCACTTGCTCTCTTAACAAGAATTTTGAAAACCTAGTATCTTTCAAGAGTCATTAAATACCTGTGGGGAACTTTGTAAGAACACACAGAAAAAATCAGTTCATGCAGTGCCTTACAGTTTGAGATACACCACTTAGTACATTCAGGGAAGGAACTTGTATTGATTAAAAAGTAAAATGTAGAAGCTGTATGCAGACTACCAAAGCGTCTCTATGTCTTCTTGGAAGCTGTTAGAATCTCTGCTGTGATCTTTTTTAGAATTCAGGAGCTGAGTAGGACCTGGCTGGATTGAAAGCACCCTTTGGTTGAAGTTGCAAAAAAAAAAAAATTGCCACAAAATGGCATTAATGCTTTAATAGAAGGGTTTTTATATTCATTCTGACTACAGTGCTCATGGAGATACCACTCTGAGATGCTGTAAAAGTGTGGCCTAGATGCCAGTGGTCATTAAATATCCATGGTCTGTTCTTAAAGAGAATTTTGACCAAATCTCATGTAGAAATTGCACTAGTTACTTTCTGTACGTTTGTCCAGAAACTTCAAGGGGATGTTCTTTGTGATACCTCTTTAAATTAAGCATAAACGGACATTTTGCTTCATTTTATCCTCATGGTTTTTTTTAAAATGCAATGCGATTTTTTTCATAACTGAAGTTTTATATGTATATGAAAAACAAGTGTGAAATTAAAAACATGCTGAACTGTTTCTTAGCACTTATTTTCTCCAAGTGCATCTGGATGTTAAGAAGTGAAAATAATTTATTTTAGATTATCAAAATATACAAAATTTCTGCTTTTTTTTTTTTTTTTGGCACAGGTTCCTACAGGTGGTTATACTTCCATTAACAACGTCCAGAATCCCAGTAATCCAGAGCCACGAGATAAGATGGAGAGCTTCTTCCTTGGGGAAACACTCAAATACATGTTTCTGCTGTTTTCAGATGACATAGACTTAATCAACCTTGACAAATACGTGTTTAACACAGAAGCTCATCCACTCCCTATCTGGGTGCCAGCATAGACTGGGTGTCAATAGATATTCCAATGGTGGCATTCTTATCTTCAAGTCACTTTCCTTTTCAGGGTTTGAGGAGAGATGCTATGTTGCACCTTTTTTTTGCTTAAAACAAACAAAACCTTTGGGAAGGCCTCTCTGGTTTGGAGAAGTCATGTCAGTCTTAAGTCTAATCCCTGGTTGTGGGATGGACAAGCTGTGCCATGCTAAGCTGGTTTTCCTGGTATTGATGATGAGGTTCAGCAAATAATTGTAGTGTGCACTGTGACATTCACGGTGCTCTGGTGAACCAGAACTCACTTATGTCAGTCTTACTAAATGCTCATTAAATATCGGGAATGCAGCAAGTTGTCTTACAGCACAGGATTGTCCCTGGAGAGAAGGGATAAGCCTACACATTTCTGTTTTTTTCTGGATTCACTGAAACACTCAGTTACAGCGCCATTCCTTCATAAGAATGTATGGTGTTTCAGGTGGTAAGCGGAATAAACAAAGAACTGTAATGTTGTCCCAGTTAGAAGCAATGCTGTCAGTATTGCTACTGATACTCTGATCTCATTCCAAACTACCGAGCTATGCTGCATCACATTAGAAGAAGGAAGTGGGAGCAAAGCATCTGTTGTACAGTGTCTTAGTTTTATAGAGTGCTTTGAACAATCTGTTCAAGCTGTGGCTGAAATGAATGATGGAAGAGAATCCGCTGCTGGTTTGGCTCAAAGTGGTATATAATTTTGTAGAGGTATTGCAGTTTTTTAACTTATCTGCAGGAATGCAGGAGATAATGTGAAACGCAAATGAAACTACACATGCATTTTATATATTATTTGCATCAGTTAGACTCAGGTATTCTGACTGAAAGCTGCTTTCTGAGGTTGGGCACTGGGAAAGCTTGTGAGCACATTAGGTATAATTCTAAGTCAGCCTCCTTCCGTCCCTTCCTGTCCAGATATTGCATTGTGTTTGTTGACTCAAAACAAGCTTACAACCGTACAGCAAAGTTCATGTTATTCATCATTTTTTGGACTGTGGAGAAACTTTAATTTTTTTTTTCCTAAACAGTACTTTGGGTAGAAGTGTTTTCATTAGTAGTATTAAAAGCAGGCAGTCTAAATGTATTGCAACAGTTTCTGGTCCCAATAGAACTGGTGAAATCTCTTCAGTTGCTTGAAGACAAAGCAGACCCAGTTTTTTTTAAGAATCTTATGGGAGCCCTGGGATCTTTCCTTTTTATATGTGCAAATAGATTTTAAACCATGAATTTAGAAATCGGCTTTCTATAGTGCTTTTCATTTTGGTTTTGTAGCTACTTGAACAGTCCTGTATTCACAGATAAGTTCTCGGAAATGTGCTTGTTCATATTTCTTAAAGAGGTTGTTCTCACCAAAATGTCCTTTCCCCTCACATTAATGGGAGTGGTGGGAAGTATGCAGATGCGTGCTAGCGACAGTGAGGTACATTTAGGGCCGCTACACAGAACTAATTAAATCTGACTGTAATAGTTAATTTTCCAGTGGCTGAGGGGGGTATGTGTATTTTATGGTATTTGTAAAGTAAGATGCATCTTTATTTGTTTTATGCTGATAATTCTGTTTGCTGGAGTCAGAAGTTACCCTTGGGACCACTATTTAAGTCTTTTAAAGAATATTTATCATTCCGTGTACTAATGATGGCTTATGGAAATGGAGAAATTTTACAAATTATTTAAATGCACCTTTTTCTGTCACCAAAGGCACCCTGGGATTTGCAAGACTTGACAAGTTTCTGCAGAATGTTAATGTTCCTCCAGTTCACATGCCACCAGTAACCCTGGAAATTAGTTTCTTACTTATGTGTACAGTGGAATCCAGTAGCTGTAGTCTTTGTCTGCACAACTGATTTGCTCCTGAGACTTTTGTTTTCTTTGACATAATAGCAAAGAAGGAAAATGCTGTTGAAATGTGGGAGGAAGCACCTTCAGTGTTTTTGTTTGTGGAGCAGGTTCATGTTTCTGAGGAGCTGAGCTTTGGCTAAAAGCTGAAGGCTTAAAACTGGAGAAAAAAAAAAAAGAAGAAAAAAAACCAAACCTCTGTGAGACTACCCAGGCCCTACTGACTTGTGTTGCTTTGGCCTTGTGCCTTCGATTGAAGTTAGTATTGAACCCTTAATTAATGACTGTGCTACGGATTGTAAAACTGCCAGAGTTTGGCTTTTCAACGTATACGGCAGGCCTACTGAGGAAACAAAGAGATTTCTTAGAAAGTGGAATAAATGCGCACCAAAAATCTTCTGTTGTTGAAGTCTTATACTAGACTTAATGTAATCAACTCTACAAATGGGACTGTGGGAGACTGTGTTATAATTTTTTGCCTTATGATTGGCTTGAGAGTAATAAGCCATTTCATAATGAGTTAAAGGAAGGAAAGAATAACTCATCACTTTCCCAAACACACTTCTTGTCTTTTAGCTGAGCCTGTTAGTACAACTAATTTCTTTTCTACCTAATTCTTCCTGGGAAACTGAATCTCTGCAAAGTGTGGCTTTACTGTCCTTGTCCTTTAAATCTGAAGTTAAGATTGTTCAGCTCGCTCTACCTTTGAGAACAAATGCTTGTTTCAGACTCCTATATCACATGTGAAATGGCACAAACCTAAATAATCTGATAAAAGCTCATCTGCTTCTTCCTGTTCTTTTGCAGAGGTTACTTTAACTGCTTATTTATTTTTACTTCCTTAACATAATATGTTGTGTCAGATTAGTCTCTGAGCTTCTCAGCCCATCTCAATTCCACTACGTGCTCCCCCAGCACAACAGAAGTTTTGCACGTGTTTGAAAATTTTTCTTTCGAGTACTCTGTGGTTCTTTGAACCAAAGCCTTAACTGCAGGGTCTGTAATCCATTTTGGTGTTTCAACGTACTGGTATGCTTCTGACACTTAAGTCAAATGTTGCGGAAAGGCCATCTCTTCAGCCAGTGATTCTGTCCTTTTGCACGAAGAGCTGCCTTGGTTTCTCTCCAAGACCTTGAGTGCCTTGCCTAATTAAAATAAAACAAACCCCCCCCCCCCCCCCCCCCCCAAACCCAGCCCCACCGAGCTGTACTATTCACTTACGCTTTCACTGAGAAACAGAAATGGATCTGGGCACAGCCATGGAGTGCTGCACAGCTGTAGGACTTGGAAGTCTCACACTCTGGGGTTTAAGCCACAGCTCAGAAAAGAATATGTACCTGTTTGCTCAAAGAAAATTCAATAGATGGATGGGGCTACAGTTGGCATCTATTCTCTGAACTTTTTGAGAACTGAAGGCTCACTACAGGTCTTAGAAACTGGCATTTTTGCAAGATCTGTGGTATTGGCTGACAGGGACCCCTCTGTGTTTCACATGGCTTTCTGTTAACAAGATTTTCAACATTACATGCCAAGCTCAAATAGAGCTGTATTTACTCCTCCAAATACTAGGCAAAGAATCTGCTTTGTTTCTTATTCTATACTAGTGTGACAGCGCAGCAATGAGGGATGCAGACGGGATAGGTTTTTGCAGCTAACATGTTTACACAGTTTTGTGAATCTCTTCTGCCTTTTATGACTACTTCCCATCAGCTGTGCATTCCTAGAAATACCCCTGCAGGCGCTTCAGCTCCAGATTTCCAGTGCCACACTCAGTATATTTAACAAGACCAGTAAAGCTGGCATGTCAGGGTAGCTCCAAGATGCTGTCTGGCAAGCTTGTTGCTTCAACAGAAGGGTTAAGAGTTTCCTGACTTTGGATTCTGGAAGAATGGCTTAGGGTTTTTTGTCTCTGAAGTATTGCTAGAACTTACTGTCAAAGTCTGGAGGCCTCAGCTTCCACTAAAAACCAACCCCGAGCTCTTCAGCAGTGGATAACTTGTGCTTGCCAGGAAAACCTGCCAATTCACATGATCAGTTTTCAAGCTCTGACTTAAAGGCATGTGACCAGAGACATGCTTCTTACTGTTTTGTGCGCCGTTCCCATCTTGGTGGTACTCCTCATGCTGGTATGTGATAGAATAAATAAGCCTTTTCTCAACAACCCCACTGGTACAGGTCTTAAACCAGCACAGGGGCTCTACCCATGGATGGTGCTCTGGGTCACTTACTCTTCTTGCACTCTGTTTTCCTTTTCTGTTCCCTGAAGTTCAGCCACAAGCAGTGTTCCTGCAAGAGCGGTGACTGCTGCTGTTGGGCTCTTTGCTTCAGCTCAGAGAGCACCACACAACCAGGGTTTTCTGCTTAGATCCATTTGTCCTTGCTCAAGGCTTCAAAATGTTATGGGTGTTTGTGGCACTGGCTTCAGACTTCTGCCACAGTTTCTGAAGGCTGTTTTTGTAATTATTCTTGGCGCTGCTCAGCAATCATCTGCATGGAAGTCCATGTGTATCTTGTTTACCCCTTTGCTATAGCATTTGAAAGCCTTTAGTTCATCCTTCCATATAAATCAAACCATTTCTGACTCTCACACTATGTAGATTCCTTTAGGGCAAGTACTATCTGCAAGAGGAAAAGAAGAGATCAGTATAGTCCATTATAAGAGGATTAAAGAACTCTTATCCTTCTGGAAGGTCAAAAGACACCTGGGCATCTCTTCACTCAAAGGCAGAAAACAAGCCACTGGACAGAGGCGGTAACTTGCAGATTACTTGCCAAAAGACTCATACTGAACTTGGCTGCTTTAATGCACTGCTAGCTTGGTTTAGTCAGGGTGCCTGCTTGCTGGGAGCTAAGGATGCTGTTAGAAAGGTAATATAAGCAAGATGTAATCCTCTCTGTCTGCAGACACATCCACCGCTGTCTGCTTTTTTTTATGTAGTGCTAGTCCTGAATAATTGCTGGGGTACAGCAAATGTAAATTCAGAAAAGTTGGGGGGGGTCTGTGAGCATGGAGGGTGAATACCAGATTCTAGCGTCTCAGAAAGGCTGGAAGCAGCAGCGCTGTATAAGCCGTAGTTTCAGCAATAAACCTGAAGCCCGACTTCAGTATGAGCAAAAGGGATGTTGACAGCTCTTAGCAGAGGTTTTCATCAGCGCAAACGGAGAGAATACGGGTCTTATTGAGGGTATAGTTCCACTAACAGTCTTAAAGTGTTTTTCTTTGGGGGCTGGAGTTTGACTAATTGGGTCTTCCATGTTTTGTCCTTAAGTTGTACAAATCTGAAAGATCTGATAAATAGACTTCATCTGTTCCTGCTCTTCCCCTCTCCCTGCACTGCTCAGTGGGGGGTGGGGACCAGAATCTTTGGCCTTTTGTACTTAAGAACGGGGAAGAGGTAAGTGGGTCGTGTGCAAAAAACCTCTTTTTGTCAGCACCTGAATATTGTGAAATAGCATCAGTGACTGACATTGTAGCTCTGGGAACCAGTCGCACTGTGATGGTGGCTGGGACCCAGCAGTGCAAATACTTAACACACAGCCTTGTGTTTGAGCAATGTAACAGAAGCTGAAGCAATGCTGTGACTTTGCCTGTATAAGTAATGTAAACCTTTAATGACCCAGGAGGCTTCTCCGCTCATAAAATCATTGTAAATGGATCAACTGAGGCATCCAATTGATTACCAGGATTTAATATTTTTGCAATTATGCTAGTATTTATTGGTGTATAACAATTCTAGTAGGTAAGAATCCACCTGTTTATGTGCAAAGATGAGTTTACTCCACCTGGAAAGGTGAGAAGTATCCTTTTTTTATCTTCTTTGGTTATAGTACCAAGCCATGAAATTATATTACACACTTTAATAAACTTGTAATTTATTTTAAAAAGAGCTGAAGATGTCTCAAGTGGAAGTGTGCTTTACTGGTCACTAATACGCAGATCTTGGGTGACAGCAGTACACACTGGGATTACTTCGTGTAAATCTCTAGCTCAACAACTGGAGATCTCTTGTGCAAGTTAAAAACAAAAAAACCTAAACCCACAGCACTGGACGAAGCTGGCAGAGCCCTTTTTTATGTAACTGGTCACAATTAGAGCCCCTGTGAACCTGTGTGAGTAATGACATACTTCTGCTTTTCCACTAGTCATCTAATATTTACTTTTTGTCTAAAAATAATTTAGCTACAACCTTAAGGTGCCTCCTGCAACCATACTGTTCAGGACAGTGATGATTCTTGGGCCTTCCAGGCAAGCTTTTATTATTTCCACCATTTATAATGCATTCTTATCCTGAGCAGATGAGCCTGAAACCCACACAATGTGGTTTTGGCTTCAGTCAGTGATTTGGCCTTTTGCTTTTCTTTTGGTGCTTGATTAGGGGCAGGTGAGACACATCAGAAAGGTGAATTTCAACCCTCATGGCAGGGGAGGTAACACTTTCTCAAACAGCACAGGCACAGCTCAGCAGGCTGCTGTCTTTTTGTATCCTGGTGGCAGTCTCGCACCCCTGCTGGAGGCTGCAGGGATAAATGTATTCACAGCCATCTGCCCGCTGAAGCTCCCGAGCGCTTCTCCCGTGCTCTTTCCATCCCTGCAGATTTCACCCAGCTGTTGATGATGCTCGCTTCGAGCTTGCGCACCTCTGTGACGGATGGGGGGTCAGCTGGATTGTGTCCTCTAGAGAAAGCAGAGCAGTGTGAGCTAGTCAGTGGGCAGCAGCTCTTTGCCTCTTGCACAGGGAAAGCCAAGCCAGGGAACTGAAGGACAGAGATTATCTGTTTTGTACTTCATCTTTATGCCCTGGAAAACAAGTTACAGTGTCACACCCACCAGGAGGCTGGGAGGCAGGCTTGAGAGCCCTGAGCTCTCCCTTGCATTGGTGGCTGCTGCCCTCTCTGCTCGGGCCTGAAGGCTGATGGTTAATGCCAAGAGATGCTGGACTACTTCACATGACTGATTGCTACAGGCTATCACACACTTGAGCAAGAACATGTTCTAATGAAAGTATGTGAGCTTAGTGCTGAGTTCTGCACAGCCCGGCTTCCCTGAAGGCTGTAAGAGCCCTGTACTGGGGAGGAAGATTGCTCTTCCACAGTTACGCTGCAACAGTCTGGTATCCAGTCCTCTTTAAGTATCTCCTGGTTCTTTGGACTGTGGCTAGCTAAGATCAAACACCCAGGGCAGTAGGATTTTGTCAGCCAAAGGAGAGGTCAGTACTTACCGGAGATCTAGGTGATGAGCACCTCCTTTAATGGTCAATGCAATTAGTGAAGGACTGAGACTGCTATTTATCTGTAAGAAAAAGGAGCAGAGACAAACTCTGACCAAGTTACCAGGCAGAACTGGACATCAGTACTGAAAACTGGAAGCCCAAGCTGGGCAGGACAGAGGAAAAGCATGGGAAGAGATCCTTGGTATGGCTGACAGTGTGTGCATGGCTAACAGTTCTAATGAACCAAATCATCTGTCTCGAAGTGAAGGCTTCCCCCAAGATGAAAACTGTCAGCCTATTCCAGTACAGGTGGTTTGAAGTAACGGGTTCTTTTGGGCCCATGCACCCTAAGCAGCCTTTTCTTCTTGCAGCTGGGATTGCCAAGCCAGCCTAAAACAAGGAACTCCTGCATTACAATCAGGAGCTCAACTAAGTCCAAATCCAGTTCTGGGTCATTTTTGGTTTTAAATTTTAAACTAGAGTTCTGCCACCACTCTGAAGTTTTGTTGAACCTAAGCCAAAATATGCCCTGGTTTGAGTTGCTGCTTACAGCAGCTGCTTGGTCTCACAAAGTATGCTGAGACTGGAGATAGCAAGTAGCACTTGGCTGTCAGCGCTGAGACCAAGTCTCGACACAGAAATACAATGGGTTGTGGTTCAGACGCTGAGTGTTGGGTAAGAAGGCTCCTGCTGTGTCTGCACCTGTGCTGCATCAGTGTTCCTGGCTGATGGACTCTAATGGACTGATGTCCTGAGGCTCCTGAATGGTTCAGCATGAAACAGCCGCTTGCAGAAACCCAAATGGGTTAAAGATGAATTGCCAGTGCTGCTTTGAAAGGGAGAGGGGGCAGTGTATCACCTGGAAAGGCTGCTCTCTGTGTTCGGTGTGCGGGAGTGCACATGCTTACCCCACCTCCAGCCCACGGGTCCAAGTCTCCATTTGAAAAAATTATGTTGCTTGCACTTTTCAGGTCTGAAATTCAGAGAGATGACATTTGAGAGGCCTCCTTCCTGCCCATTTACCCAAATGTGTTTGGCTACTGCTGCAAACATGGTCAAGAACAGAAAACACGGGAGAATAAAACAAATTCTTGGCAGTTTTTAGGTTTTCCACTTCTGTCTCAAGGAGGTACGGAAAGGTCTGTCTCAAGTCAGCACAAGGCTGTGACTGCCAGGACTTGTTAGTGCACTGTGCCTGTCCCCATGGAGCTCAGCTGGGCAGAGGGGGGACAGGCAGACAACTACAGGGCAATGCAAAGGGACAAGCAGCCAGCACAACTCACCTCCCCCCCAAAAGTTTGTCCGCAGCCAGTGTGCTCGTGGCCTCACATGCCATTTGCTCTGACAGTACTGCTCTCGCATGGCCTCTGTGAAGGGCATCTCGGGGAACATGTCGGTCACATTGTTGCTGTTGAAAGTTAAGTTGATCTCCGTGCAAACCTAAGAGAGGTACAAGAGCTGTCATAGGGCAGGGGGATAACCAGGGCAGCAGCTGAAACTTGTTGATGTCTCCAACACCTTACCTGGTAGTCCCAGGCCTCAGCATCTGAGCCGATGCCACAGCCCGTGGGGTCAGCACAGGACTGGTACAGCTGGTATATGTCGTAACACTGTGCCGAGCCGGAGGAGTTGTAAAACACCCCTGCCAGGTGGGAACACAGCACAAAGCCAACCTGTCAGTACCTCTCTGCTGTCTCACCCACTGCCTCCCGCACAAACCTCACGGCCAAGACCAAGCAGAAGGGTAGCTATCCCAGCTGGGCAAGTGTGTAAGGCTGGGGCAGAGCTAGCAGGGTCTGTACCAGTGTTAGGTTACAATCCCAACTTCTTTATGCCAAAGCCTTCATGTGCTCTCAAGCATGGCTGCATGATACCCTTTGCTTCTGCTGTGTCCACAGGGAGGAAGCCGCTCCCAGGTGTTCTTTGCTGTCTCTGCTCATGCCAAAAGCCAAGCAACTGGCCAAAAGCAGCCTTGGGAGAGCCCTAGCCTCCAATCCCTAATGCACACAGGAGCAGGCTGTGTGCAGCACATTAGCTGAATGCTTCAAACTGAATGGGACACAACTGCTGAGACCTTCCCACCCCCCCTCCCTCAAAGTGGCTGTCATCTGAATCCATCAAATTTAGTCAGAAGGCCAAGGATAGCACGTCACAGACAGGATTTTGTTTGACTGTTGGTCAAGAAGGGAAAGAGGGCATGTGCAGGCTTGCCCCGATGAAAGAGCGCCTGACCAGGTGACCCAGCAAAACATAGCTGGGGAGCTGCCGAAGAATAAGCTGCTTTTTTGTGTGGATGGGTAGTTACCAGATAGCGAGGAGGAGGAATGCGGCTACGCTGGTGGCCGTCTGCTGCTGCCAGTGTCACAGTCCACAGGCAAAACCCACAAACACTGTGGGTTTTGTGCAATAACTGGCACCAACAGCTCCACTTGCAAACAGCCCCGCACAGCTCTGCAAGGCACACCGCACTGTGCCTGCAAAGGACTAGGCAGAGGCCATTGAGGAGGGAGGCTGCTGCAGCTACTGCCTCTTGGATGGCTCTGCGGCACAGGCAGCACAGCCTCAGCTCCCTTGACTCATGAAACCACTATTTCGGCCACAGAAGACTGCCCAAGAGATGCACTGAGTGCATGCAGCGAAGAGTCCTGGGGTTGCTCCAGGTCTATGCACCTTTCGAAGCAATGCTGCTCAGCTCACAGGCCAGCACAGCAAGGCTTGTGTCGGACACGTACCTGGCAAAACTCCTGGAAGGGCTCAGCAGCCTTCGCGCGCAGAGTGCACTGTGCGATGTGACACTGGAGGCAGAAGGGATTTGCTTTCCAGCCCACAAGATCATTTTAGCATCAGCAAGTAACTACTGCAAGATCCTGTTTGTTGGAAACTTGACAAGAGCAGGGAGCCTGGATGGTAACATCCGGCTGAAAGCTGTCAGCGCTGCCGGGCTAAGGAACGTTCTCAACTTCATCTACTCCAACAAACTAGACCTCTCATTACAGAATATTGAAGAGACCTTCAAAGCTGCAGAAACCCTCCTAGTTCGGGAGGTGATCAAGCTGTGCTTTCGCTTTCTGGAGGGTTGCTTGAACTGTGAGAACTGCATGGATGTTCTTAACATTGCTAAAAAACTTGGCCCAGCAGAGTTGAGACAGAAAGCCATGTGCTACGTAGGCCAGCATTACAAACAGATCCTGGCTGATCCTCAGTGCTTGAAAGACCTGGACCGAGTAACCCTTTGTGAAATTTTAGACAGGACCGACACTGAGGGATGCAGCGAGCTGGAGCTGTTCAGAGTCGCTGTGAGCTGGCTGCAGCACGACCGCACACGGCTGAAAGATGCAGCAGATATTTTAAGGCGCATAAGATTCCCTCTCATTCCTTTACGGGACCTGCAGAGATATGTCCAGGAAATGCCTCTTATGAGGCTGGATTCAGGCTGCCACAGGTACCTGCAGGAGGCTCTGAATTACCACTCCCAGCTGTATGCTCAGCCAGTCCTGCAGACCCAGAGCACGAGCCTCCGCTCTGGTTCCACTGTGCTGCTTGTTGCTGGTGGCAGAACCGCTGAGAACTGCGTGTGTAGAGAGATGTGGGCTGCAGACCAGAGCTGCAGCACCTGGCACAAGGTGGGGGACCTCTGTGTGCCAGTGTACAACCACTGTGTTGTCATCATCAATGACTTCCTCTTTGTCATCGGGGGACAGTGCAAATTTGATCCCACAGGAAAGCAGCCATCAAATGAGGTAAGACACAAGAAACCTTCAGCCTTGGAAAAATGGCTGTGTGTGAGGAAGGGAGGGAGCAATTCCTCTTGCCCACCACAGATCTCCCACCTCTACGTATTTTTTAGCACTCTGTGCAATACTGAAAGCCCTTGGGAATACAGCTTCCAAACTCTCTGGGAAGCAATCACGTCCTGCCCTGGTCTCACCTTGCTCCTACTGTAAATTGTCATCCTAATCTGTACACAACTTCCACAGCGCAGGTTCACATCAGTCAATCAAGCAACCCCATGAATGCTACCCCTATCCCCATTGTTGCTCCCATGGGACTCATGCTCAGGAGGCATGGTTAAAGCCTACCACTTCATTCAAGAATTGCTCCTTCCCTGGTTTTGGTCTTGAAAGGCAAATCTGCTTTAGCTCCCAGGCCCTTTCTCTTCTGCCTGGAGAGTAAAGAGACTTGTGCAGGATTTTATCTTTTCCTAGATGGCTTCAGTGAGCCTGCTAAAAAAAACCAGCATGTTTTTCTTTCCCATGCTCCCAGGGGGCTCATTTCAGCATTGTACTTAGTTCAGCAGTGCCACTGTGAACAGCAACTCTCTTCCACTGCCTTGAAGGCAGGAGGCAGCTCAGCAGCAGCAGAGCAGAGGATGCTGAAGCAGCAGGGC
The DNA here is from genome assembly GCF_026419915.1 of Harpia harpyja. NCBI lineage: Eukaryota > Metazoa > Chordata > Aves > Accipitriformes > Accipitridae > Harpia > Harpia harpyja. The sequence goes on from NC_068958.1 coordinate 13,212,846, forward strand.
TGCAGCACTGGCTGCTGGGCTACAGCCCAAGCCCAGCACTCACTGCATGTGGTTCTGCAGGTACTGCCCTTGCTCAGTGACCTGGGCTTTCTCATCAGGACTGACAAAATAAGCCTGGGGAGGTATTTACTGCTGAACAAGATGTGAAGTGGAGGTGCTGTGCCCCTGTGGTGATGCCACCAGGGGCAAGGGGAGGGGAAGCCACTCCTGCTTTCTTCTGGGCGAGAGCAGCGGGCAAAGCTCAGCTGCTCTCTTTACTACACAGCCAACCAGTAGCAGAGGTGCAAAATGTACTTGTTTAAATCTCACTGAAACAGTTTTCAGCTGACACATGCTAGCTGGTGTTTGAAACAAAGGTATTTCATTAAGCTAATGTGTTTCCATCTCCTGCTTGCTGCAAGCTGAGAGCACAACCTGTTTGCAAACCCCCACAGACCTGCAGAGAGGCCATAACTGAGCCTCCAGCTTCCCTGGGGAGGTACTGCTGTTATCAGCTGGCTGGCACTGGAAGTTGAACCTGGCCAGGTCTGAATATAAAACCTTCCTCAGTCCAGGGAAAATATTTAGCAGTTCTTGAAGCCACATGAGATGCAAGCCAGCCACCTGCCTTCTGCTAACCATCACCCATCTGCTGTGATCCTAGGTTTTCCGATTTGATCCCCGCAACACTTCCTGGCTCCAGGTCGCCAGCATGCTGGAGAGGCGGACACGCTTCCACGCGGATGTGCTGTCTGATTGCATCTTCGCCGTGGGTGGTGGGACACTGCTGGGGACCCTCACCCACACCGTGGAATTGTACCAGCCCACTGACAACAAGTGGGAGTTCGCAGCTCCTTTCCCCAGGCCTATTGCTGATCATGCAGGCACAACCCACAAGGGAATCCTCTATATTTCAGGTGATAGAGCTAGTAGAAAGCAGCATATTTTCATAGTTCCATTGATTTTTGATGGCATCTTAATGTCACAGTCTAAGCCTGCACCCACACCAATAACACTCACAGCTCCAGTGTCCCTTTCCTGCTGTGTTAGCACAGCCTCACTGCCCTCCTGCATGGCAGGAATTATTTTCTTTCCAAGACGTTAAAGGTGACACCATCGGCTTGCAATCCACACCCCTCCTTGCCTTTGACCTTGCAATCCTGGCTAAATCCCAAAGCTTTGCTGTCTGAAAAGGTAAACCAGGAGCAGGCTGCCATAGTGTTGGGGATGGGATTAAATCCTACTATTAACCTGAATGGAAGATGTGGGACTAACCCTACTGCGCTGCTTTGTTAATCTGTGCAAAAAGAAGTGTAATGCAGGCTCTTACTCTCTTACCCATGGAGCCTGTACAGCTCTTGCCCTAGAAGGGATCCTCAGTCTTTATAGAGATCTTTGGTAGATGGTTCAGGATATGTAACAATAAAGCAGCATGAGATTAAACACTCCAGGAAATTGTTGTAGGATCTTTAGCTTTTGCAGCTACTAATTTGGACTTGAAAGATAATCTTTGGTATGTCCTAGGAAAAGCACTGTGTTTTTTGTGTTATTGCCTCTGCAGTTAAAAGTCCTGGGCCAGTAGGCTCCCTGCTTTGTAAACCAGTTATGGCCATCTGAGATCACTGTACTGATCTCGTCCAGATTAACTTCAATTGCACAGTTCCAATGAAGGGCACTTCCCTGTGATAGACTGTACACCCAAGGCCCCAAGGGCAGGGAAGGCAGCACACGGGCTGTCCTACCCAGACATGTACCCCAGTGACAGCAGGGCACTGCTCCTGCACTGGCAGCGCAGATGGATAATAGTTCAGCTGGGGGAATGGCTGAGACTCGGGCTCAAGTCCCTGCTTTGACTCAGCTGGCCCACAGTGCCACAGGCAGCTCATTTAACCTCTGTTGGTCTCGATTCCTACGAGAGAGCAAGGACAAAATTGCCTCACGGATCTTCAAACATACCATAGTGATCTAGGCTGGATAACACTATACCACTTGGGTAAGATCTTACCCACCTATAGCATTCATTCATGTCTAAACTAGTGGCGTAACTGCAAATTTGGTTTGGCCAGCCTACAGCCCTGCCCAAGCAAACTGAAAAATTAAGGGCGTTACTTCAGTACAGGATTTAAACACAAGCTCCATGCAGACAAAGCCCCAGGTGAGCCGGGGCTTATAACAAACCTGAAATACCATCTTCCTTGTTTGCAAAGACTCTCTGCAGGCTGGAATTCAATAGGCAGGCAGGTGGAAGCATTTACCCTTCCCATAGCAGTACGCTCCTCCTGCAAGGAGCTTTTTATAATGCACCCCTGAAACACACGAGTGCCTAATAAGGAGAAAAAGTTGACAGCAGCACTGGCAGATTGCCTCTGACCTTCTGTTGAAGATTCAAAGTTCAAAGAGCTTTGAATGCTTTTCTTTCAAACCACCATTCTGTGTCTGCATGCTGGAAGCAGATTCCCTAATTAAAGCTGTTCCTGGTTACACTTGAAATACCCCAAGAGCTTTATTCAAAAATCTTTTGTGGAAAACTATTTACAGAAAGAGCTGGAACTAGTTTGATTTTGGTGGTTTTTTTTTTTTTTTTTTGCTTTAAAATACCTAAGAAGCTTAGGTTTTAAATTTCACACTGCATCAGCTCTGCAGAACAGTGTGAAATTCTAAACCTGAGCTTCTTAGGTATTTTAAAGAAAAAAAATCTGCTCTGCTAATGTTTGCGGAAGGTTTGCTGGATCTCAGAAAGTATGATGGATAGATTTTCAAGACTTCTGCTTTCCTTCTAGGGGGCTTCTCTGGAGGTAAAACCTTACGAGACACTTACAGCTACCTCCCTCGCCTCCAACGCTGGATTGGCAACAGTGCCATGGCTTTTACCCGTTGTGATCATGGGATGGCTACAGTCAGGGACAAGATCTTTTGCGTTGGAGGAAGGACACTAAAAGGAGTAAGTTCATTTGCTCTTATAATCCCAAGTATGGGGTCTTTCTAGTGCTAGGCAACCAAAAGGTTGACCAGTAACTTCGTTATTTTTGGTCTCTTGGTGAACTGGCACAGTTGCAAGTCAGGCCAATAAGCTTATGAAAACATGCCTGCCATTACAATCGTGCACATTAGAAGCTGCCCTGTTGTCACACTCTATTTCTAGAGTACAAAGGCTGTTGCAAGCATTTTTTTAAATGGAGAAAACATACAGTGGAGCACAGCCTGCTAGCACAGGAAAACCTAAGTGTAAAGCTGGTCATGTACCTGTCCCAAACACACTGACCACCTAATATTCCTTGTTCGAGCTGAGAGGGGGCAAAACACTGAGGGACGGGAAGAGGAATGGACCGCAGTGAGGACACTAGCCTAGATTTTAGGAAAGATGGGCTCAAGTCCTGGAATGCAAATGAAGTCTCTTCAAACCTGGATTTCCCATCTCTGAAAAAAGAGGGAAAGCACTGCTCAGCCTTCTGGGAAGAGACCTGACAGGGACTGAAAGGCTCAATCTAGGAGAATCCCATTCCCTGAAGCCAAGAGAACTGAGTTTTCAAGGATCATTCAGCAATTCCCATTTGAAAGTGTAAAGACTCAGGGCCTGGCCTGATTTCACCATGACTGGTATGGTTGCTTTTGAAGGAATGAGGGCATCTTAATTGCTCACTGAGGAAGGGATAGAAATCTATAAAGAGAAACTGCACATCAAGGCTGACATCAAAATCCTCCAGATGATACAAACTCAGTTGTTGTCCACAATTCAATGCAATATAGCCCTCTTTAGATGATTCCCTTTGTAATGTGTTAGAAGTCTGGAGAGCAGGCAGGACTTGGGCTATACCAGTTCCAACAGGTCCCTGTGGCACCTTCCTCAGCTCACTCCTCTGATTTTCCAAGAAGAAGAAATCTCCTTTAAAGCCACACCATTTTGGTATTTTATTCAGTTTCTTTTGAGGCTCTGATTGCTAAATGTGGATCGAAAATCTGGCACCTTAAAGCCCATGGTATTCAAATAGATGTTGAGACACTGGTTTCCTTTATCATGAACCAAGCAAGCCCGATGTGACAGTGATGCCCACTCAAGGCATGATACAATGGGTGAGTGTTGGTCTGGTTCCTTGTAGGTGGAGGAATGGATTCATGTCAATGAGACAGAGTATTATAGTCCTGTAAGCAATCAGTGGACAACGCTAGCGCTATCCCCGTTCAACTGCTGCCAGTTCAGCATCACAGCCCATGACACGATGCTCTACCTCGCAGGAGGTGGGTCACTGCAGCACATGCAGAAAGAAGACAGTGTTTTCCTGTATGACACAGAGGGGCAGGTATGGAAGAAAGCCAGTCCCCTGCCTAAAGCTCTGGTGGATCATGCCTCTTGCATGATTAAACTGTCCCAAGTAAATGCAGCTGGTGAGATGGGGAGAGGCATGAAGTGCTCCCCCGCAGGCAGGAGGAAGAAGTCTACCCTCAGCTTATTCATCACAAAGAAACAAGAGTCCCACTCTGCCTCAGAAAAGAAGTAGGATGTGAATACGTCAAGCAGATCTGACAGTGTTTGCCAAGACATTAGTATTTTAAAACTCTTCTAGTTGCCAGCCAAACATCTTTAGCAGTGATTTGGAATTGGCATGTTTCTGACTTAGTGCTACCATGGTGACATGCATAATTTGCAAAAAAAGGAATTGGTTCCCAATCCTACTAAGCCGCATTAAACCCATAAGAATTCCTTAAATCAATTTTTTGCCATTGAGAACCTGTTTTTCTGAATAATGACCAAGGTAGAACTTATTTTTAACGAGCAACTTGAGAGATTTTATGAAGAAGTCTTCAAAAGAGCTTTGAATTCTCTCTCTAATAAATTCCTTACAAACACTGCTGGCTGACAAATTAAGTACTCACAGAGATAAATGCACACAATGTATTTAAGATTGTCTTGCCACTGGATTAAGACTGTAGGGCATTGTGATGACAACCTTGTCCTCAACAAGCAGACCAGAAAACTTCCTTCAGTGAGTGCACATTGAAACTGTGACTGCTTGAGCCAGAGTACGGGTAAACTTTTAGAAAAGAAACAAGTGCCTTAGAAGTCCACATCTCATGGACAGTCAACAGGCTAAGGGGCTGCAGTGGCTGAAAAACCTGACAAGAATAAGTTTGGAAAGGTGGGGGAATGAACCCATGGACCACCATGGGACATCCCGACAGACAAAGCCAATATGGGGCAAAACATCCCAGTGGGAGATCAGAGTCATACCAGCTCCCACAATACACAACCTGCACAACAACGCAACAGCTCTACTTACAGGTGCTTCTAGAAAACAGGGTGTTAAATAAAAGACCAAACTGGTAATATTAACTCACCAACAAGAGCAGCGAGGCCTTCAATTGGGTCTGTGTGGGCAAGGATTTGTTCACAGCTGACCTGGATGAGACACATTACAGGCAAATTACAGACAGAATAGTTAACAGTCTCTGCTCCATGGAAGGGCTAAGCTGGAAGATTCATTAAAATTATCACTTACACAGTTTATGGTTCAGCAGCTTTCCAAGGGCCTAATGCAACAGGTTTGGGGTTTTTTTTTTCCTCCCTTCTAGCAACAAAATACATAGAAACAAGGAGACAGGGCTAGAACAGTTTCTTTACCAAGTTAAGCAGCTGTGCAGAGGCCACGGTGATACACAACAGTTCCTTACTCCTACAGTCAGAACATTTAATGCCCTTCTCAAGGAGGGGTGGAATAATTATTTCCATTTTACAGGTTGTTAAATAGACCCTAGAAGGGAACTGGATGCCCAGTGGAGCCACAGACGGCATCTCCTGAGTCCCAGTACAGCGTAGCCTGTATGACCTCTTGCACAGTATGCATTTTGCTCCAGGTAGGACTAGAAGCATAAATGCCAGCTGGTGTCTGAGAAGTCTTTGTAACCCCCTGAGAACCAGGCCCCTTTCCCACACTTTGCCGTCTCTGATCGTCTTGAAAGTTTTCAGGTTTTCCAGTCCCCATGGCAGCAGACTTTTCTCTGCATTATACTCTGAGGTATGTCATCTTCCTGGGTGATACTTAGAAAGGAGCCTGATTTTTACATCTCCATCCCTACCCACCAAGAAAAATACATTTATGAAAGCATGTTGAGGTGGGCTACAACAAAGCTACCCTTTAAAAAGCTACAGGTTTTTAGTGTTTAAAAGATGAAGTCACCAAGCTTGCACAGGCCTTTGTGTCTAAGGTAAAGGCAGAGCAGGGTAGGTAATGGTTCCAGCAAACCCTTCCCAACAAGCCTTATGGCCGTGCATTTCAAACACAGCAGTCATCGTCACAGAGAAGTTTAAAATGTGTAGATTTACTGTCAGAGTGAAGGGCTGCAATGTCTACCACTACCTCTGCCTGTCACCATCACTGATGGTGTGTGCCTGACAGCATCCCAGGCTGTGCAGCCCCCTTCACTCTGGTCACCTAGGTGCACATCAGAAACCGCGACTCTCACCCGTGTCCTGGTACTCACCTCCACTGGATTGGCAGGGAGGCGACCCATGAAATCGGTTTTGTAAGGGTAGTCCATCATGGCCATCATGGTGAAGGCATTTCTAGCAAACCCAAAAAGCTGGTAAACATCCCCCTTGTTAGAGATCTTATTGCATGTGGCCATTTTGCTGCTGATTTCATCGTAGGCTGCAGAAGGAAGGAAAATGAAAGACAGACTTCAACAGAGGAAAATAATACCAGGCTTCAGCATCTTGTTTCACTCAGGAGTAAGGAGATGCCGTAACACACAGATGAGGTTTCTAGTGGGAAGGACACATTACATCTAAATTTACACACACGTGGATGTTCAGGCACAGCCTTCCTGTGCAGCTTCATGACCCTGCGTGGCCCGCAGCCCCCACTCTGCCCCTTGCAGAGCCACTGACACCTCCCTGGGGAGCCCAGAGCAATCAGCACCCACTGAGACGGAAGCAAGCCCAGCTGGCACAGTGAGAAGAGCAGCTTGGTATGAGCCTGTCCTCACTGGTGCCCTGCCTGGCTGCCTCTTCCTTGCCCTTACAGGCTCCCTCCCTATGGTCTGCTGTGTCCTGCAGGGTGGTCTCCCCAGGCAAGCTCTCATGCAGGAGAGCAGGGTACAGCATACAAGTCCCAGTGGGATTCAACAGCTGGAAAAACTGGCAGGGGGAAAAAAAAAAAAAAAAAAAAAAAGAGCTCCTTGGATGCTGGGTACATTTGCAGTAAAAATTGCTAAGTGAGAATAGTCCTCACAAAATCACAAAGGACTCCTGAGATGTGCCTTCAAATTTCAATGTGAAGCAGAGGGGTCAGCTGAAGTCAGGAAATCTGTCTTTGAAGACATTCCTTCAAGATGCACTCTTATACCTTTGCATTTCTGCTGGGGAAAGCTGCTCCCTTCATTTTCATCCTCCACGTTTTGGAGTCACAGTTCCTGTCTGTCCTCATCGTACTCTACAAGCTGTCCACCAGAGCCCTGCTGTCTTTACTTGGAAACCCAAGGCCTGGAACCTGCCTCTTGATCCTCACTTGAGAGCCTAAGCCTTAAATATGACCACCTTATCCACCCCACTGCAGAAAGTGTGGCCCCATGCAGACCTCGAGGACCCTGGCTATTTAATGGTAATGTTTTTCTTGCTGTGACCCAAAGCTAAATGGGATTTTGGACCCCCAACTCCGCTGGGCAATTCCAGGACCAGCCCCTGCACTGAGGCAGTGACAGCAGCTGTTGGAGGCACACAGCCCCCGATGTGCAGCACCACAGACCAAGCCAAACCTTGAGACTGACCAAGAATGCACCACAGCTGTTCCAACACCAGCAGGGCTCCCAGGAGATGCTGCATTGGCCCACGATATCTAGTCTGGCTTACTTGGGAGACATTGCAGAGATCTTCAGCAGTCTCTGTCCTTGGCTTCACCTAACTGTCCAAGGCTAGAGACAGTGATGGCTGCTTCAAGACCTAGATTGCCTTCCAAATATTTCTCAGATATGTCCAGTGAGCTGAGCCACACAGTTGTCATACCCACCTGAACAGTTGTCAATGGTGTGGATGTTCAGGACAAGTATCTGGTGAAACATGAGTCTTTACCAGCATAAAATGCAGGTGTTTTGCACCTGCAGGGTTTTTTGCACAGGCGCAGAAAAGACAGTTTCATTAACACTGTGTAAGCCCCCACACAGATGTTTTCATTGTGGTGTTGGTTACTAATTTTAATGCTAACTGAAACAGTTCATTAAATTGTGCAAGCAGAAAGAGGGGCCCAGGTGGGCATTTGCGTTGATCTAGCTGAACCAATTGAAGACCTAGCTGAAGTAAAACTGAATCAACTTCTTTTCCACATGGCTGGGATTGCCTGCTGGCTGCCCTTGGGAAGCCGTCTGCAGGGCTACCTCTTCTTACCTCCACTCAGGCACAGATCCTTAATCTGCTGGAATGCTTTGCGGACAGCTGTGACGCAGCCTGGGCTGGACTTCTGAAAATCCTGAAGGGACAGAAAAGTTATGGGATTACAGTTGCACAGAGGAGATATGTGTGGAGGCTGCACTGGGAAGAACTGCCATAAGTACCAGGAGATGACAGGGGTTACTGGCCCACTGGTCAGAACCTCATCTGTGGCTCCAGGAGCAGTGACACCAGTGCTTCTGCCTTGTCTTCCAGACAATCAGCATGTCCCAGCAGAAGCCAACAGTCTGCACATCAGAGCAAGCAGCAACTGTTTCACCAGGTCTCGCTGGAATGAGCTGTTAGACAAAATGCTTTGCACTTAGTGGAGCCATTAGACTGAAGATGAAGCAGTGAAAGGAGACACATGCCTTGGCCAGGACACGGGAAGAGGGTGCCAGGCTGCTAGGCCCAAAAGTGGGGTTTTTTTAGTTTTTTTGATTTTGTTTTTTTTTTTAACCACACAATACAAGTCCTTCTAACTGCACTTTGTCTATGAGAAAGAGCCATGAAGTCAGTTATGCATGGAGGGTAAAGCACTGGTTTGGGAACCAAGACCTGCTTTTCTTCTTAAGCCTGCCAATCGCCTGCCAGATGACCAAGAAGGCTATGTCCTTTTTCTTGGGAAAAACATTACTGGTCCTGAAAAAGCACTTTAAGGTATGTTTGAAGAGCTGTAGCTAGTTATGGTGGTGGAAGAAGTTGTTTCTGTCACTAAAGGCTCTATCAACCCAAACTGTTTCTCTTCTGTCAGCTTGTAAGGCAGTTTGAAATCTGCTGGCAACCAGTGCTTTGTAATAACAGGAATTATTAGGCCTCTTTTAAGGTCCCTTTACCCTGCTAGAGCCATGGTTAAGTAACACAAATCACTAGCTAAGCATTTTTCTTACAAAGACCCAGCCTCAACTAAAAATAGATTTGGGACATTGCTTGTATTCCTAACTCTACCTTTGTCTGATAGTTAGGCTTACAGAAATCACTGTGGAGTTTTCTACAGTTTACCTGGGCATCCCTTTAGGGATTCCAAATCTCCTTCTGGATGTGCTTATTAATCTTCATCTACTAATGGCTCTAATTGAAATGTGGGGATGGATCGGCCTGGGACAGAGCAGCAGGTCTGCTCTGGCTGCCGTGATGGCTGAGCTCCCCACTAGGCAGTGCTGGACTGCTGCAGCACACTGCCTGGCACGCTAAGGAACCACCACCCATTCCAATTCTCCTCTCCAGACCGTTATGGACCCAGGAACAGTTCAGCTGAGCCATCACAGAAGCAGAGGCAGGAGGCGTTACAGCCATTTCAAGGAAAGCTGTTCCCCCTCCAGGCTGCCAACTTTACTCTTTTGAATCACACCTAATTCAGATGTCTAAACTGACCTAAGCCGGTGGCCTGAACAGCCCCTGCAGCAGTAACCTTTTGGGAAGCATGCATGTGCCTGTATGTGTAGTATTCACACATGGGCTTTCTGTGCGGCTCCCTGCAGGGCAGTTGGCATATATAACCTAGCCTTATGTAAATGCCTTATGCAAAATCAACTTTCTGCCCTTTGCTCACATCCCCTGTGAGCTGGAGGCTTATGAAGTGAGCTGAAAAAGCTCAGTAAAAGTCACAGAGAAAGCTGCTTTGAGACAACGCACTCTGACTCACAGGAAGAGAGAGCTCCCACAATGATTCATGAAAGGTTTGTGCCTTCATTAGTATTAACAGCTCTCGGGGGTGTTCTCTCACCAAGAAGAGCAATTGAATTCAGATTTCAGATGCGCAGAGTGCTTTTATGCAAACACACCGAAGGTGGAAGGAATTACTTTGAAAACAACACAAAGTGCTTGCTTAGGATCTCAGCCCAGAGGTTAGCTTACCGCTACAGAGAGAATATATTTTTAAATGAATTGCAAAGTTTTTTCACATGAAAAGGTCAAAGCCCTAATTTCAGGGGCGTGTAATGACTCACAGCATATTCACAGCTGAAGCAAGACAAAGCTATCAGCTGAACAGGGCTTCTAAGAGGGAATTAGCTTCAACCAGGCAAGAATTGCCACTGCAGTGCCTAAGTGGTATTACGTTTTTTGTTTTAAAATGTATAATGTATGAAAAGACAAGATGTCTTTTATTATTTTATACACTTAGAGTTTCAAATGCTATTGTGTTTATTTTCATATGACAGTCTCTTCTTTACACTTACTAGTAATGCTATCTATCCTGTAAGCCTCTGCGTTGAAATAAGGTTTTCATATATGTAAATAAGAGGAAAAAGACCACAAGTTTCATACTCAGGTAGTTCATGCAAAGCTGTAATGAACTGGTTAACTTTGTTCATGAAATCACATGTGGGGGTAGAGACATTCCTCGCTTATCTAAAACCACAGTATCCAGTTAAGTACCGATGATTAACGAAAGACGGTCCACCTAACAAACAAATAACGGCGCAAACGCACACACAATGCAGAAGATACCAGCCGCCACCTGAAGGCAGATTACGACCACCTAGCAACTGACGGCACAAACGCACACACAATGCAGAAGATACCAGCCGTCACGTAGACAGAAACTAGAAACTGTATAAATAAAGGGACTCTTCCCCATTTTCGGCGCGAGCCTTTGGCGGAGCACTGTCTCCCCGGCCACCCAGCGCTGTTTTGCTCTCTTATCGCTTGCTAATAAATTCGATCTTGTCATTTAATACAAACTGGCTCCTCCAATTTGTCACGAGCGTCTATAACAAACTTGGTGCTGTGACTCGGATCCAGGTTCTTTGGTGCGGACCCTCGCAAGCGGGGAGGCGCCCTATCCCCGGATAGCCCCGTCTTGAGGAGGTGCCGCCACCATACCCTGGACCCACGAACCCCCTTTAAATTACGATAATTGAGCAAAAGAACCTGCAGGACCCCTTAAATTTTGTGCACGAAGACCAAATGAAGACCCCAGGAGTGGGTGAGTATATAAATTGTGAGCCGTTTGGTTGGGGTGGTTATCCCGAGGTGCGACTGTGTGAGAGGTCTCTCTGAGATCACGCGAGTGCGGACCCTCCAGTAGTGCAGTTCTCGTAGCCCGCGAGGGAGCGAGTCACGACCGAGGGGAAGTGTGTGTGTGTGGATAAAGGCACCTCGGAAGATGGGGCAGAGGAAAAGCAAGCCCTCTGGACCCATGGGGATGGGGAAGAAAGATAAGTTACCAGACATACCCCCAGATAGTCCCCTAGACCTGATGATAAGATATTGGAACAGTTCCCCAAGGAGAAAGAATAAGTCTAAGGAAAAGATGATTAATTATTGTATGGCGATTTGGGGTGGGAAACCCCTCAGCAATCCTCATGTATTCTGGCCCGTGTTCGGGTCCTCTGAGGATTGGGTGTGTCAACAATTAAATATATGGGTAAACAATAGGAGACCACCAGCCGGCCCAGAGGAGAGCGAATATGCTGCCTTATGGATTCCCCAATCTTGGGAACCATCATTCCTCTTTGCCTTAAGGGAAAAAAGACCGGAAAAACCCCGAAAGGATGATGAAGACCCCCTTTGGCCCCCTCCCTATGCCCCTCAGGCCCCTCCACCTCAGGACCCACCCCAAGGCCAGGGAATAGCCCAGGCCCAGGAGGGGTCAGATTCGGAACCTGATTCCCCGACCCCGACACCCCCTCCCAGAAAGTCTGCACGTAATAGAATAAGGCGAGGAGAGGAGAGATTGTTTCCTCTTCGGGAAATGTTAGTGCCTGGTGGGGATGGATGGGGGGGACCGGGAACGGGGTATGTGGCAGTTCCCCTTAATACGGGGGATGTAAGGGAATTTAAGAAGGAAATGGGGAGTTTGTTAGATGATCCCCTGGGGGTAGCCGAGAGGCTGGATCAATTCTTGGGACCGAATTTGTACACGTGGGATGAATTACAGTCTATCCTGAGCATACTATTTACCGTGGAAGAGAGGGACATGATTAGAAGGGCTGGAATGAGAGTGTGGGATCAACAACATCAAGCTGGCCCGGCTGCGGATCAGAAATGGCCTTTAAACCGGCCAGACTGGAATAACCAGGACCCAACTCATAGGAATAATATGTCAGATCTGAGAACAATTATAATTCAGGGGATACGAGAATCTGTTCCCCGAGGTCAGAATATTAATAAAGCCTTTAGTGAACAACAGAAGAAAGATGAAACCCCGACAGAATGGCTTGAAAGGCTAAGAAAAAGTTTCCAGTTGTACTCTGGGGTGGACCCTGCTACCCCTGTGGGACAGGCGTTGCTGAAAACTCAGTTTGTGGCAAAATCTTGGGGAGATATTAGGAAAAAGTTAGAGAAAATTGAGGACTGGCAGGAGTGGGGGCTGGATGAATTACTTAGAGAGGCTCAGAAGGTGTATGTGAGGCGAGAAGAGGAAACTGAAAAGCGGCAGACTAGGCTACTGGTTGCTGCGGTAAGAAAAGGACAGAAAAGTGTGATAAGGTGTGATAGGTCTGGTGGGGGAGATAAGGAAAGAATTGAGAGGAGAGGAGATAAAGCCGTGGAATGTTTCTATTGCGGGGAAAAAAGGACACATGAAGAGAGAATGTAGAAAAAGGATTCAGGATGAGAAAGCGTTCCGGGAGGATTAGCGGGGTCAGGGGCTCTATGTGCTGAGGACCCCTGGTAAGAAAGAACCCTTGATAACTTTAAAAGTGGGTCCTCAGCGCCAGGAGGTGACCTTTCTTGTGGATACCGGAGCCGAAAGGTCTACTGTACAATCATTACCTCCAGGATGTAAAATATCCGGGGATAAAGTTAATGTAATTAGAGCAAAAGGGGAACCATTTAGGGTCCCCGTTATAAAAGATGTGGCGGTGGAATCAAGTTGCCAATATGGAATTGGAACGCTGTTGTTAGTACCTGAAGCGGAATACAACTTATTAGGTAGGGATTTAATTGTAAAGATGGGGATTCGGGTGGACGTGGAAAAGGAAGAGTTAAAAATCAGGCTTTGTCCCCTTACAGAGGTGGACGAGAAGCAAATTAACCCCGAAGTGTGGTATACTCCCGAAACAGTTGGAAAACTGGATATTGAACCGTTTGAGGTGGTTATTAAGAACCCCGAGATTCCAGTGAGAATTAAACAATATCCCTTATCTAATGAGGGGAGAAGGGGACTAAAACCTGAGATCGAGAGACTATTGGGAAAAGGGTTACTTGAACCCTGCATGTCCCCTTTTAATACCCCGATTTTACCAGTAAAGAAATCTGATGGCAGCTATCGGTTGGTGCATGACCTAAGGGAAATCAATAAACGAACTGTCAGCCGGTTCCCGGTAGTGGCAAACCCACACACCCTGTTGAGTCAATTGGGGCCCGAGAATCAATGGTATAGTGTAATAGATCTTAAGGATACATTCTGGTCACGCCCTCTAAAGGAGGAATGTAGGAATTATTTTGCCTTCGAGTAGGAGGACCCAGACACTCATAGGAGACAGCAGTTAAGGTGGACTGTACTTCCCCAAGGGTTTACGGAATCCCCAAACTTATTTGGACAAGCCCTAGAAAGGATTCTACGGGAATACCGGCTGCAAGATGGGGTCGTGCTAGTACAGTATGTGGATGACTTATTGTTGGCAGGAGAAAATCAAGAGGCAGTCAGAAAAGAAAGCATACGGTTGTTAAATTTCTTGAGCCTTCAAAGCCTCAAAATATCACGGTCGAAACTACAGTTTGTGGAAGAGGAGGTAAAATATTTAGGACACTGGATAAGCAAGGGGACTAAGAAGTTAGACCCCGAACGAGTAAATGGAATTTTATCACTGAAAGCCCCGAGGAATAAACGACAGATTAGACAATTGTTGGGGCTATTTGGGTATTGTAGGCAGTGGATTGAGAACTTTAGTGCGAAAGTGCGATTTTTGTATCAAAAGTTAACTATGGATGGATTGCTTAAATGGACCCAAGAGGATGAGGAGAGATTAGAGAGTCTTAAAGCTGATCTAGTTAACGCACCTGTCTTGAGTTTACCTGATGTGAAGAGACCCTTTTAGTTATTTGTGGCCACCGAGGAGGGGACAGCATAGGGGGTTTTGACCCAGGAGTGGGCAGGGAAAAAGAAACCCGTAGGGTATATTTCCAAATTATTAGACCCCGTCAGTAGAGGGTGACCCACCTGTTTACAGGCAGTCGTTACTGTAGCCCTGATCGTGGAAGAAGTGAATAAGGTAACATTTGGAAGTGAATTAAGGGTGTTCTCTCCCCATAATATTCGAGGGGTTCTCCAACAAAAGACTGAAAAATGGATCACCGATGCCAGGCTTTTAAAATATGAGGGGATCCTAATCCATTCCCCTAAATTGGAGATCGGAACAACAAGCTTGCAGAACCCGGCACAGTTTTTGTATGGGGGTCCTGAAGAGGAGCTAACACATAATTACCTCCAAACCATTGAAGAACAAACGAAAATTAGGCCAGATCTAGAAGAAGTAGAATTGGGAGAGGGAGAGAAGTTATTTGCTGATGGATCATCTCGAGTAATAGCAGGAAAAAGAAAGTCAGGGTATGCAATTGTAGATGGGGAAAGCCTAAAAGTAAAGGAATCTGGGCCTCTCAGCCCTAGTTGGTCAGCGCAGGCCTGCGAGTTGTACACAATATTTAGGGCATTGGAACTTTTAAAGGGCAAAAAGGGAACGGTATATACTGATTTGAAATATGCATATGGAGTAGTACACACGTTTGGAAAAATTTGGGAGGAACGGGGACTTATTAATTCCCAAGGAAAGGGTTTAATCCATGAGGAACTAATTGTTAAAATCCTACGGGCACTTAGGGGGCCCGAGAGGATTGTGGTAGTACATGTTAGGGGACATCAAAGGGGAACATCTCCTGAAATTCGGGGGAATAACCTGGCTGACCAAGAGGCCAAGACAGCAACATTGCTGACTATAACGGTCACCCCACTGACAAACGAAAAATCGTCAAAAATCCTAAACCCACAATTTAGTAAACCAGAAATATACAAATTAAAGGAGATGGGAGTAATAGAAAAAGGGGGTAATTGGGAATTACCTGATGGGAGGCAAGTATTACCAAAAGCATTAACATGGAAAATAATGAAGAGCATGCACTTAAAGACCCATTGGGGTGTTCAAGCATTAGTTGATCAGTTTGCAATTAAATATATGTGTATTGGAGTTTATAATGTGGCTAAGGGAATTGTACAGGGATGTTTGACGTGTCAGAAAATTAATAAGCAACGTCTTAGAGAACAAGTACCAGGAGGACGGGAGTTAGCACACCGACCATTTGCTAAGATACAGATTGACTTTACTGATCTCCCCAAAGTGGGACGGTACAAACACCTACTGGTATTAGTGGACCACCTCACCCATTATGTAGAAGCATTCCCTACTGCTAGGGCCACTGCCAATACAGTAGTGAAAGTACTTTTAGAACATATTATACCCCGATATGGGAATATTGAAACTATTGACTCAGATCGAGGCCCCCATTTTGTTTCCAAGGTGGTAAGAGAAGCTCTGGCCCCCTTTGGAATTAAATGGGAATTCCATACCCCCTGACATCCCCAAAGCTCTGGTAAGGTAGAACGGATGAATGGTGAAATTAAGAAACAGTTGACTAAATTAATGATAGAAACCAAAATGTCATGGGTAAAGTGTTTACCAATTGCTTTGTTAAACATTCGAACTCAGCCCCGGACAGATACAGGAATTTCCCCATTTAAAATGTTGTACGACATGCCTTATGATATGGAGTGTCCAGCCGACTACCCCACTTTAGATGAAGAGAATATTAACCCATATATAATTCAGCTAATGAAAAGAAGGGAAAAATTGTGGAAGAAAGGGATGGTAGTACAGAGACCACCCCTAGATATATCCATACATTCGGTAATACCAAGTGATATGGTATTGATCAGAGCCTGGAAAGAATCCTCTCTCACTCCTAGGTGGGAGGGGCCCTTTCTTGTTTTACTTACCACAGAAACTGCTATCCGGACTACAGAATGAGGATGGACGCATGCCTCGCGAATTAAAGGACCTTTACCCAGAGATCAGTGGGAAATAGCAAAGACTTCAGAGGACTTGAAACTAGTGATAAGGAAGAAAAGGAGCTACACGAGTGAATGAATCCTTTTGGAAGAACGGTAAAACCTAATTTATATCAGTAGTTCCAGGTATCACCTGGAGATGATCTACAGGTGCTGAATTTTGTTCCTTGGTGTATAAAACGGATACCTCATCAAACCGGCGGAGCTGGTATATACAAACTAGCAGGAACCCCTCGGTACTTACCTTTTTGTTGTGAAGTAGAGACTAAAATACCTACGACATCGGAGTATCTTGACGGGATTTCGTGTTTAAAACATCATAACCACAACCATTGGAGTTGGGTGTTTCGTAACTGTGTAAAGTGCGGTGAGAAATGGTATTGTAGTCCCAGCAGGAGACATTATTATTGTATGGAATGTCGAGAGCATCAATTCCCCAATAGGAACCAGTTGGACAAAATAGACATTGGGAAATTACTTTGTGGGAGGGAATTATTAGTGCCTGAAACCTGGGAAGTATATGAGAAAGATTGGTCCAGAACTATAAAACAGTGTGCTATTAAATTTACGTGGAAACAAACTAAATGTGCCACTAAGACGGCTTCTACTCTTAAATAAAAAAATTGTACAGGGAATGCTGGTGGACACACTGTAAGAACAGCCACCCATCTAGGGACGGCTGTACACAGTGTACCCAAAGGAGAAGGGGACCAAAATACAGCCTCCTCAAAGGGTGGGGGAGTAACTGCGGGAAGTCCCTAACAAACCCAGAGCTCCTATAACCCTGAATCCTACGAGTGTCTTGTCATTTCCCAGGCAATATAAAATATCCTACACGAGTTCCCGAGGAGGAACTAAGCCCCGTAAGGGCTTTGTAAGTGGAAAACACGCCCCTGAGAAGTACTACTGCTGCCGAGAAGATGAAAAACCTCGCTGCTCCAGGCACCGGAGTAGGCGAAGTAGGCAGAGACGTACGAAAAAGGGAGCGCGAGTACACCGTGAGATCATCGGCAGATAATAGCGGGGAACAGACACTTCGAGGGGAAGGATGGACTCTGGGAGTCCGGCTGGGCATATTCTGACAGAGAGAAATTCAAGAATTGACGTTGACACCTGTTGGTACTCCTCGGGGAACCCCACCAGCAATCCGTGTCTGGATGATATTATTATGGTATCTACCTATGGTATGTGGGAACATCCACCATCAACCCTTCAAATGGTCTTTAATACAACCAGATCGATCAAAGGTATTGCAAACTGTTACTACCCCTGGATCTCCGTCCTTTAATGTGACAATATGCAGTATGCTAGGGCATGTGTCTCCCTATTCCTGTGGTAAAGAGAAGTTAGGGATTAAACCAGCCATTTATATGTGCCCCCTTTCGAACCCAGGCCGTTCATATTACAATTACCCTGGGCACTATTATTGTGCATATTGGGGTTGTGAGACTATAGCTACTGGATGGAGAGTTGGGAATCCTGATTTATTTTTAGACGTAAAATGGAGTCCACAAGGATGTAAACTTCCCTCTTATGCTCATGACAGGGAACCATTAGGAGGAAAATACAAATCGAATTGTACCAGCTTGAATATGACTATCAGACAGCCTGAGAATTCAGGATGGTTGCATGGGAAGATGTGGGGAATAAGAATATGGGAACCAGGGACGGATCGAGGAAGGTTCATCCAAATACGAAAAGAAAATCCCTTCCCACATACTTCAGATGTCGGACCAAATCTGGTCCTGGTAGGGGAAGGTGGAAGTAACAGTATTGTACATACTGTTACAATCTCTCCTAACATCAACGTCATTGAAAATAACATCCCAGGCGTATCAGTAAAAATCAAACCCTCGACTCTTGCACCCGAAGTCAGCGTCAGCCCATTGTGGAATATGCTTCAAGCCAGTTATCAGGTACTGAATACCACCTACCCTAATATAACTGAACATTGTTGGTTATGTTACGACATTCAACCACCCTTTTATGAAGCTATTGGGGTGGACAGTAGATTTAAGAAAGCCAACGGAACAAATCCAGCTCAGTGCTTGTGGAATAAGGAATCTGAACATAAGCAAGGGATAACAATGTCCCAAGTATTGGGAAAAGGAAAGTGTATAGGAAATGTCCCAAAAGACAAACGACACCTATGTAACACAACTCGCAAATCAGGAGAAATAACAGCTGAATGGTTAATTCCTGCAGATAATACTAAGTGGATTTGTTCCCAAACTGGGGTTACACCTTATATATCCCTAAAGGTCTTTAATTGGACAACTGAATATTGTATACAAGTAGCTGTGATACCTAGGCTTATTTACCATCCCGAAGATTTCGTTTATGACTATCAAACTACTCAGACCCATCATATACAAAAGCGTGAGCCCTTTACAGCCCTCACGGTGGCAACACTCCTGGCAGTCGGAGCTGCTGGAGCTGGTACAGGAATAACCTCCCTCGTACAACAAAATCAAAAATTTCAATCTTTAAGGGTAACAGTCGATAAAGATTTAGCCAGGATAGAAAAGGCCATGACAGCCCTGGAACAGTCTGTTAGGTCTTTATCAGAAGTAGTATTACAAAACAGACGGGGCTTAGACCTAATGTTCATGCAACAGGGGGGGTTATGTGCAGCCCTACGGGAGGAGTGTTGTGTATATGTTGACCATACTGGGGTAGTTAGAGATACCATAGCCAAGCTATGAGAGGGGTTAGAAAAACGAAAAAAAGACCGGGAATCACAACAGAGCTGGTATGAGTCTATGTTTAACTATTCACCCTGGTTAACCACCCTATTGTCGACTATTACAGGACCTCTTATTGTATTAATCTTATTTTTGACTTTTGGGCCATGCATTTTCAATAGGTTAATCGCTATTGTTAAAGGACGCTTAGAAACTACACACTTAATACTGCTACGGAAGCAATACGAACAAATCGGGGACGGAGGAATTACTCCTATCCTCGGGTGGGCAAAAGAAGCATTGGATCGATTTAATAAACAAAATCAGGATAAAATAGAAAAGGGGGGATTGTAATGAACTGGTTAACTTTGTTCATGAAATCACATGTGGGGGTAGAGACATTCCTCGCTTATCTAAAACCACAGTATCCAGTTAAGTACTGATGATTAACGAAAGACGGTCCACCTAACAAACAAATAACGGGCACAAACGCACACACAATGCAGAAGATACCAGCCGTCACGTAGACAGAAACTAGAAACTGTATAAATAAAGGGACTCTTCCCCATTTTCGGCGCGAGCCTTTGGCGGAGCACTGTCTCCCCGGCCACCCAGCGCTGTTTTGCTCTCTTATCGCTTGCTAATAAATTCGATCTTGTCATTTAATACAAATTGGCTCCTCCAATTTGTCACGAGCGTCTATAACAAACTCATCTGTGTCACCCAGATCTAGAAATTCATGTTGAAAAAGAGGCAAAACAGACACCATCACAAGATTTCAGTACTACCACATAGTACATCTCTTTCCTTATAAACTAAATGTAAGTCAGTTCTAAGCAATACCACCTTCCTATGGGCCCTATGCCCTCCAAATGTGAAAGCCACATTTAAATTTAGGTTTTAAGTGAACCCAGGACACCTGCATATTTTTAGTTAGTGAAATGAAGATTTCCAAGCTCTTCATTGAAATGCAACCATCTTGGGACTAAGGAGCTGCTGTGAATCACTGATATCAATGCAAAATACAGCATTTTGGGAGAGCATTTGAAGAATAAGTTATCCAAAGGAGCTTCAGCCAGGCACAAAGAAAAACTTTCAGGCTGTAATATGGCCAAGTCACTAGAAATGGGAAAGGGAATCCTTAGTGGTACTAAAGGTGTGGAACCAAGTAGTGCTGCTCATTAGAGCAGCACCTTTGGGACCTGAGCTGCCACAGCTAAGGCAGTGCTCAGCCATCACATGTGCAGCTGCTGCTTTTCCTTGCGGGTTCCCATTTAATTGCATTCCCTGCCCAGCACTGATGCTGTGAAGACAGACATGGAAAAGGAAAAAAATCCAGCCTTCTTAAAGGAAGAAAATAATGCTGCTTAAAAGAGATGCTACTTACTGCTGTTACATCCCTGAAGAACTGGGTGGGGTCTCCAAGCCCAGCCACAGACAACAGAGGAGCACTGGCAGCTAATGCTCCAGCCACAATGTTTGGGTATTTCATCCTCATGTAAGCACTCAGCATTCCTCCATAGCTGCCACAGGAGAGACAAAAGAGTTATTTCCTTTAACAGACAGCTTGTAACATCGTAACTCAAAAGTTCAGGCCAGCATTCACAGGCTCACCTAAACCAAGGCACGATGAAGCTTATGGATATCTAGCAGATGCCATCCTCATGTAAAAAGATCCAGTTACAGTCAACGAGCAGCACATAATGTGTTCTTACTGGCCTTTTCCCAAACACACCAACTCTGGTGGGAACACAGCAGCCCAGTTTGCTTCGGCCACCAAATGTAAATCCTGCCTTAATATTTAACTCTGCACCATCCTGAGTGTGTCCTGACAGCTTCAGTGCAGAACCAAGTAAGGCTCAAGTGAAGCTGTCACTGTTCAATGGGGGAAGGAGACACATTTTGCATACAGGATTATAAAGTCTAGCTAGGCTCTTAGTGACTAGCTAGGCTCTTACCAAAGGGTGTCCCTGAATACTACACAATATGCAGCCCTCTAGTGCTGGGAAGTGGAGAGTATTCTCCCCGGGTACCCCAAATAACAGCTGCATAGATGATCAGCACAGATATAGGGGAGACATTAACAAATACCACAATAAAACTCAAAGCCACCTTGGTAGCTTCAGTGCCAGGGCCACAATCTGCAGATATATCAAGGGTTGCTAGATAAACCCAAGGTGACAAAAGTTACTCATATGCCAATGTTTGTAGAGTTACTCTGAGGTCACTCCTGGGGGTGGCAAATGATATCCCCAAAATGCAGGTAAAACCTGGTCTAACTCCAAGCTTACAGGTATTCAAGTCTCCCTCCCCACCACCTCAAGCGGTTGGAGTAAATACCATTCCCGCATCACCCACATGTAAAGCAATATACATTTCTCTAACCCTGGTCTTGGAAACAGGCATTAGCTGAAACCTGCCACAGGTAATTTCAAGTTAAAGTTTGGCAAAGTTATAAGCAACAGAAGAGGGATTTTCTTCCTCCCATGGGAAATGCTGTGCTGCTCCAACACTGCCATATTTCAGTATTCTTTATGCAGGTTTACTGCTGTTCACTGCTGCTGCAGACTGAACTCTGATTTACACACGCAGAGCTGTAGTCTAACGTGCAGCCCACCTAGCAGGTTTTGCTGAATCCCTCTCCCACCTCCCCAGCCCAGGACAGCTCCTGGCTCTTTTTACACTAGCTACTGTCCTGATAGTCACAGTACAAACACCCCCGAGATGAACAGTCCAGTCACCACTGCAGTGAGCTGGAAGCTTAATGATAACTGTCAGGTCAAATGCTTTTTAGCTCACTGCAACTGAATTAGAAGCCCTGTACTTGGTGGAAGCCTTTTAAAGGGAAGCATCCCTCTACTACAAGTGTGGGGACCCATTCCAGAGACAAGGACATTGCATCAACACAGCTGCAACAGAGCAAGCACTTTGGGGAAGGACTTCTAGAAAGCAAGGAGCAACCAAGCAGCAGGTTGCACAGCAGAATTATAAAGGAGCCTACAACGAAAATGGCTGGATGTTATTAAAGAGGCTGTGTTTAATAAAAAGCTGGGTGGCCCTTGGAAAGACTATTTTACCAATTATTAGTTTTCTGTATTTCCAATGTAAAATGTTCTGATCTTTCAGGAGGAATTGCCCAGTTTCTGCAATTCTGGCTGACTCATACATTGAAGATGCCTAGAAACATCCAGTCAGTGGTGCTTCTCCAAAGAAATCACAAATCAAGACTAATTCTTGATGGGAGAGCTGACTGGGACCTGGTGATGAGCTCTTGGGAGCTCAGGCACAGGCGCATCTGCTCTCTATTGGATAGCTTAAAGCTCTGCCTTTAGAACTTGCTTGAGAGCCAGAGAGATCTATGAGAACAGCAGGATGCAGAGAAGGGGAGGAGCATACACAACCTTTACCTGCCTCCAAAAGCAATGACAGGGCAGTCTGCAGCACCGTACTGCTGCTTAAGCTCAGTAATTAGCACTGCATAGTCAGCGAGGGCTTGTTCCACGGTAAGCAGACCAGTCTTCTTCAGCTGTGTTGACTCAAGCCCAAATGGAAGAGACTTCCCATAGTACCTCTGAAAGGAAAGAGATATGCTGAGGAAATGCTGGAGTCAAGGTTTGGGTCTTCTCTGTTCTCACTATAGAACTGGTATAAGTGTGCACAAATGGGAAGCGGTAATAGAGCATGTGGTGTCCTCTAACTTGTTCTTAACTGTGGAAGTGCCTTGTCTCCTGCATCTGATAAACAGAGACCTTCAGGATGTATCCTGTAGAGGATGGACAGTCCATGACAAGCTACTTCAGTGGATGCCAAGTGGGCCCTCTCTCCTGAAAAATCCCCAACTAGAAAAGAGAACAGGGTAATCTCTTCATGCATAAGTTGTGGAATAGTAGATTTAATAGAGTGGTGTGCCTAGGGAAAGGTTGGCTTGGGACTTCTCAGGCTAGATATTAAATACTATCCAAAGAAAATAACTCTTTAATCCAGTATGGAGTTCAAGGCCCATGGAAACTACTTACAAAAGCACTGGTCTAAAGCAAATACACCATGGCATAGATTTTATTGAAACAGTCTGTATCCTGGATTGCTGGTAGGCATAGTAAAAAAAATTCAGAAGCCATGGTTAAGTAAAGGGCTTCTACCATGAGGATAAAGCTTACAGCAGGTATACCTCAGCTTCATGGCAAGAGATGTTATTATTTTTCTGGACCTGCAGAAAGCTGAATTCAGTAATACTGAAGGGAACAAGACTCTATAGTACACATAATGACTTAAAATACTCACTATGCATAATGACTAAAATACTCACATGCTCAGCAAAAATCACAAGTGCTTGCTGTTCCTCTGCTAATTCAAATATGAAGTCAGAGTTCTGAGCAAAAGTCCAGATGTCACCTTCATTGCCAGTATAGAAAAAGATGGGTCCAAATCCTTTCTTCCAGAACTTTGCTAAGTGAGACAATTGACAGAAGCAAATAATAAAAACAACCCCAAAAACCCACATGAGCATGAAATGATTCTACTTTTGGTGAGTTTGGACAGGAGCTTAACAAGGAAAAACTGTAAACAGTCTGATCCCTGAGACCTGAGCTGGGGCATAAAGGCGTTAGAAAGGCCAGGCTACACAAATCTCTCATTTGAGCAGGGGTAAATAAGAGCTTCCAAGAGATCAGCATGTGGCCTGGAACTTACACTTCTGCCTGAAAATTCCTAAAATCTCAGTTCTGCAAGGCATTTGGAAACAGTTGCCCCCCCAAAAGAGCAATTTCCCACTTATATACCCTTTTCAGCCCAATTCATCCCCAAATACTTGCACAGGGCACTTTTCCCACAAAATGGACGTTAGAGGAACTGCCTGCATCTTTCTGCTACTCCTGTGGTGAGATGTAATGTAGAACCAAGCTGTAAATCACATATCATAGAATGGTTTGCATTGGAAGAGACCTTCAAAGATCATCTAGTTCAACCCCCCTTCCACAGGCAGAGACATCTTCCACTAGATCAGGTTGCTCAAAGCCCCATCCAGCCTAACTTTGAACACTTCCAGGGTTGGGGCATCTTCCACAACTTCTCTGGGCAACCTGTTCCAGTGTCTCGCCATCCTCATAGTAATAAATTTCTTCCTTATATCCAATCCAAATCCACCCACATTCAGTTTAAAAAAATTGCCCCCTGTCCTGTCACTACAGGCCCTGGTAAAAAGTCTCTCTCTATCTTTCTTACAAGGCCCCTTGTATTGAGTTTCTGTGGTGGGGTTTTGGTAGCAGGGGAGGGGCTGCAGGGGTGGCTCCTGTGAGAAGCTGCTAGAATTTTCTCTGGCTCCAAGTCGCCAAGGCCGACCCCATCAGTGACGGTGGTAGCGCCTCTTGGAGAACAGATTTAAGAAGGGGAACCTACAGCAGGGGAGGAGATTGGAATGTGAGAGAAACCCCTCTGCAGATACCGAGGCCAGTGAAGAAGGAGGGGAAGGAGGTGCGCCAGAGGAGGTTGATGCCCCTGCAGCCCGTGGTGAGACGGCAGGTTGTCCCCCACCAGCTCAGGGAGGTGAGTGGGGGAGCAGATGCCCACCTGCAGCCCAGGGAGGAGCCCACACCGGAGCAGGTGGGTGCCCCCGAAGATGGCCGGGACTCCATGGGAAAGCCCGCACTGGAGCAGTCTGTGCCTGAAGGACTGCAGCCTGTGGAAAGGACCCACGCTGGAGCAGTTCATGGAGAACAGTCTCCCATGGGAGGGACCCCAACGCTGGAGCAGGGGAAGAGTGAGGAGTCCTGCCCCTGAGGAGGAAGGAGTGGCAGAGACAAGGTGGGATGAACTGACCCCAACCCCCATTCCCCATGCCCCTGTGCCGCTGGCAGGGAGCAGGTGGAGAAAATCGGGAGTGGAGTTGAGCTGGGAAGGAGGGAGGGGTGGAGGGAAGGGGTTTTGAGATTCGGTTTTATTTCTCATTATCCTGTTTTGATTTGATTGGTAGTAAATTAAATTGATTTTGGTTTTTTGCCCAAGTTGAGCCTGTTTTTTGCCCGTGACCATAAGTGGTGAGTGATCCCTCCCTGTCCTTGTCTCGACCCACGAAGTTTTCTTTATATTTTCTCCTCCCCATCCCACCATGGGGGGAAGGGAGGGGCGGGGAGGGAGTAGTGAGCGAGCAGCTTCATGGTGCTTTGTTGCTGGCTGGGCTTGAACCACAACACCCCTTTAAGTACTGAAGGGCTGCAACAAGGTGTCCCCAGAGCCTTCTCTTCTCCAGGCTGAACAATCCTAACTCTCTCAGCCTTTCCTCATAGGAGAGGTGTTCCACCCCTCTGACCATTTTCATGGCCTCCTCTGGACTCGCTCCAACAGGTCCATGTCTTTCTTGTACAGGGGACCCCAGAGCTGGACACAGTACTGCAGGTGGGGTTTCACCAGAGTGGAGCAGAGGGGCAGAATCACCTCCCTTGACCTGCTGGTTACGCTTTTGATGCAGCCCAGGACATGCTGCTGCTGATATGCTGATATATGTTATATATGTATAACACACACACACACACATATATATATCGTGTGATATATATATATGATCATATATGAAGGTGATGTGCTTCGTCCTCTAATCTGTTTATAACTGAAGGCAAATTGAGACTGGCAGGACAAGCTGACCCATGATGTTAATACTTGCTTATCTAACAAAGAGTTGCTTTAATGCTTGCTGACTTTAACAAACATTTGATTTTAGCTTAGTCTTAAATTGCACAGGAATTAAGAGGGATAATAAATAGCTTTCTTCAACAACAGACCTCAGACGTCAGTTAACTGTTGATTTCAACACTGTTGTGGTTCAAGCCCAGCTGGCAACAAAGCACCACAAGGCTGCTTGCTCACTCCTCCCCCCATGGTGGGATGGGGAGCAGAAAATATAAAGAAAACTTTGTGGGTCGAGACAAGGACAGGGAGGGATCACTCACCACTTATGGTCACGGACAAAAAACAGGCTCAACTTGGGCAAAAAACCAAAATCAATTTAATTTACTACCAATCAAATCAAAACAGGATAATGAGAAGTAAAACCAAATCTCAAAACCCCTTCCCCCCACCCCTCCCTCCTTCCCAGCTCAACTCCACTCCCGATTTTCTTCACCTCCTCCCCACCAGCAGCGCAGGGGAACAGGGAATGGGGATTGGGGTCAGTTCATCCCACCTTGTCTCTGCCACTCCTTCCTCCTCAGGGGCAGGATTCCTCACTCTTCCCCTGCTCCAGCATTGGGGTCCCTCCCACAGGAGACAGTTCTCCATGAACTGCTCCAGCGTGGGTCCTTTCCGCAGGCTGCAGTCCTTCAGGCACAGACTGCTCCAGCATGGGCTTTCCCATGGAGTCCCAGCCATCTTCAGGGGCATCCCCCTGCTCTGGCATGGGCTCCTCCACAGGCTGCAGGTGGGCATCTGCTCCCCCACTCCCCTCCATGGGCTGGCGGGGGACAGCCTGCCATCTCACCACAGGCTGCAGGGGCATCCCCTCCTCCAGTGCACCTCCTCCCCCTCTGACCTTGGTGTCTGCATAGGCATTCCTCTCACATTCCAATCTCCTCCCCCACTGCAGGTTTCCCCTGTTGACTATGTTCTCCCAGAGGCGCTACCCCACCATCACTGATGGGCTCGGCCTGGGCCAGAGGTGGGTCCGACTTGGAGCCGGGGAAGCTTCTAGCAGCTTCTCACAGGAGCCACCCCTGCGGCCCCTCCCTTGCTACCAACCCCCCCGCCACACAAACCCAAACAAACCCATTGCCACATCACCCAAAGTGACCCTCCAACAGCAGTTGTCCTACTGACACTGCTGCAGCATGTCACACGTTGTCATTTCCATTAACAGAGAGGCCTGAATTTAATTCTTTGCATTCTCAACACAGACTTGCCAAAGCAGGATTTGGCTTGGAAATGGGTTTGAAACCTTTAATTAGCGAAACTGCTGCTCTTTGTTAACAAAGAGGCTGATTCTCTTTCTGTGTTGCATTTGCTTTGGGTATCAGGTAGGAAACTGAAGTGCTATCTTCACTCTAGCTTTTCTTCTGATAGGCTTCACGGCTCCTGGAGTAAACAACCATTCACAGGAGCCAAACCCAAACCAGACAGGTCGCTTAAAAACGTATCTATTTTTAGATTGAAATCCTGGGGAACTGCCAGCTAACCTCAAGACAGTCAGATGCCTCGTTGTGAAATAATAGTCTCCTTCAAGTTCTCACTGATAATCTAAAAAGACTCGTATTGCACAAGTAGCAGTAGAGGGGAAAGGAAGTACTCACAGGAATTTTTAGTAAGAAACTATTTGTAAACCAGCAGAACTGCAATGTTAGTGTTTTGTTTCTCACAAATATTATTCAGCTCTGCCTAGGACACACAGATAAAACACAACACTTTAAAAAGAAAACAAATAAAAGTTATGCAATGCTTTAAACCAGATGATCCCAAAGCTCTGTTCAAAAAGGGCCACTTAATTAGTGAAATTTCAGCCTTGAGTGTGCTATCAAAATTCACTGGTGTTCCCATTTCTTTGGGCTGAACTGATCCACAAATTCATGCTTGGTGAAACATCTATGACTGGGTGCAGCTGCTGAACAAGCTGCAGACTAACAGGTGATGTGAAGAAGGTGAGATGCTGCATACAAGGCCCCAGACGCAGGCAGTCTGTGAGACAGCAGCAGGTAGGTGCCAGGCTGGGCAGCACTGGGCTGGTGCTATTCACAGCTCCGCCTTTGTTCTCTCCCTGCAAATCTCTCCCTGATTCCTCCAAGCAGGCAGGATTGAAAAACATGTGACACTGGTTATTGAAACTGCTGTCTTTTTAGTCACCGACGCTGTTCAGAAAAGCCTCCTCTCTCTTACTGTCTGTTAACAAAAGATAATACGTTATTTGGCTAGAAAGGAAGACACCGCCGGCTCCTTGCTGGATGCCCTCATTGTTCAGCACGGCTTAAGTTATCTAAAGTTGCAGGGTTTTAAATAATGCAAAACACTGACCCAAGAGGAGTTATCTTCACTCATAAGAACGATGGGTACAGAATGCAACGTTTAGGTCACTATCAGTTTTTCCTGCTGCATTCAGAGCACTGAGTTGCACTTGTAAGAGATGCTGTGGCCAACTGAAAGCACACATGCACAGAGCCAGCCCTGGTGCAAGCCTAACGCAGCTGCTGCTTCTAGTCTGCTCTTGCTCAGGACAGGCCAATCCCCACACCCGCTCCCTGTACCCGGTGGCCAGAACGACAAATTGAAGGGAATGAGAGGAGGATACAGACCACGCCAGGGGCTGGCTCATGAAGGGCTGGCAGTCAGCTCAAACTGACTCCTGGCTGCTCTGAGCACCGAATGGAAGAGACCCTCTGCCCCGGTGCAGGAGCGGTTAAAGCTTAAGCAGACAGAAATTCAGCCCTGAGCCATAGCAAGGCCGGGCCACGCCGGGGCTGGGAGCAGCTCGCCTGCAGCACACCCCCCGGGACCCACCTGAGACCAGGTACCGCTGCGGGAAGGTCTCGTTGCCGCAGGTCTCGAAGCTGAAGTGGTCCCGCACCTGCTGGAAGAGCCGCTCCTCCAGGCCAGGCCCCGCTGCCCGGACAGCTGGAGGGGGGGACCGTCAGCGCAGGGGAAACCGGCAACCGACGCCCCCAGCCGGTCCGGCCCAGCTCAGCGCTGGTAACCGGGGCCCAGGGGAGCCCGGGGCACCCGTCCAGCGCTCCCCGGGCCGGCTGGGCGCTGCCGCCCAGGGAGGCTGGTTCGAGGTCCCGTCCGGGGCCCAGGGAGGCCGGCTGGGGTGGGGGGGGGGGGGTGGTGGTCCCACCCGGGGATGGGCCAGGGCAGTTCGGGGCTCCGGCCCGGGGAGCAGGGAGGCAGACAGGGCTCCGGCCCGGGGCACCCACCGGGAGCGGCGCCGGCCGGCGGCAGCGGTGGCGGGATGAGGAGCAGGAGCGGCAGCAGCGTTTCCATGGCAACCATCCAGCTCGCGCCTCCGCTCCGCGCACACCGCACGGTCCTCCCGCGTGGGAACCGCAGGCTGCTGCTCACATGATCCCAGAGCTTTCGGCATCACGTGGCGGCCTGCCGCCCCCTCACGTGACCACGTGAGCGCCATGCCTACCGAGGCACCGACATGTTCCCTAAGGGGGCGTCCCCTCGCGGCTGCTTTCCCCCCACGCTCTGGGGGTGCTGCTGCTGGAGGGGCTGAGGCAGGCCGGGCCGGGCCGGGCGTCACCTCCTGGGCCCCGTGGAGGGCGTAGGGCGTCGGGGCAGGAGCCTCAGCGCGGGTCCAGGGATGCTGAGGCAGGGCAGGGTGGTGCGGGGCCTGTGTCGATGTGGTGGGATGGGGTGGCTGGCAGGGCTCTGCGTGCCCCCTCTGCTCCACGTTGTGCTGCTGGCTGTTGCAGGCAGCAGGTGTGCTGTCCGTGCTGACTGGCCTTCGCGGCTGTGGTCTCGGTGCCGGGAACCCACCTTATGGCATGGGGGTGAGGAGGGTGGAAGCCAGCAAGGCTCAGTGCTGGCGCTAGGCCTCTGTGCCCTCCCCACAGGTCTGGGGGGAGCTGCTGCGTGGAGGACAGGGTGTCTCCACCCTGGCCTTGCTGCTGGCTTCTGCCTTTCAAACCTCTGCAGCATTTACCTCCTGGTGCTGAATTGGTGCTGCCCTTTGCAAAGACAAGTGGTGCACCTCAGGTCCCCTCCATGATGTGTTTGCATGAGAAGGAAGAGCTGGGGTGCAGTGAAAGCCCAGCCCAGCCAGCATGCAGGGGCCATGGCAGCTCAGCTCAGTACTCAGTGGAAGTGAGGGAAGTGGGAATGTAGCTCAGAAGGAAATTGGGGTGAGGATCCATGGTGGGGTTTGTTGGCTCATGTCCACCTCTCTGGTGAGGAGTGGTGGGTGAGGGAGCAGCAGATGCGAGGAGGTCTGGAGGATGCCCATCACTCTCGGCAGGAGGATGTAAGTGTGTGACAAGAGTGGAGTGTGTCCTCGTGGTGTTGATACACTGATGGCCCTGTGGTTGAGCATACTGGCAAGAGAGGGAGCTTACGCTGCTCTGAGAGCAAGTCCGGAGCAGCATGAGATCGTTTAATGGGAGATTTCTGTAGGTTTTTTGTTCCAAAGGGAGGGCCCAGCAGATACTGATGCAGGATGTTTTTCTGAGTACAATGGCGTTGCTGTTTCTTTGCCCGATTGTTTGCTGATCAGTGGTGGATGGGGGGATTCTGTATGTTGCAAAATGTGTGAGAAATTGCCTTTGGATGGCCTTGCAGTTTCTGGGCCATCCCGGACGAGCCCCCACTGAAGAAGATAAGGACTTTAGCCCTTTTAGGTAACTTAGTTTAGAAGTATCCATGTGAATTACGTCAAAATGTAAGCATAGATAATAGAAGCACTAACGAGCATTCTTTAGGATAAGATGTATCAAACATGCAGAAGATCACACTGCGCAGAATCATCTGAGAAGGGTCAAGTAGCGGACAAGTGAGGAAGACTATGGAAGACCACCAGAGGACTCCTGAAGACAACCAGAGACCTTCAATGCACCTGCGTAAAGGACATTTGCATATGCTAATAGTTTCCCAGAAAACTAATGAATATGTATAACATTTCTCAGAAATCTAGTGAATATGTATGTAGAACATGTACTTAACCTGCACAATTAGGCCTGACGGTGTGCACGATAGGTGGAGTGATCCCCCATGCACCCAGCGCTGCAATAAAGAATGCCTGCTTTCTAAAACTCAAAAATTAAGTCTTAGAGAGTTTCTTCGGCTTTTTCGGTATCAATGCCCCAAATGGCACATGGCCCTGAAGGGAAATGGAAATGGAGGAAGTTGCATTGCCAACTGGGCAGGGCTGAACACGCTAGTATGGCTGTAAGTAAACTCAGCAGTACCTATGATCTAGCTTGATCTTGTTATGCCAGGTGCTGTATAAACATGCAAAAGAAGGCCAGGTTTCACCCCAAAGGGTCAGTACATTGTCAGCGTATTCAAAATGTTGCAGACACTTTACAAGATGTCTGTGAATGTCATAGAAGTTTATATTTTATAAAGGAAGAGTTTTAGCTTATTAAAGACCAAAGGAGCTGTTACAGGAAGAAGATTTCAAGGATGTGGTCATGGGTGGGAAGCTGCAAAAGCAGCGTTTTCACGTCTACTGTTACCATCTGCAACCACACAGTGGCAACCACAGCATGGGAGATCGGTCTGCTTCAGGCGGTGTCCTGGTTTAAGGCCAACGGGCAACAAAGCACCACGAGGCTGCTCGCTCACCGCCCCCCCCCCCCCCCCGCCCCCCCCCCCCGCTCCCAGCGGAATGGGTAGGAGAAAATACAAAAGAAAACATCGTGGAGACAAGGACAGGGAGGGATCACTCACCACTTATGGTCACAGGCAAAAAACAGGCTCAACTTGGGGAAGAAACAAAATCAATTTAATTTACTACCAATCAAATCAAAACAAGGATAATGAGAAGTAAAACCAAACCTCAGAACACCTTCCCCCCACCCCTCCCTCCTTCCCGGCTCAACTCCACTCCCTATTTCCCCATCTCCTCCCTCCAGCGGTTCAGAGGGATGGGGAATGGGGGTTGGGGTCAGTTCATCCCACCTTGTCTCTGCCACTCCTTCCTCCTCAGGGGCAGGACTCCTCACTCTTCCCCTGCTCCAGCGTTGGGGTCCCTCCCACGGGAGACAGTTCTCCATGAACTGCTCCAGCGTGGGTCCTTTCCGCGGGCTGCAGTCCTTCAGGCACAGACTGCTCCAGCATGGGCTTTCCCATGGAGTCAGGGCCATCATGGGGGGCACCCACCTGCTCCGGTATGGGGTCCTCCATGTGCTGCAGGGGCATCTCCTCCTCCTCCCACCGTCGCTGATTGGGTCGGCCGGGGCCAGAGGCAGGTCTGACTTGGAGCCAGGGATGCTTCTAGCAGCTTCTCACAGGAGCCAGCCCTGCAGCCCCTCCCCCACCACCAAAAACCCTGCCACACAAATCCAAAATGGGGTCACAAGATAACAAAACCAGGTGGAAGTAAGATCTAGCCTGACTTGGGGTGATGAAAGAACAGCACCACGCTTGGAGGATGTGTGAGTTGCTCTGGCCAGGGCTTCTCTAGGGCTGATTTTGTACTCAGGTTCCCACTGGAGGAGGTACAGAGATCCTGGCTCCTTCTTGTCTGAAACTTGCATGAGATTTATCCCTGATAGACTGGTCACTTGATTGAAAAAATGTTTTTTAGTGCATTAGGACTTAAACAGTATTATGCTTTCTTTATTAATTTAATAGAATGGAAGTATTAGGGGACTTCTGAGCAGTATTTCCATTATGTTATTTTTTAATTAATTTCCTGCACTCTTACGTTTGTGCTTTCAGTGAAGTGTCATTATAATTAAGACTTTGAAATCCCTGATTTTTGGGGGGCTGTTGTTTTTAAGACTGTTTTGGCTTGATGCTCTTGAGAAGGTTTATTTCTGCAAAGGATGAGGCTTAAGCAACTTTCTTCCCACCTCCCCAGAAAGGAGAAGGCTGTGACATAGGAGGGTCTTCAGCTTCATAAACCACTGGATGGTCTTCAGATGTGTTAGTTTAAAATATGAACTGATACAAAGAAAAATAAACACATTAGCAGAAAATTGTTTGCTTTTGCAGTGGAGAGGAAAGGCTGGAACTGGTCCTTGGAGCGGGTCCTATGTGGGCTCAGGGTGAAGGCTGTGCTGCATGCAGCAGGATTAAGATCTTATTTTTAGACTACTTCTTATTTAAATTCTGTCCCAAAGAGCTTTGCAGAGTTAGGATACAAGTAGTGGCTGTGAGGTGTGTAATCCAGGGCTTCAAGGGAAGAAGAAAGGATTTGTACTCATTGCCAAGTTTTGTGAAGAGGTTAGGGAAATCTATGAGGTGACATGGGCAAAGACATTCCTCCTGGCTTGAGTAAAAGTTTTTTCACCAAAGCCTTTTGTGTAAACCAATCCTAATAAAATAATGCTTTTAAAAAGGCTCTTAATATCTTCAGAAATGAAAATACTTGCTGGTGGATGGGACAAAGAGCCAAAGGTTTTCCAAGATCTGAAAAGACAAAGAAATAGTCTGGGTTTGTCCCTCCCCTGTCAATAATATTAAACTCATCCAAAGATACTAAACTGAGAAGGCAAGTCCCTCTCTGGTGGTACTTTCAGGGTGTCAGCCCTGGGCAGCTCCAGGACAAGCTCCTTCCAATCTCCCTTGGTCAGATCCTTGGCCTCAGTGGGATAAAAGAGCAGGGGGTGCTTGGAGTGACCTCTGGACCCAAACAGTTCAGTCCTGTAGTTCAAGACAGCTGTATTTGTATTTTGTCTATTAATTTAAAATTACATATATCCTCCTTCCATCTGCCCTAGGTTAACTGTTTCTAAGTTCCTGTTCTGTGAAAGTGGAGAGATCGGACACTTTTCCTGTCTGAACTGAGCAGCATGTCTTGCTCTAATAACCTGTGGCAACTGTGCTACATTTCCATGGGTTGGTTTCTGTTGCCTGTGTCAGCTGAAGAACTGCTGGTGTAAAGGTCCCTTGGTCCTAGCTGGCAGGATGGAAATAGAACATTCAAACATATTGAAAATAGGAAGAGGGGTTAAGCATATAGTCAATTATAATCAGCCTTGCAAGTAGTAATTGTGTAACTTCAGTTTCCCTCTTTGGAGGAAGTAAGATCTATGTATCTTTGTTTACAAAAATTCCCAGAGTGCCTTTGAGATCAAGCAATACCTATTACATGCTCAAAGGCGTCCCCAGCAGGCTTCACCGCTGCTCAGCTTGGGGGCTCTGCGGGGCAGCAATGGAAGTGTTGGGGCAGCAGTGGGGTTTGGCTCTGTGGGTGGAAAGTCAGCTCCCTGGTGAGCCATGGAGACTGAGGGCTGTCAGTGTTCACCTGACGTGTGGAAAACAGACTCCACAATCAGTGAGATTGTAAAGTAGGTATGTTCATTCAGCGCTGGGCAGCACGGGGGGTAGTCCCACCAAAGTCGTGTGCGCCTGATTTTGGCAGTTCACTTTAAATTTATACAGTCAAGTGTTACATATACATAGAGTTTCGCAATACGCCTATACATAGGCATTACCTATCCCCGCTTCATATTATAATTAGCTCTAGGAAGTCATTTCCATAGTTTCCTTTCAACTGCGCTTGCGCAGTGCCTCCTTATGGTGGTCGTCTGGTGGTCGTGAAGATGAAGGCTGTATGTCTTCTTCACAGTGAACTCTTAACCTTCTGTCCCTGCGCAGACTCAGTTGTCCCTTGGCATTTGTCCAAATCACAAGGTCGGTCTTGGCTGGTTCTTGGAGTCACTGCTGATTCTTATCAGGGACTATCTCCTGTCTCAGTCAGCCTCAACAATGGAAACGTTAAACATCACTTCTCATCCCCTTGGGCCATGTCTACCTCTATTGAAACTTCTTTAATTTCATTATAAGCTAGATAATTATTAAACAATTCCTATCTACATTCATATATCTACTATATCTACTAAGGTTCCTTTGGTTCCCCGTCTCACACCCATGTAACTCCTGAGCAGTGGCCAAATGAGAGTGCAGCCTCCCTGACTCCTCTGCCTGCTGCGGTGGTTCTGGGTAGAGCGGCCTGGCTTCCCTTCCCCGTGCTCCTCTGGCTGCTTACCGTGACAGCGTGGAACTGCATCAAGACTTGGAGCAGTCTTGCTGAGAGTAAGGATATGGTGCGTCCTCTCCCTTGCTTTCAGCTGGCAGCCTGGGAGCATGCCCTGGGACAAACAAATGCAGCTTTACTTTGGAAGAGGTGCCTGCGCTTCAGCCTGTGGAGCAAGTGGAGAAAACTACAGGAAAAGGTGGTCAGGGATTCAAAAAGGGGAGCACTGGACATTGGCCTGTGTACTGCAGGGGCCAAAAAGGCAGCAGAGGTGGGAAGCTGGCCCTGTAATTGCAGCGAGGTCAAGGTTACCTGGCCATTCGGTCTTGTGTATGCCCAGGTCAGAGGTAGGAGAAGGGGGCACCCCCTCCCCAGTGAGGTGTTTGTCGTGGTCCCTCCCAGGCATGGGTTTGTGCTGTTGGTTAAAGAGCAGAACCAGGGAGCTAAGCCAGCTGAAAAATAGTTTCTCCTTCCTCCTGTTGAATTAATTTTCAGAGGGATCCGCCTTCAGGTCTGGCTCATGAGACAGTTGGTGCAGAGGCTGGTGCCAGCAGAGGGCAGGGGCAGCTGAAGCAGGGAGAAGGTGCAGCATGCCTTCGAGTGGCAGCTGGATTTCTTCTGGATTGCAGAAACGGCGTAGCCCAGGAAAATGCTGTGGGGCAGGTCTCTTAGCTTGTAGAGGATGTGATGTGGAAGGCTGCGGTGCCTGGTTGGGAGAAGACCTCCCTGCAGAGGCTGTGCTTACCCTAATCTTTTTTTGGCCTGGTGGTCGTCAGAGGAAAGGTTTGACCTTGTCTTTTGCTGCTCCTATCCGTGTAAAGCACTGGGTAGAGGTTCCCAGGGCCATCCTAGCTTCTGCTTTGAGCCAGAGCTCGCACAGCAGCACTGGAAGTACAAAGAAACCATGTGTCTGAGGAGCGCAGCAAGCTGGGAGTGGTCCGGTGCAAGGCTGAGCCTTGGATGCAGGAGGCATCGTGCAGTTTGTACCAGCTGGGTGACCAAGTGCTAACGTCAATCCACGTGCAGGTTTGCAAAGCAGAACATGTGTGCACTGTGGAAAGTGGTGTTACAGCACCAGCCTCCAGATAAAATTCTTTGGGAGGTCAGGTTTAGTGGCACCATGACCTTCATGAGGCAGTTAGCTGAGGAGTGATGTGTCTGCGCTGCTGCAGTGGCACAAGCTGCCGTGGGAAAGCTAAGGGCTGGGCCTTGCCGACCCTGGCCAGGCATGAGGCTGGCTCCATCTGCCACCTCTGCTGTCTGGACCAGCACCGTGCGGGGGTGGGAGGCCGTGGCTCTGGACACCACAGCCTCAGGAGATGCTGTGATCGGTGCTCTGGGGTGCACCAAATCTGCCAGTGGCACTTGGTGGCAGGCTGCTGCTGGGACCTGCAGCTCCACACTGCAGGCAGGAGAGGACATGAACTAGAGGGACCACCCAGCTGCTGTGCAGCGTGGGGAAGGTGTTGGTAAGAGTGTTGGTGAGGGGCTCTGCCCCCAAGAAATTGCACTTTCACCATTGGCTTTTCTTGAGTAGTCCATGCACTTCTGGCAGGTCTTCATTGCTCCAAATTTACTCTGCAAGCGATGCCTCCAAACCCAGTTGGGAGTGGGGCATGGTTGGGCCCTGTGTGACAGATTCAGTGCCACTTGGCTGTTGTGTTTTGCAGGAGGGCACAGTCCATCCCTAAGTAAGGTTCAGGGATGCCAAAAGCTAAGAGTGATTTTTGTAAGCCAGAAAATGGGAACTTGCCTGTGGGCAGGAGTGGGTGGGCTGGTGGTGACTGAGGGACTGTCCCTGCTGTGAGCAGCTCATCATGCAGAGCAGTCAGTGAGCATCATGTTTTGCAGGCAGGAGAGGTGAGGCTGGGAGCCTACCTGCACATGCCGTTCCTGCTGGAGTCCAGGCCTCTTCCATTTCTGCACAGGGTGCAGCAGATCTCTTGGCTTGGGAGTGTGCCAAGGGACAACATATCTGCCCCTGCTCAGTATAGCAGGCAGGGATGTTACCAGTCCTCAAGGATGTTCAAGGACAAGGTCCTGGAGGCAGCTGCTAACAGGTGCACATGGCCGGCAAAGTTGTGCAGCAAGCTGGTGGGAGGGATAGGCATCGGTGTGGGATGGGGCTCAGCAGCAACCTCAGGCTTGTTTAAAGGACCAAAGTAAGCCACAGTGCCTGCGGGGTGATACATCAACCAGTTTCTTCCTCCTCTGGGGTATGAGGAGAGTTCGTGCACACAATTTCTCAAGCTATAAACTTCCCCCTTCTGGCAGGACCCAATTCTGTGGTACTACTATTCAGTGTTGACAACCCCTTGGTTTTCCCATGTTGGCAAGAGGAGCTGCAGCAGATACTTCAGCAGATGTGGGCAGTCCCTGTGCTGACTAGGGGCTCTCTTCAAGAGTTTCTTCCAGTTGGGTATGCTACTATGCTTTCTTGGTGTCTAAGAAGGTGCAAGCTCCCACCAGAGCCTCTCCTGCTGCTGGACCTTGAGGCAGTTGCTCTGGGGCCTGGGTTCTCAAATGTCTGCCAAAGGCTGCAGCACCTCCTGCACTGGGAGGACAAAGAGGGTCTCACTTCCCCATGTGCTGCCTGTTTTCACAAAACCAAGCACCTCTGAGGTCTTGACCCTTCTCTCAAATGTGGCTGAAATGACAAGTGAGCCCCAAAATTGTCCAAGGCAGGACAAACAGGTGGAGGCAGTGTGATTGTACAAGTCTTTTCTAGAAGATACCTCCCAAGGAGCACAAAGGGAACAAATGTCTTGCACTGCATTGAATGACCTACAGAGTGACGTCAGGCTGTGCTTTGGAGGACATGGTGTTTCCATGAGTTTGGGTCTGAAAAAGGCAGGTGCTTAGACCTATCTCAAGTCTCTCTTTGTTCCTGTCTTTGTTGCCCTGGTCTGCAGGCCCAGCCAGGGCTCCCAGAGGTCCCTTACCCAGGGACAAAGTGGCTCTCCCAAGATCAGGGCATTCACTGAAATGTACCTGGGCTGCCATCTCTCCTCAGCAGAGGGATTTTCCATATGCTGGACCTTTTCTGCTAGGCTCTTTTGCACCTGCCAGAGGCTCCTCTTCAGGCTGATGCTTTGAAACCAAATCCTGGCTGTGGCTGTCACACCTGTGGTTCTGCCAATGATCTTTCAACATCCACCTGCAGAGACCTCCAGCATTTGGGAAAGGCAGCCATCACCCTACAAGTTCCTGATGGGGCGGTATGGCTGCTGGCTGGCTTGGAAATGCCCAGAACCTCTTGGCATCCTGGGCTGGTCTTCAGATGAGAGGCTTAACTAGCTGCTCAGCTCTCCCAGGGACACCCTTTGACCTTCGTTTAATTATTTAGTGACAGCAGGCACATAGAAAAGAACATCCTTGACAACCTCCCAGGGTTCTTGATAATCCTAAAGTGATTGAAAGCAGGGGTGGAGGAAGGTGTTGCAAGTGTCCATCAGAGCAGAGTTGCTGCCTGATCGTGCTGCCGCAGACATGCCCGAGCCCCTGCTCCTGCCAGCTGTGCCTGGAAGCCATGGACATGCTGGCCTGAGGGGAGGACGGGACTGGGGGCATCAAGGAGGCTGGGAGAGATGGTGGCATCATTTAAGGTCTTCCCAGGGCAGAAAAGCACCTGGACAAGAGAAGGAAATTCTTGCAAGAGGACATGTAAGTGGCACTTAACCTGGGTCTTCTTATGGTTTTCTGCAGAATAATGCAGGTGCTTCTCAGCCACCAGCACTGTGAAGTTTGTTGCTGGCATTGTGTCCGCTTGAAAGTGGTCTTCCTGGTGGGTTGCCTGTCTGGTGTTCATTCACCTTAATGATGTGAACACTGGGGCCACTGAGCCATCCAGCTGGTGTTGATGGGGCTGCTTTTGTGTTTTTCAGCTGGATTGGGCCTGAGCACAGGGATAGCACCTCTCCGCTTTTGACACCTGCTGATGATCACTCAATAGCTCACAGATTCCCTGCTAGCTGTAAGAGCAGACAGCTGCTGCTAGGGTTGCTCTGTGTGCTGCTTGTTGCAGGGAAAATGATCTGTGCTCACAGGTGAGGCAGGACGACGTAGCAGGGTGCTCTGTTGGAGCACAGCTTGTCACAACCTTGGCCGGGTGCATCACACGGGTACGCAGCCTATGAAGGGGTGTCTGTGTACTGAGAAAAGCAAAAGGGGAGAAAGGAGCTGGGGTTCTCCTCTTACCTTAGCACTGAATATGTTGCTCTTGATGGACATTGTAGAAGGAGCAGGCAGGAGGGAGGGCAGGGAAAGCAGGATAGCTGGCTGGGCAGCAAGCTGGGCCAGCCATACCTGAAGTGGAGACTGTACTGCAGCAAGGAGAGTTGTGCTGACCACCAAAGTAACTGGGGATGCATCCGCTTCCTAATGTGACCTTTTGGTCAAGGGAGCTTCACCCCGCAAACAGACTTGCCTGGCCAACCTGCTGGATTTGCTGAGATTGCTGACACATCTGCTCTGGGAATGGAGTTGATTTTAGTCCCTGTTAATCCCTTTCCCAGTTTCCCCTAGAGGAAATAGAGCCACAGAGCTGTGGGTACCTGACTGACAGCCCTGGGGTGCCAGTCTGCTGATGAACTCCTGATGCCACATGTGCAAATCTGCTTGTTCCCACTGCATTTGTGGTGTTGGTCATAAGGAAGATGTGCCTGAAATTGTCACCGATTTGAGTTTGTAGCCCAAAGTTGTAGCCTGACTTGTGAGTACACCTGGGCTGGGCAGCTTTGCAGGTCGCTGCTGCCCTGAATCTCAGTGCAGTAACTGCCCAGCCAGCTGCTCTCAGATCCTGTGCTGCAGTGGAAGGACGCTTCTGAAGATGGTTTCTCATTGTACAGCTGCATCTTAGCAACCGTGTTTACAAGATAGCAGTAAATGGGCAGTAAATATTCTTAAAGTCGGGTATCTAGAAGCCATTAAGAGCCTTAACAGCTAGTTATGTCTAGGTGTTGTCTTTCTGTACAAGAAAGCGGCTTTGAAACTGCATCTTGTGTTGTGATCTGTGGAACCTACCTTTCACATGGTGAACGTAACCCCTGGACATCCCAGAGAGAAGTCACTTCTATTGCTTCCCATGTTGGTAGTTGTCATGTAGAAGTGTAAGAGGCTTCAAGACGTTGTGTCTGGAGCCTTGGGGAGGTGTGGGCAAAACCTGTAGTCTGTAGCAGATAGATGTTGCTCTCCACATGTCAGTGCCCTGTGCCAGCTCTGATGGGAGACGCCTACGGTCCTTCAGGGGAAGAGGGTCTGTGACACCCTGAAAATGAAGTTTCCTGCCGTATCCAACCAGCCATCTTTGCTCCGCCTGATTTTGTTCCTACTGGGGGAAACCACCCTGGCTGGTTAATCCCTCTGCAGAGGGATTCAAGGACCCTCACCCAGGAGAGCCTGTGTGGCTG
This sequence comes from Harpia harpyja, assembly GCF_026419915.1. Classification (NCBI taxonomy): domain Eukaryota; kingdom Metazoa; phylum Chordata; class Aves; order Accipitriformes; family Accipitridae; genus Harpia; species Harpia harpyja. Next base: position 13,252,957 of record NC_068958.1, read on the forward strand.
CTCCAAGCGTATCCCCTGCAGCCTGCGTTGCTGCCTGGGATAAAAGCTGCTCCTGGCTCTGTGTGCCTCCAGCTGCAGCAGTGTGGGGTGTCCCTGGGGAGCCGGCAGAGCCAGAGAGGAGGGCAGGGGGATAACTGCCCCTTCTTGCCTGCACCTCTCCCTGGCCCCTGCTGTTCGGTGGAGACAGGAGTGCTGTGGAGGGGACAGAGGGCCAAGCATGTGCCTCGGTCACACATTGCTGTCCTGGGAGATCTGTCCTGCTCTGGAGCACACCAGAGTCACTAGTGCAGCACAGATGTTTCTGGCTGTGGCTGCCCAGCCTCCCTTGTCACCAGCTGTGTTCCTCAAGTCCCAGCTGCCTCCAACTCCTGCATGACCCAGATATTTGTTTGTCATGTCCTCATCAAATAACCTAAACAAGTCCTGGGTGTTCTCTTAGTGGGGTTGCTGTAACCTGCAGGGCACCCTCACCCCGTATTGCAGCAGTGTTTGTATTGATGGAGAAACGTGGTGCCCGTAACACAAGCAACGGGGTCGCCTTGCTCCTGCCCCGTGGGTCCATGGAGAGCTAGAGTGCATGGTGGTGGGTACTGCATGGCTGCCCTCTGTGAGCACCCTTATCCCAGCGGTGAAGGGACGGGATAGCAGCTGGGAGAGGAGGCAGAGCTGGAGGAAAGGTGAGAAGACTCAGCCCACCATCAGAGACAGGAATAGAAAGTGCTTTCTTTCCTCAGGCTGGGGTCACACAAGCTCCTCTGGCTTTGCGCAAGTACTGGGAAGTCTCGGCGCCAGGATCTGTCGCCATTTAATAGTTTGGGATCTAACAGTGGTGTTCTTCCATGTGCACGTGTGGCACATCTGGAATTTGAACTGCCTTCGCTCTGAGGAGCCCTCAGCCATGGTCCAGAGCCAATGTGCTCCTGGGTGCCGCGTGGGGCAGGGCAGAGGGATCTGACTGGGCCAGCCACGGTCCCACCGTGGGGTGGGGGAAATTCCTGACCTAGAGCGGGGCACGGGAGGGGCGACAGTTGGGGGTCGCCTTTGCTGTGCTTCACGGAGGAGGTTGGGCCTGGGGAGCACGGTGGGGCAGCTGATGCAGAGCCGCAGGCTGGACACGAGCGATGCCAATGCCGTGTGCTGGGGGGTGGGGGGGGGGCAGCTGCCGCGGGAGCCGCGGCCCTTTGTCCCGGGGGGGGCTGCGGCACTGGGGGAAGCCCTGCGGGGGGGTTGGGAAGGGGACGTCCTGGGGCGATGATGCCTGCCTTTGGAGGGGGGCCGGTGCACGGCACGGGGTGTGGCGCCTCGCTGCCGGGGCGGGCGGGGCCGAGCCGAGCCGAGCCGTGCGGGCTCACGCCGGGGGAGCGGCGCTTGTGCCGAGCCGAGCCGACGGCAAGGCGTCCTGCGGGACCCGGGCCCGGCGGGGCCGAGCCGGAGCAGGTGAGTCGGCGCTCGGGCCGGGCGGGGGGCCGCCGAGCCGGGGCCCGGGCTGCCCCGCGCCGTGTCCCGCCGCGTCCCCGCCGCCTGGGCCGGCGCCCGCCGCCAGGAAGCTCTGGAGCGGGCGGGCCGAACCCCGCGATACGCGGGGCACCCCCGTCCCGCTCCCCAAGCGCCCTCGGACTCCCCTTTCTCTCGCCGGGAGCGGAGCCCCGGGCGTGGGAAGCCGGCCTGGGGCAGCGGCGCCGGCCGCAGCCGCCGCCCGCCCCGAGCCGCCGCCCGCGGTCTCCGCTGTCCCCGGGCAGGCTGCGGGGGAGCCCCGGCGTGCCGGATACCCCGGCACTGAGGCCCTGCCGCTCGTAGAGTACTTGAGCGAGCTGCAAGGCGACAGTGTTGTATTAATTAAGCCCTGCTGGCTGCCCCGCGTCCTCTTTGGAGGGACGGAGAGCGAGCCGATTGTAGTCCCAAGAGTCTGCTTTGCGCTTTGTCCTAAAGCCTCCTGACGGGAGCGGCTGAGCGGGCAGGGTGCGGGTGAGAGCTGTTCCTGAGAGTGACGGCGAGGAGGAGCAGCTTTGGGATGGAGCGGTTTGGCAGTTCTTCTGGCCTGGGCTGGTCCTGAGTGGAGCTGGAGGTGGTTTCCCAGCTGCTGCCCCCAGGACCTGCTTGGTGGCCCATGGAGACCTACGTCTCTAGCACTGTCCCTAGTCTTAATTCAGAGAGGGGCTCTGGGCTTTTTGGAAGACTGCAAGAAAAAAGTAGATCCCGAGGGGGGACATGGAGTTGCTAGGCAGTTGCTCTGTGTCACCTTTCCCTATGTCCAAGCAAGTAGTTTGCCTCTGATGCTGCTCGCACATGCGGTGCACGTGCTGGCTCTGATTTGCTGAAGGAGAGATGTGTTTTCAGCCCAGTCTCTGCTTTGCAGAAAAGGTTCCTCTTCCCCTGCCCTTTCTTGGTGTGCCTGGCTTGGAGACATGGATCTGCCCCAGAGCAGCCCTAGAAGCAGGGCCCTGCCGCGACAAGGAATGGCTCAGGGCAGCTCAGGCAGGATTCTCCCACATCTGTGGCCCAGTAGCTCCAGGGTCTCTTTCTTCCATTTCCCTGCCAAGTTCAGCAATTCCAGTGCAGAAACAGTACCCAGGAGAGAGCATACTTGAGCTGCAGGGTCCTGCCTTCAGCTTCAATTGCAAATGTATCTTGTTGTTCTTTTTTAAAAAACAACAACACTCAGGCAACAGGGAAGACTGAGTTGGAGGTTATGTAAAACCTGCATGCAAAGTGCAGGTAAAGCTGTGGAGTAAACAAATGGTAAAAAGCCAGCGCTGACTAGTGAGCGGATTGCTGTTACCATGCAAGGTCAGTCACAGCATGGCACGAACCTGCAAGGGGCCAAACAGAACGCCAGCTGGAGCTGAAGTGTTCAAAGCAGAGCTACCTGTATGTGGGTGGTTATAAATCACAAGGCGAGAGTTACAGTGCTCCTGTCCCTGAACAGAAAAAGAATATAAAACCAAGCTGGACCCGAGCAGTGAGGCTGAGGGATGCACCAGGCTGCAAAGGTGGGCTGTCAGCTCGTCATGGGATAGGCCTGTCAGCGTGGGGAAGACTGGGCAGCACTGAGAGCCCTGCAGGGTCCTGTAGGGACCTTGCTGGAGGGTCCTTGTCTGGCCCACAGTCCTTCCACAGGCAGGAGTCTGTGCTGAGTCACTCAGGGTACCTGTCATGTATTTGCTTGTCCTTTTCCCATTGAACCTTACTCTGCTGGGAACAGGCACTCTTGCAGGAATGTCACTACTTGCACCTGGCGTGGAAGCTGTGTGGGGTGAGATGCAGCTGTGTTTCCAGCATCTCTGTTGCTCTGGTCCACCAGGCAAGGTCCTCCTTGCACAGTAAATCCCTCCGCAGTCCCTGCTGCTGATGCTTGCTGTTGATACACTGTTGTTATTTTCCCTTTAAATTATTAGCCCTGTGATCATCAGGTTTGGTGCTTTCTAGGGACATTTCAGAGGATCCCAAAGCAATGTGTAAGCTCATGGACTGAAACTGGAGGTCCTCTCATAACCAAAGCACCTTTCTACACCAGTTGGCAAAGCTTTTGGGAGTGTGTTTGATATCTTCAGGCTGCACCCAAATGTACCTGCACCTGGGGAGTGGCACAGGAGTTCTCTGGAGAGCATGGGGCATAAGTGGAGAAGCACACTTATGGCAGAAGTTGTGATTTTTCTGCCACTTCCCTGCTCCTTGCTGTATGGAGAAGCTGCTGGTTGTCTGCTTTGTGAGCAGAGAAGCTGGTTTTCTTCTGCTGGGGACTGGAAGCTTCGTGGCTTCCTGCAGTCAGAGTTTAAAACATCAGGGCCTTTAAAGAAAACACTTCAGGGTCATTCCTACTGTTCAAATTAAGTCTTGCATAATCTCCCCTAAGGGCAGATTTTGCAATGAAAACTTCATGTAAAGCAGCAGCCTGGCTTTATATAAAGTGAGGCCATGGGGTTTTGACTTGGAGCAGTTTCTGAGGCAAATTTCAACTTTGAGCATTGATGGCAAATGCTTTGGCTCCTGCCCCATCTGATCTTCAACACGAGTGCTTAAGGCTAGAGGTGTACATCTCTTGCCACTGAACATGAAGTGTCGTGTTGCTGCTATTTAGCAAGTGGTTGGCCGGTGCTGTGCTCCTCCTGTGTCCTCAGTGATAGCTGTAATTAGATAAAGTGCATGTACTGTGGGTCAGCTCCATACTGCTGCAAGTTTGTTGAAGCTGCTGGAATTACAGTAGGGTGGGAATGGGCCTTGATGTTCTGAGCGAGGTAAGCTGCACAAACTGTATCTTTACCAGCCTCCTGCTCCTCAACTGCTTGGTTGCTGTGGGGGTTCTTCTCTGCTGCCCTCCCTCCTCAGTGTGGAAGTGGGCAGCAAGCAAATTGCAGTGTACAAACCCACTGTGGGCATGAGCCTGCCAGCTGTGGAGTCTGCTTGCCACACTGCTGCTCTGCCACAGCTGAGTTAAGGGCTCTGCAGCGACCTTAGTGGATATGAAGAGCCTGCTGCAGCGGGCAGTGCTGAGAGAGGCCAGCCTGGGCTGGCATTCAGTCTCAGCAGATCTGATTTCTGCTCCCCGTGCAGAGGGCCATGCTACCAAGCTGTGCAACTTCTGGCCAAAGTATGTTCTGGGGCTAAAAATTTATGTAGTTTCAAAAGCTTTATTGGGGCAGATTCATAGAAGAAAAAACATGCATTGAGAGCTATTCAATGCAAATCACTGTATCCCTTCTGTGCTGAGCTGCAAGTGGGAGCCTGAAAGGCAAATGAACAGAGCTGGGTCTGTGAGCCCAGGGGTGAGGGGGGCCCTTCTCACCCCTCACAGCTCAGACTTGACAGCCCACCTTGACACTGGCTCATCATGTGGCCTTGGGCAAGTCACTTAACTTGCTTTTCTTATGTTTTAGCTTAAGTTTTTCCATCTGTTAGCGATAGCCAAGTCTTCCTGCTTTGCATAGTGGACTGGTATGAGATAACATCTATACGGATCTGGGATTGCTTTAGGGGCTCAGTCTGCTTGCTACATTGATAAGAAAATGCTCATCTCAAGTGCAAATCTATTTCTCTTTCTTTGGCCCTTTGGGAGGTGCTGAGTGATACCTTGTTTCCTGGAGAGAGACTACTGCATTCAGTGTCCCTGGCACTAGCTGGCTATGATGTTGTGTGTGGAGCTCTTGGAAAGAGCTTGCTTGCCTTGAGAAGCTTCTTATGACATGTGTTGTCGTGCAAATACTGCTTGTTTATATAGCATTACACGGAGAAATGGATTTAATGGGGGTAAATGACTGATCGATTTCCCTAGCAGGGGTAACCTGACTTTCTGAGGCATGCAGGAGAGCTGGGCAGCTTGTCAACCAGCTAAAGTTCAACTTCCCAGAAGTCATATGATTTTTAATAAGCCCGTGGTGGATTTGATACAGCAGGAGATAGCAAGAAGAAGGTTTGTAGTGGAGAGAGGGGAGAACAGTCCTGGATGCTTGAGGCAAACTCAGCTTGGGCTACTGCTCCCAAGGCAGAGAGACAAACCCTGCCTGACACAGCAGGATTTGAGCTCACTCTCCTTCACTCCCCTGGGAAGGACTCATGTTTTGCAGGCTGTATCCTGGAGGCTGTTGGAGCAGGGACCATCTCCCCTGCATCCGCGCAGCCTGGCTGTGGTGGGCTGGGGCAAGGGCCAAGTGCAGGGCAGGGACATGGTGCCCAAAAGTGCTGCAGAGATGCTGAACTTCTGAGAAAGCACTTGCCTGCCATGCTGAGATGGGTCTGGTTACCTCCATCTCAAAGCATGGGCTTTTAAATTTTTTCTTACCTACTTATCTCATGCAGCCTCTGGCAGGTAGATTACTGTGGTTTTAGTCCCTGTGTACAGATGGGATGGAGAGGCCCAGCACCCCATGGGGTGCTACCTGGCTGGCCTCCCACCATCAGCAGCTGTTCGTTGAAGTAGCTTTTTTTTCAGAGCATGAATTAATCTGTTGCGGGGGGGGGGGAAGTGAATTAATATATCTGGTTTTGCAGTTCAAAAGCCTCTGCCACAGCTGAGACTTGGAGCCTCAGTCACGTTTCTTATAACACAGAGTCTTGGAGCCATCTTGTTTTCCTTGCATGTCTGTTGGTGCACCAGGGGTAGCAGAGGTGCACAGCTAGCCATCACACCAGCATTGGCCGTCACACCAGCTCTTGGGAAGATTTGGGTGGCAGAGACTGAGAAGTGGGCTGGCTGAAACAAGCCCTCTTCAATACTGGTGAATCTAAGAGGATTCATCACCTCCTGACTTTGTCTGTATAGTGTGAGAGGGGGTGGTTTATTTCTGTGCATGAGCTGCATAATGCAATGAAAGCAGGTCTGAAACTGGTTTTTTCCAGTGTTGAGAAAGCTTCAAAGCATGGCAGTCTCTGCCAAACCTGTTGAAACAATTTTGCTCTAGCATTTTGCAGGAAGAGTGCTAAGAAGCAGAAAAGGGGTTTTCTGCCCCTTATCTATGAAAGGTTGAGAAAAATTGCTCCAAATTATTTGTCTTTCATTAATTTGTTTTAAGCCACCTGGAAAGATCAATCCTTTAGCTGCTGAAGACCATAGCTCCAGCGTTGGGGATGAGCCAGCTGGAGTCAATGGGGCTGCCATGATTACTTTTCCACTGCTGGGAAAAATAATGTCTGAGATGCTCTAACTGGATTTCAGCTTTATCTGCTGGATATGTACTACAGTCCTGCTTTGGCTGGAGAGTAGAAAATGTGCAAAGGGAAACATGTGCTGGGGGCTTCTTAAGCTTACAAGGGGAAGAATTTCTCCCAGGATGACCCCTCTGAACCAGCAAGGTCCCACACAAGGTTTACCAGCCTGTCTGTGTCCTCTGCTGGATTCAGGTCTGCTGCCGAGATGCGTCTTGGTTGGGGACCCACCATCACCTCATCCCTGTTGCCCCGCCCTGCCCTGCCCAACACGGGGCTGGCTTGGTCCGAGGTGGCACATCTGCAAAGGCGCTGGAGTGAATGTGGCGGTGTGAGGGCTTCAGCTCTTCTCCTTTTGCAGACTGGGAAATAAGGCACAGAGATGTTATGGAGAATGCAGTATTAGGCTGTGAATTATCTGGATAGTGCCCCAGAGGCTCCTGTAAATGATGGAGGGAGAGAAGCGCATCCAGAGGTCAATCTGGGGCATGTAAAGCCCCTGTTCTGAGTGACTGCCTCTTCAGTCCGGAGGCAGCAGAGCTGAAAGGGCTGGGGAATATGGATATTTTGGCATGCCTCAGCCCAGGGGAAGCTTTGCCCTTCCTTTCGTGCTGGATCAAGAGTTAATTAAAGTTACACTGGAGCCATCCCTCAGGGAGGTACATGCGTCTTGCCTGGAGGCAGGATTAGGAAGCATGAGTCAAATTCCCTGCTGAATTATGCAGGCTTTGAAATTCAGCCGGCTGGGGGGCTGCCTGCTCCCCCACTGCTGTGCTGCTCCCCAGCTTGCTGCCTCCCGCAGGCGAGGAGGCTGGGGACAGCTTTTCTCCATCCTCTCAGCAGCTCTTTGGCTTATCTTTTACCTTGAACCATGACCTGCAAACGTGGAGAGGGGAAAAGTGGTCTCTTTAGGAAGGGAATAGGATGAATGATTTCTGCTTAAGAGAAGGATGATGCTTTGTTTTTGCCTTAGATCTTGCAGAGCTCGGAAAATGAAGCAGAGCCTAAGCATCGCTTAACAGGAAGGACATCGGGGCAAGGGTGGGAAGCTGTGATGGTGGAGCAAGGGAGGGAACACACAGCAAGGCTGTTCAATATACTTCTGTTGTGACCAGATCCAGTGGGTTGTTCACCAGTGTGAGCCTGAGTTAAAAAAGCATTGCCACCACTCTCGGGCTTTCCCTGCATGCTGATGCTTCTTGCATATGGCTGGTGCATTTGCCGAGCCTGAGGGTGGCAACAGCCTCCCTCGGCTGGCCCAGGGATTATCCTCTGCCAGAATGGAGGTGGCCCTTAAATTAAAGACTGTGTTTGCTTTGTTTTCTCAAGTTGTTTATCTCAGGTGTCTCTCAGCTGATGTTCCTCTCTGCCCAAATGGCTGCTGTCAGCAGAAGGACAAACTAAGGGCCAGAGCCTTGAGGGTGTTTGGGGCTCAGGGTTGCCTCTTGTCAGGTTTAGTTCTCTGAAAGTGGGGTGCCTGGTCCAAGCGGGTGTCCCTGGTGTTTTTAATAGTTGCTGGAGAAAGACCAGCATTTCCCAAGGAAGACTGATCCTACCTCCTGGGGTATCCTTCTGCGGTGTCCTCAGCACTGCTGGCAGGGCATGGGGTGCATCCCAGCTTGCCCAGGTCCTTTTGGGTGCTGGGGGCAGCTGGGCACCGTCCCCGCAGCTGAGTGTCGGAGCACAGCCCACAGCTCTATTCCTCGGCCCTGAAGACCTGGGTGTGCCCATGGCTGCATTCCCACCATCGTGCTCCCACCATCACAGCCCCTTGTGAGCATCGCCTGAGCCCTGCAGGGCAGAGCGGCATTCCCCCTCTGCAATTAGCGTCATGATCAGACCTCTAAGGCTGGACACACGCAGCCCTCACTCTTCTGTTGGTAGATTCAAGCCCCCTGGCAGCCCCAATGCACAGGATCCTGAATGGACCATGGCTTATTTCAGGTGCCTTGTTTCAAGACAGCTGCTGCAGTTGTTTCTTGTGTGCTAGTTTCAACTGAACCTTCTGCTCTGTCTATGCACCTGCCAAAGAACGGCATGGAGCAGTTTGAAGAGCTTATTCTGGTTCCCATTTACGCCCCTTTTAAATGTTGAGCAGTGCCTCATGCTGGTGCTTGGTGCCACGGTGTGAGAGGTGGGCCCATGGTGATAGTGGTGCTCTTTGGGCAGCCCTGGACATAAAATAAGAAACTTTGCTCACCTGAGAGTGGTGAATGGGACATGCAGGTGATGAATGAGTGCTTTCCATGCCTGATGAGCCAGGGGTTGACTTGCTCTCCCTTAAATTGATCAAGTCCCTGAGATGTCTGGAAAATGTACCACCTTCCATCCTGAATTGCTGCATCCCAGAGGTGGTGGGAAGTGATGATTTGTAAGTGGATGTGGGGCCAAAAGGCCTTTTGGAGTCAGAGAAGGGGCACAGCAGATGCTCCTTCCCTGGCTGGCTGGAACTGGTGCAAAAGCCTGTGGTCCATCCCCAAAGACACAGATGCCCTGCACCATGTCTGTGGCTTTCCACCTCCCATCTTGGCTGCAGGATGCTGCAGAGTGTGGCTTTCCTGTGGAAACAGAGCAGCAACATATCCCGCAGGGCTGTCCCTTCCTTCCTCCCCAGCTTGATGCAAGTGTGGCTTTGGGTGAATGTCAGCAGAGAGATGTTTGTCAGGAGCTGGGGAGGGTGCAGTACCATGGCTCAGGGTGCTTTCACATTGATCAGGAGGAGATGAAGCTCTGGAAAGACCCAGGAGCCAAGCTGTGCTGACTCTGCACTGATCCAGCCTCTGAGGGGCTCTGTTGGAGGCTGCTCTGCCCTGCCTGAGCATGAGCCAGGCCAGGAAACATGCCTGTCCTCAGCTTCAGAGCTGTGGCCCCCTTTGCTCCAGACTAACACTGCAGTAGACGAGAACGCTTGCCCAGCAGAAGTCCAGGCTCTAAAGGTCCACCCTGCCTGCCCCCTCGCCTGTAAGCCAGCACTGGAGGTCCTGGTGCTGGTGGTGAGGCATGTCAGGGACTCAATCATCTGAGAACAAACCCTGCAAAAATGGTTTTCAGCTGAATTGATGCCTAGTTAAAGCAGTTGGACTCTATCAAAGCAGGCATGTGATGATGCCCCTGCGTGGCAGGGCAGGGGGGGCAGTTGAGCAGGATGCTTTTAGCTGAGGCAGTACTGTGGCCTTCATTCCCAGCCCAGGTACAGCATCCTTGTGCTCAGGGGGTCCCAGGCCAGACTTTCCACTGTGCTTGGGGTCACGATGAGAGGGAGAAACAGTGGGAAATGGTTGTTTCTGGAGTAGCTGTTCCTTGTGAGCCTCTAGCTCTGGTAGCACTTGCCCCATTTTGCAGGCTCTGTGTGGGTTAAGAGACAATCCCTGTCCTGAAGGGCTGAGAAAAGCCAAGAAGAGGAAGGAGGAGGAAAGGTGATGCCAAGGAGATGCTGGCTGGGGCTGCAGCCCAGGTGCCCTGAGTCAGCACCTTACTCACTGGGCTGTGCCAATTCTGCAGGATTTTTCTGTGCCATACATGAATAATCTTGTGGAGCAGCACGGTCACAGTGGTGACTCTGGTGTCTGCCCACCTGCAGATTTCAAAGACCTTAAAATGTTTAATTCAGTTTATCATGGTTAGTGTTTTCCTAGGAACAGCCTCAGAAGACCTAGGAACAGCCTCAGAAGACCAGGGTTTCATGGTCCCTCCAGGCTGTCCCTGTACCTGATGGCAGCCAGCACCACGGTGTTGGAGGATGCCACAAGGACCCATTGGGCTATTCTTTCCATGATTCGCTGGGTATCTGTAGATACAGCAGTCAACAGGAGGTGGGTCCCCATTAGCTGTCTTCTTCACCCAACTCATCCCCTTGTCTCTGAGGGATGGAGATATGGCTGGAGCATGGGCCTCAGGTCGGCTGAGTCCCAGGTCCACTGGGTCCTCTCTGAAATGGTGCTGTGGCAGTTCCGTGACTTCGAGCCATTACCTGATGGTTTTCCATGTGTAAAATCAAGTTTCTCCTCACCTGGCTCCCAAAGTGCAAAGCCCAGTTAATGCCCTCTAAGCACCCCCAAAATGAAGCACTTTCAGGGGATTTGGTGCTGTTTCTATTCAGTGTTTTTTGTGGGTGTTATAAGAGCTGGCAGGAACTGAGTGACGTCCAGTGGCTTGAAAAGAGATAGACCAGGTTTAGGAGGAAAACTACTCACCATGTGTGATGAGAGCTTGTGTGGGAAGCTCAGTGGGGGAGCTTTTGCATTGCTCAGAAACAGCTGGCAAAGACCATTTACTGCTCCAGCAGCTTATTGAACATATAAAGCACTGTTAGTGCCAGATATTACTGCTGTGGTGAGCTGCCAGTGTGCCCGCAGCACAGCACATGGCTGTCTCCAGCCTGGAGCGTTCTTATGGACAGGAGGTAGCAAACACTTTGGGAGACCAAGCAAGACATGCAAGAGAGGACCCAAGGGGGAGGAAACCATGTTCTCCCTGATGAGAAGCGGTGCTCATTGCAGATGGGGTTTTCCATGCTGAGATGTCAGAATGTCTTGTGAAACCAGCGAAGTGCTGTTACTGCCTTTTGGCATTTGAGGAGAGATGGACACAGAGGCCTATTCACCATGGGGTGATCCACCAGCAGTGCATGGCAGACAGCCCGAGCCTTTATTCTATCTTAGGACTCTGGCCATCTGCACCGAGAACAATCCTTGAGCTAAAAATAATCTTTTGGTTTCTGGGAACAACACAGAGTGTTTGAGATTTGAGATTTATCTTTGGGGTTTTAGTTAGAAACCCCAAAGATAAAGGGCATGGCTTTCACCTGCTGTGGAGCACGTTTAGGTTTGCAAGGAGCCCAGCCCTTCATGGGCTGCTTGATGGTATGGCCCCCACTCTCCCTCCCCGGTCCCTCCCTGGTCCCTCCACAGCCTCCAGCCCATGTCTCTGGGCTGTAACAAGCAGCAAGTTACGGTAATCGCTATCAGATGATGCCTCAAACATTTCAGGAGTAAGGTCATGGTATCTTCTCATCCTAATGCGTTTTTCTTGATGGAGAGGCTAGGCTGGGGATGTTCTAGTCAGCTCAAATGTTTGACAGTTCCCACACGCTGAGCTTCCTTTTAAACACCCACATGCCCTGCTCTGGTTTTTCATTTGTATAGCGTCAATTAAATATCAGGGGAAAATGAGGTTTATATATGCTGGTGAAATAAGTGCCATATGACATCAATTAGGGGTCTTGTACCATGAGTCTTCAGAATTAAAATAAAAATCACAGAAAATGTGTGAAGAGTGTAGCAAAGGGAGCAGAGATAGACAGTAAATGTGTGGGATTATGCTTGTGACTGCTGAGTTGTTATGATTATTTTTTTTTCTACTCTTTTCTGCACCTTTCCATCTCAAAGGAATCCATGTGCCTTGTCGATCATCATCCATTTTGCAGGGTGAGCCAACTCGAAGCCTTCTCTGCTGACTGCCCTGGAGAGTGTGTTTTCACTTGTTCTTGTCTTATTTATCTTCCTTCAAAACAGCCACTAATTTCCCATCAGGCAGGCAGTGCTGTGGCACTTTCTGTGCATGGGGAGTATTACTGGGGCGGACTGCACACAGAGACCTTCGCAGATAGTTGGGTTAAACTTGCCCAAGACAAGTTTATTGCCAAACAGCCAAGTTCTTCTTGGAAGACAGGTGCCTGACTGTCCTTAACTCTGCTAGAGGCCAAACTGCATCTTAGCTGCCTAAATGTCTTTATGCATCCTGGCCTGACGAGTCTATCAGTTTTGTGAAAGCCATTTCAAGTGGGACTCTGTCGTGGTTTCAGCCCAGCCGGTAACAAAGGACCACGCAGCCGCTCGCTCACTCCTCCCGCCCCCCTCCGGTGGGATAGGGAGGAGACGGAGGAGAGAAAAGGAAAAAAAACTGGAACCTCGAGGGTTGAGACAAGGGCAGTTTACTGGGACAACACAAAAAAAGGTTACAACAACAACAACGGTACTAATGAAAGAATATATAAAACGAGTGATGCACAGTGCAACCGCTCACCACCCGGAACCCGACGCTCCGCCACCAAAAGTCGAGAGCCCTCCCCCCCGGCCCGCTCCCCATTTATATACTGAGCATGATGTCACATGGTATGGAATAGCTCCTTGGCTAGTTCAGGTCGGCTGCCCCGGCTATGCCCCCCCCCACCTCCCAGGTTCCTGTAAAAATTAACTCTATCCCAGCTGAACCCAGGACAGACTCGGTTCACTGAGTGTGGGCACAAATGAGCTGGAGATCAGGGCTCCTTGGATGAAGAGGGGACTGGCTATGTCTTCATTCCCCTGTAGACTTGTCTTGCTGGAGGAGCCAGTCCCTCTCCACTTATCTTCAAAAATGTTCACTGCTAAAGCTAAAGTTACAGACAATCTCTTCCTTGAAAGCCTTGGGGAAATACTGATTTTTAGGGCTAGAAGATCTTAAGAGCTTGTCTCCCCCTTGTAGGTAGCATCAGCCATAGATCTTCACCTGGAAACTTTATGCTTTTTGGTTAGGTTGCTTTCTGAATAACATTCATCTTGTTTATAAGTTAGATGGGATCAAGACTGTGTCCTGATCAGCTTTTCCAATGCTTAGGTCCTCCCTCAGCATAACATGTGTGGAGTCTTTTCAGATTTCAGGTTTCAAAGGAGATTTATGTTTCACAGTGGCCAGTTATAAGAGACCTATACTTACCTGTGCCAAGAACCTGCTGTCCTCTTGGATCATCTGAGTTCCCATTTACTGGATCTTGTAATGCCCTTGTCCCTATTACTTGGCATTTTCCCCTCAACAAAAGGATACTTTAGCTATCAGTTCTCTCATTACTTTCCTTTATGTTTAAATCTCCTGGGGAAGCAGATTTCCCAGATCTTTCCTAAGGCTTCTTTCTTACCTGGCAAGGGGTAGGTTTGAAATCAGAGCAGCTAAATCAAAGCAGAGATTGAAATCCAGGATGTGATCCTGGCCCCGTGAGCATGATGCCAATCCCAGGAGGGCAGGATTTCATCCAGGTATGTGGCTCACAGATGTCCTTGTTGACAGCAGCATAATAAGCACTTAAATTTGCAAAGTGAAAGTGATTTAGTCTGCCAGTAACTTACCCTGAGCTTTTTAAGTCTGACTTTCTGGGCTGTATTTATTTATTTCATTTTATGAAAAATGTGTTCATGCTCAAATGAAATGCAAGTATCCCTTTATCCTTGCTGCATAATTTACTTTAATTTGCCTTCCTGTGGAGAGAGGAATTTGCTTTCCTGATTGTGTTTTGTTTTATTTTTTTCCAACAGAAATTGTCTTTTTGACTAGAGAGATCAAATATATTGGGGTTAGCTTGAGGGAAACAGCCAAGCTTAGACTAGATGTTCTCATGTATGTGAGGATGTCTACAAGAAGCTAATTGCTAACTTATGTAACAATAGCATCCAGGGAAAGCCAGCTGGTCCCCATTGATGCTGGGAGCTATTGGCTGCACAGTTGTTCCTGACATCCTCATGCTGGTGAATGTCACTGTTTTATCTGTGGGAAACCATCCTCTCACTGGGCAGTGGGAGCCGTGGTCTGTCTTTAGCCTCCTCCCCAGGCTGGCAGTATTCAGGAAATACTTTTTCCTTTTTTTTGTGGGTCAAGAACTCAAAGATACTGATGACATATTTTTAGGGATCAGCAACATAGTGCTGGTCAGCAGATCTATTTTGGTTTTGCTTGACCTACTACGTTTTCCTTATGCTACAAGAAGGTTTGCTGGTGTCTGTGATAGACTTTCTTCCATTCTGGCTTTTTATTTCTGTTGACAGCGTTAAATGCTGAGTAACTCTATTGAGGTGTTTTGTTCATCTGGTTAGACAGATGATCTCATGTAATGTCACCATCGTTATCTGGATTTGCTTTGCGTTTTTACCTGGGAGCTGAGGAGCACTCATCCCTCCATCTGTGTGAGCCACGTGCAGGCAGGGCAGAATGGAGAGGGCTGTAGGGAGCATTGCCCATACACTCCACGCATGTGCTGCAGGAGAAAACCACTCAACTCTGTGGTTTAAACCATTTGGGGACTGAAGTGATTTACTGACTTATTGGAGATGTAAACAAACTGTCAGTGAAGCATCAGGATCATTATCAACAACACAACAGGTAAACCCCAGTGCTAGCCACTTACAAAATGTCGATAAGCACCTACAGACTTCTAAACATCCCTCTGTACCTGATCCCCCTGTCCTGGTTTCAGCTCGGATAGAGTTAATTGTCTTCCTGGTACGGTGCTATGTTTTGAGTTCAGTATGCGAAGAATGTTGATAACGCTGATGTTTTCAGTTGTTGCTCAGTAGTGTTTAGTCTAAAGTCAAGGATTTTTCAGCTTCTCATGCCCAGCCAGGGAGAAAGCTGGAGGGGCACAAGAAGTTGGCACAGGACAGAGCCAGGGCAGCTGACCCAAACTGGCCAACGGGGTATTCCATACCATGGGACGTCCCATCTAGTATAGGAACTGGGGACTAGCTGAGTGTCGATCGGCAGGTGGTGAGCAATTGCACTGCGCATCATTTGTACATTCCAATCCTTTTATTATTGCTGTTGTCATGTTGTTAGTGTTATCATTATCATTATTAGTTTCTTCTTTTCTGTTCTATTAAACCTTTCTTATCTCAACCCACGAGTTTTACTTGTTTTCCCAATTTTCTCCCCCATCCCACTGGGTGGGGGAGGGGGAGTGAGTGAGCAGCTGCGTGGTGCTTAGTTGCTGGCTGGAGTTAAACCACGACAGCCCCCAAGGCCAAATCCTGCACATGTGTGCACACACGCACACATACATAGCACACACCCCCTTCACCACCAGGAGGGTTGGGTTCCCCAGTTTATGGACCCCAGTGCTGGCACTCAGTGCTGGTACCCTGCTGTCCTGGCAAAGATATTTTGTTTACAGAGTGATCCCACTCACAGAAGGTTTTTGCATGGCATGTTAGTAAGCACCAGGTAAGCTTTTACATGCTGCTCCCCAGGGTAAGGCTCCAGCCATCAGACACTGGTTTGCCTAGTCCAGGGAGGTCCCTGGGGCCAGTCCAGCCTCCCACTTACTGGCAAAGGAGGCTGGGGAGAAACTTTCTGCTTTCCTGATGATGGGAAGAAAAGTCCTGGAAACAATGGCAGGGGAGGCAGGTTGGCTCTCTGGCAGGTGAGGGGAAGACGAGTTCTTCCCTTTTTTCAGGAAAATTTGCTGTCTAGAAGAGGGGTTTGAAGCCTGGTGTTTGCATCCTTGCAGCAGAGCCTGGGCCTGGGCAGATGCTCGGGGCCATGTCCAGCTGTGCACGCATCTGGGAGAGCTGATCTGCTGGGTGGGTGGTGGCTTGCTTGGGAGCTGTGGGTGCTGCATAGCTGAACAGAGGGAATAAACCCCCCGACACCTGCCTGTTCCTGCAGGGCCCTTCCCCGGGCTGTAGCCAGCTGTGGCGGTGGGGCTGGAGCCACGCTTTTGGCTGGGCAATTGCTTTTGCAGGGTGCGCGCACAGGGCTAGTTATGGCCTCCCTGCCAGCCCTGGCAGCTGCTGGAACCTTGTCAAGCCTGTGGCACGGCAGCAAGCATGGGCAGCCCCAGCGAGCCCTGCTGGGGAGTTGGACCCTTTCCTGTGGTGCGCGGGTGCCTCTGGTGTCTGCAGATGAGGAAAGCCCAGAGGAAGACGGTGCCCCAGGTCTGCTTTTTGAAATGACTGCTAATTTCATGTTTTTAATCTGGCAAGGAGTGGGTTCCCTGCAATGACAGCTCACAGCATCCAAACCTTTCCCGGCTGCCTGTGAGCTGCTCCCTCGGTGCTTCTTGCTGCCCTGGGGAACTGGGAGGTGCATGTTGGTTGTTGTGTACAGAGAGAGCTCCTTGCTCGCTGTGGGCACAGCTGAAAGCTTGGGGAGTTTCCTCGGAGGGCGGTGGAAGCCAGTGGCTCTGTCTCCCCTCTCCCTGCAGGTAGGGCAGCCTTGAAGGGGACGAGCCTCCTCCTGTGCCCGAGCCTGGTCTCCCTTTGAGCTGGGACCAGCAGGAATACGGGCAGCTGCCCCAGTGCCTTGCCTGCTCAGGCAAAAGCATGGCTTTGGGTGCTCTAAACCTTGCTGGTGACTCGACGATGCCCCTGCCCTGCTGCCTGGGACTGTCCCCCGAGACCACCCTTCCTGCTCCCTGTCCTTCTCCCACCCTCTCCCCCTCCCTCCCTGACTCCTAGGAAGCCTTCAAATAAATCTTGGCATTTCGAAAGGCAGTTTTCTCTCCCAGCCTACGTGTCAGCACTAATCTGGGGACAAGCAGCCGCATTTATAAGAAGAAAATAAAGACTCATCTCCCACTCACCAGCATAATGCGAGGGGCCGTTCCCGGCGTGCTGGGGATGCTGCAGGGATTCTTTACTGGACAAAGAGGCAATTGATGAACTAGGTCATGGCGGGAGGAGATGGTATGTGGGAAAAGCACCAAACAGAGAGGCCTCTGAAAAGAAACCATTCCCTGTGGAAGAGGCAGCCTCAGGCAGCCTGCCTTGCCCAAGGGGACCTGTCATGCCTGTGCCCGGGTCACCCTGCAGGCAGAAGGGGGTCCAAGGTGGCTGGGTATCAGGGCACCTGCGGGTGTGCTGCTCCGGGGAGGAAAGGCTCCTCTTTCTTTTGTTACTGAAGGGTCCTAAATGGAGGGAGAGGCTTTCGGAGCCTGCTGGGTTAAGTGTGTGTCTGGTGGCTAGAGCAGCCGTCGGGGGTGCTCACCACAGCTCTGCCAGTGAGTGACTGGCACGCCGGGGTGAGGCCGTAGCTCACTGTGTTAGTTTTGCCATCCACACAATAGGAGAGGGCAAACCTGTGTCCCAGGATTGGGCACAGGAGTGAGTAAACCCTGAGAGTGCATTCTCAAAGATGGGTCCAATGCTCAGGGTGACCCTTTGCCATTCCTTTTCCATGTTCCATTGGCAGCTCAGGGTCAGCAGGATCTGTCAGACCCTGTCA
Organism: Harpia harpyja; assembly: GCF_026419915.1. Taxonomy (NCBI): domain Eukaryota; kingdom Metazoa; phylum Chordata; class Aves; order Accipitriformes; family Accipitridae; genus Harpia; species Harpia harpyja. The sequence goes on from NC_068958.1 coordinate 13,270,564, forward strand.
TCGTCCCCTTATGTCCTGCCCAGTTGTGCAGGATGTGGAGGAGCTCCTCTGTGTCTCACTGAGTGTGAAGCACCACTTGCTTGGCCTGGAGCTGCAGCTCCTCCTGTGTCTGCCCTCCTGCTCCATGGCCCTGCATGCTGAGCATGGCCTTGGGCAACAAAAGCCCTTTGCTGCACCCTGCCACGAGTTTGTGCCGGTGCCTTGCCCTGCTGCACCCGTGCCCCAAGCCCTGCAAAAGCTGGGCAGTTTTGCACACCAGAGAGAGAGATCCTTGCAGAATCGTCCCTGCGGGAAGGTACTGCCTTCAGTGATACAGCCAGAGTGGGGTGGCTTTAGCAGTGCTGAGTGTGATTGATGCAAGTCCCGTCCCCTGCTTCTGCACAAGCCTCTTCCCTTGTGCCAGTGTGTGGTGCCTGGGTACAGGCTGCATGGGAGGGGGCCAGGCGTGGCTGCGTTTCAGATGGTGCTGGCTGTCAGGAGCAGTGACCATCCCAAGGCAAAAACCTCCAGTCCCTGCAGCTGCATCCCATCATGGGATGTTCCTTGGTTGCCTGTCCTTGGGTGAGAGCAGGGGTAAAGCTGTGGCCCTGTAACCTCTTTCACGTGTCCTGCCTGATCTGAGTGCTCTCCACCAATCATGGCCACGGGTTCTGCTGTTCATGTTTGGGGCTTTGGTCCTGCAGGCGTTTGCCATGCAGTCGGGTAGGAGCCCATGTGTCATGTTGATTTTGCTGGGACTGGATTCCTGCAGTCCGCGTGGGACTGTCCTGTGGTGGGAACTTTGGTGTCTGGCTGCTTTCAGAAGTTTGTTTTGTTGTTCCCCAGTGTTGCAGCTCCCTGAGTCTCAGCCTGGAGCTTGCCTGCTGTTCATGTCAGGGATCCCTGCCCTGCTCGGTACTGGCTGCCTGCCTGCCCCATGTCCCAGCCCTCAGCTCTCTCAGTCCCCTGCCCTGCTTAGCCCTGCCACCACATCTCTCTGTCCCCGTTTGGCAGCTCTCTCTTTGGATCTTTGCTGGACTGTGGGTGGATGAGGTGGCTGGTGCAAATACTTTATGCACATCTCGGTGCAGATTTTGCCTCGCCCTGTAGAAGCAAAGTAGCCATGAAATAATGCACAGGATCAAGGGATGCTGATACAGCTTCTTGTTTGGTGCAAGACCTAGGACAGAAACTTAGGGAGGGCAGATCTTAGCTTTGCTTCAGTTGGAAGCATTGAAGAAATTACCCTTTGTTGACCGTTGTCTCATCTGGTGACAGTCTGGCAAAGCAGCTTGCCAGGCGCCCAGGAATCTGAGCACATGCTGCGAGTGGAAGGTGCTCAGACAGCTTTGTAGCATACCAATGGTTGTTTGCAATTATCCAGAAGTAGGTGCCTTATTTGCCTCATTTAGGGTGTCAGAAGCCCATTTTCCACGGGATTTGCCTCCTTTGCATTTTTGGATGTAACTAGAGGCAAGTGATGCGGCAGAAGGGGAAGGATGGCATATAGCTTTAGAGGAGTGTGAGTCTGGTGCTATAAAAGACAGAAAGGGGAATGGAGCGAGGGGACTGGAGAGGGAAGTGTGAGAATCAGAGCAGTGGAATAGGAAGACAATTTAGCAGAGGCACTTGGGGCTTGGAGTCAAATTCGGGATACACAGACAGGAGGAGGGTTGCTGGGGCATTTCCTTATTCTGTGATTCCTTAGGGCTTATAATGAACTGTAGGCACCTGCTGAGTGAGGATCCTTTTAAGACTGAGTGTTTCCTGCTAGCACACTCAAGCCATGACCCTCTGCAATAGTAGCTAAGCCCTGTCTAGAGCTCTGGGGTAGTGGATGTGGTATTAGTATGTGGCACGTGACCTGTGCTAAAAGCCCAGTTTAGACACAGTGGCTTTTAACCCAGCATAAGCTGGCTGAGCAAGACCGAGTGCCCTGGACTTTTCCTGGGCTGCACTATCATGTGTTGAAGGTGATGCATCCTATCTATTGTAAACCTTTAGAAGTTATAAATGAATATATGCTAATTGGACATCTTTAAGTCCTAGTCTAAAGAAGTCCAAATACAACCTGCATAAGGCAGACCTAAGCCCAGGGTGACTTATCCAGGAGACAGTGCCCATGGGTGCTTCCCAGTGCAACGTGTGCTGCAGGGTGCATCATCTCAGTGCCTCGTCTCCTCTCCCCCTGTTCCTGAGGCTTCATCCAATCCTGGTCTCTAGTGCAGGTATTTGTTTGATGTCCAAATGCTGCTGTTGGCTCACTGTGAAATACACTGTGTTATAGCTGCTGCCCCCATGATGTGCGAGGCAGGGCTGATTGCAGCGGAGCCCTCCAACCCCATGCAGTACTATGGTGAGTCGTCTGACACCTACTACCACATGGACCGCTGGCAGAGGCTGCGCACGGCTGTCAGGAAGCTGGAGTTCTGGGAAAACTTCAACGCTGAGCTGATAGGCAGCGGCTTCTTCTCCAAGGTCTACAAGGTAAACTGACATGCAGGCAGCCCACAACCTGTGTGAGAGCAGCTGAACGGCTGCTGAGGTTGTGTAGATGGTGCCTCACCTGAGGAACCTGTTCCTGAGCTTATTTCCTCATCTTCATCCCTCCCAGCTCACTCTGGCCGGTTGGATGGGGTGAGGGAGGAAAGGACACCCCCCCACTGCGCACCTAGTACATCACCTTTGATGCACATCTCCCCTTCCATAGTGAAAAAGGAGATGGGAGGACTTGATCAATGAATGTTCATTGATGCTGTCATCTAGCCATACAACATGCTTGTCAGGGAGCTAAACTGGGTATTGGATGAGATTAGGGGATATTTATGCTCTGTGCAGGTTTTGTTGTCAGAACTGTAGCAAAATATATAGAGAAAAATAATGTAAAATTAAGCTGCATGTGTCTCCTAGAATACATGCCACCCACACCCCATGGAGATGCCAGTGCTGTCACTCCTCTCTGGCTGTTGCCCTGTGTTACAGTGATGCTGGGGGAGAGCAGGGGATCTGGGGCAGGGTCAGGCTGGGACAGGCTGCTGGTCTGTCCACTTCTGCCTCTGCTGCCTTCATTTCAGGAGACTCGTGGCTCCCTGCAAGCCAGTGCAGGATGTGGATGGTATGTCACCAAAGCAAAACTGGTTTTCTCACTGGGGCTGTTGTGAGACACTCCCTACACCAGGCTCCACTGGTGTGGGAGTTTGTTTAACCCTCTCTGAGCAAGCACAGGATCCGGGGTGCTGCTAGCTTTGCTCCCCCTCCAATGCTGCTCCTCAGCCCGGGAGGGCCACTGCTTATTTGGGGGGAGTGGATGGGACTTGCTTTGCAGTGTGGCCAGGTTTGCCTACCTTATCTCTCCTCCCAGCAGCCCTCCCATATGTGGTTGCTGACACTGGTCTTGGTTGTTGGGACATGAGACAGATCCAGTGGAAAAAGTTGGGCCTGACTCTACCATTGCCTTCAGCTCCTTAGCTTGACTGGCCCCACGGTAAACATCATGACTGCACATTTCTCCTGGGCCAGCATAAGATGGTTCTGCCAGAGGAGTACTCCGACATATTCTGGGTGAGATCCCTGGCTGGCGTAAGCACATGTGGCCAGTTGAAACTAATGGAGCCAGACTGGCAGGATCTGGCCATGGAACTGCAGAAAATATGCAAGTCAGATGGATAAATCCATGTTGCTTTCTCAAGGCTCTGTCTCCTCCTCTGCTGCATCTGGCCTTGGTGCTGTGATAAAGCCTTTGGGTGAACTTCAGGTCCAGGGACAATGCACTAAAGCTGTTCAAAAGGAATCTCCAGCCAAAGGTCTATGGCAGCTCTCTGCAGACTGGAGCAATACATGACAAATACCTCTCCCCACCACAGCCTCCCTCTAGTAATTGCTTTCCCCACCTACGCAGTGTGCCGTTGCCATTGCTTTCTCTTTCCTTTATCTAGCAGATTTTCATAGTAACAGTTGCTGTTTCCTCCGTGCGTGACATTTTCCTCCTGCCCTGGCAGTGAATGAAATTCCAGCAGTAGGCAGGCTGGAGACATGGATCTTGAATGAAAATGAAATAACTTCTTGAAGTAGCAGCAGAAAAAGAAATGTAAAAAAAATAAAGTTTGAATGAAATGCTATGGGTCAAATAGTCAGAAGACAGTGGAGGACTCGGGGGCAAGGACAGCCCTTTGTGGGGGCTTGACATTTGTCTGGGGACTCAAGCACAACTGTAACAGAGTGCTCTGATGACTCGTGGTCCTCTTGGGTCAGCCAGTCCCCTGTGGACTTGTAACCCTGAACAGCAGCACTCCTGCTGTGAAGCATCAGTGGCAATGGACCTTTGAAGCTCTTTGCCAACAGATGCTGTCTTCCAAAGTGCTCCTGCAGCAAGGATATAGACTCCCCAAAGTGCTGGCACTGCCTGTGCTGGCTGCTTGTTGCTTTTGCCATCCTTTGTCCTTTGGTTAAGCCCGTTCTCAGGAGTTGTTATATGTGGGTTGGCTGAGGAAGGAGGATTCACTTGGTTCTACTTGGTGACTCAGACTCAAGAGGTCTGGGCACAGTCTTCTGCTCTGTGGGTTATGTATTGCATGACCTGGGCACAAGGTACTTTCCCTCTTTCTCTGCCTTAGTTTTCTGATGTGCAATAAGGAGCTATTCAAGTATGAATTTCTCCTGGGGAAAGCATAAAGCTTCTTTCATTGGCAGCTCTCATACATAGAGGTCTGAGGTGCTCAAAAGCGGGAGAGAAATGCAGCGTGACTTCTTTTTTCTGAGGCTGGTTTAAGGCATTGCCCAAAGGGAACCTCTGAGCAACCTCTTTCTCTGTTGGCCCTCAAAAAGCTTCATACACGTTAGGAAGCACAGTCCCGCTCCCTGTCTTTCTACAACTTTCCAGTATCAGATTTTCACCTTTATTTTTCCGTTCAAGGCTGACACCAGATCTTTACGCTTCATCACTCATTGGCATGAAATGAGAATACCTTGGAGGCCCCTCTGCACTTCCCTGATTCACACTGATCCAGGACAAAACTGGACACTTTGCATGATTCAGAGCAGACCAAGGGCTGCTCCAGGTTGGCCAGAGCAAATTCTTAGGGGCTGTGGTCTTGGAAGAGGCCTTCTGAGCCCATTACTTTTGCCCGTCTCTCCCACTACTTTTTTTTGGGTGTGGGTCTACCCTTGCTTTTCAGTCATTTCTTCTCCAGACCAGGCTGGACTTTGCATTGCCCTGTGGACAGGAACCCCTCCAGCGCTCACGAACTCCACCAGCGCAGGCAGTGTTTGTGAACTCTGCAGGTGTCCAGCTGGGACATACAATCTCACCTGGAAGCTCAGTGTAGCTCAGTGTCTCCATCAGAGTTTGTGCAGAGCTAAAAGATCTCACTGAAACTCAGTATTAGCTCTTCTGAAAGTTTTTCAGATCTTCCAGATTTCGACTGCTCCCTGTACTCTGTCCTGGGCATAAGGGCACTCAGTCTTTGGGCAAAGATGATTGATAGCATCTCTTATATTTACATCTGTGCTATTATAGTTAATAATCAGTTACATCTGATTAGTGACCCACAGTCCACAGTCTGTGGTTGTGAAGTCCCATCAGGTGAGGGTGTTGGAGCCCTGCCTTCCTCGTGACCTGCTTGAGTAGAGAGGCAAGAGTTATTCCAAAAATAACATCAACTATCAGGTTGAATTCCTTCAGAAAGGAAGCAGCAGTTCATGTTGCTCCCAAGACAGTTTGTTTTGTGACCCTGATTATAATGAACTTTCTCTCCTTCCAGCCCAGCTAGGTCTTACATGCAGCTCTGTTGTCTTCGCCCGGGCTAGTAACCTTATCTGTACAGAGACAATGACAGAGAGCAATGGGTGACACTTAGGGACTCTGAGTGCTGCTCTTAAGCCAGCTTATGCTTTGTCTAAACTATTTTTCCCTTAAAACAAACAAACCAACCCCCATAAACCTCAAAATGAAGGAAAATTAAACACACGGCTGGAGTCTCTGCTAGCCCTGGGGGAGCTGTCAGGACATCAGTGTGGATCACACCTGATAACATGGTTGTCTTTAAAACAGATGTTAATTGAGGGTGGAAATGTTAAAGTACCACAATGCTCTGTGATGTGGTCTGGTAACTGCTACTTGGATTGTCAACCCAGATAACATGAGCTGCAGTGCAGGGGCCCTGGATGGTGCTGTCAGGGCTGAGAGCCAGGGGACCCCTGCATCTCCTGTAGCCTGCGTGAAAACCCTGCATTCAGTACTGCCCAACCCTGGTGCTTCCACAGGGGACAGCAAATTTCCTCCTAAAAATGCCTGCTCAGTCTGTTCAGTGTTGTAAGGTGGGGGAAAAGCATTTTCTTTTCTGTTCTTTAGCTTCCAGTGTCCCTGCCTGGGGGAAGCCCTAGGAATGAAATGTCTGGTGGTAATCCATAGTAGAGGTTCAGTTTAGCATGTGGCTGGGAAGCAGACACGGGACCTCCGTCCTGGGATGTGGGGGAGAGATGAGCTGGCTCTGCACTTTGTTGTGTCCATCTGGCAGAGCCTGGGTGGAGGGTGGCTGGCTGTGGCCAGGCGTACAGAAAGAATTGGGGATGAGGAGTGTGGCCAGCAGCCTTGCACAGTGATCAGACCCAGGTAGGAAAGAGGGATGGAGATGTGGGGCAGGCTGCGGCTGGGAAGGGACATTGAATGCAAGGCATTGGAGGGAAGAAGGCCAGTTCTGTGGTAAGCCAGTGTGGGCTGAGAAACTGCTCCAGCCCAAGGAACACACAAATTTTGGCAGAGAAATAGTGTTGTGATGTGTTGGGACAGGAGGGACCTAGCTGTCCCCAGCCACCCAGGCAGGCATCACTGGAGTGGAGCTTATGTGGAAGGGACAGCACCTTGCACTTGTGCAAATGACTGTGCAAAGCTCTGGGCAGCAGGGAAATGAGATTCAAGCCCTCGGTTGGGAAGGGATGCTGTTGTCCAGAGGGGCTGGCAGACCTCTGGAAGCTAAGAGATGTCCTGCTCCAACCTTGCCTCCAGGTGACTCAGGCTGCTGCTTGTAAGGTGATGGTGGTGAAGATCTACAAGAACGACGTGGACCAAGAGGTGATTGTGCGTGAGATCAGCCTGCTGCAGAAGCTGTCCCACCCCAACATCGTTAGGTGGGTACATCCTACAGCCGTGAGCAGAGGGCACTGGCAGGGGCTGGAGTTGGCTTGGTGTCTCTAAGGCAGTTCTGTGATGAGGGATTGAGCTGAACCTTAATGGCTTCTTTTCTTTTTTATTTTTTGTGTGTGTGTTTTTCTGCTTAGGTACCTTGGGATATGCGTGAAGGATGACAAACTGTACCCCATTCTGGAGGTAAAGGTTCCTTGCTTGTAAGTGTGCTGTGGGCAGGCAAGGACCCTGAGGTTCTTTGGCAGGGAGGATGGCAGATATCCTGTAATGCATATCTATGCCTCTGACTCCTGCGCCTGTGAGTGGGTCTGGACTAGCAAGGTTGCCTTGGAGGGGCTTCTGGTCCTTTCTGCCCCACAGCTGGTCACAGCTGGAGTGTGGGGCACAGTCACTGCAGGGCCATGAGATTCAGGCAGGACAGCCAAAAAGTGTTTCAGGTTGGCTTGGTACCACCAAAGGGCCAGAATGGGCCAGCTGGCAGGGAAAAGAGGAGCCAGGGATGGAGGTCAGGAGTAGAAAGTAAAGCAGACAGAGAGTGGCAGGATCTCCAGGGTGGCTTTGGGGTGGTGGTGTGGTCTAATGGAAAAGTCTAGGCTGGTACTGGGGAGGTCTTACCTTGTTCCTGTGCTGTCAGTGGCAGAAGGCGGTCACTGAGCCGCTGCCAGGCTTTTTGCCTCTAGTTCACTGCCTGTGAGTGAAGACCATGGCTGGCTTATACAGCTGTCCCTGCAGTGGGGCAGAGCCCAGAGACTGGCAGTGACTTGCTGTGCCAGGATGGGTAGTTGCACTGTACCACACACAGGGGCCCCTATGTCCTACATGTGGTGGCATTCCCAACCTCCATCCTGAAGGAGGGGCTCCTGGGTTGGCGAGGGAGGGTTCAGCACCTGGGAAGCTCCAGGGGAGCCTGTGCCCAGCTGCACAGCCACCTGCTTTTTGTCTCTGTTCACAGTATGTGAATGGAGGTTGCCTGGAGGAGCTCCTGGCCAGCAAAGACATTGGTTTGACATGGAAGGAAAAAGTGGACTTAGCTTCTGACATCACCAGAGGAATGATCTACCTGCACTCCAAGAACATCTACCACCGAGATCTCAACTCCAAGGTACACAGCTGGAAAGGGGACATCGCCCCTGAACTGCTGAAGGCAACTGTGTTAGGGGGCCATACAGGGACCCCTTAGGGCTGTAACCAGGAGGCCTCAGGCCTCATGCTGGTCCTCTGCTCCATGCTAATCCCTCTGCAGGCAAGCTTTCTTGATAAAACCTGTCATTACATTGCATTCATCACTTGCCAAGCAGGAGACCCAGAGAGAGATAAAAATATATTGCTCCTAGTGCTGTTGCTGTCAGAAAAGAAAACAGATGGAAATGTGTGCAGGATTGCACATAGTTTTCTTTGTCTACAGTTGCAGGAGAAGCTCTGCCAGATTTAGAGATTTTCTTTCCTGCTCACAGCAAGGAGGAAGCTGTTGCTAACAGGAGCTGGTCATGGACTCTGGGAGCAAGTGACATGTGAGATGGTCCCTGTCTGTGCACAGAGCACCAGCAGAGCTCAGGAGATGTGTGTGTTCTTACGCAAGTGCAGGGAAGTTGTTCCTCCTTGATCCAGAGGGTCCAGGTCACCAATTTTAGGATGGTCACCTCCACAGGTTTCACATGCTGGCAGCATGCCAGCTGTGAAGACTGGCATCTGGAGACAGGCTTTGGGTGTAACACAAAGGCACATCATGTTCCTGGTGTATTGGCCATCTGGCTGGGAGGCTCCTTTCCTCGGCGTGGGTTCATGCTGCTTGATGGGGGCAGGAACAGCACTGGGGCTTTGCCATTCTCACGTTTGTCCATGGGGCTTTGATGTGGCTCTTCCTCTGCCACTGGTACGGCAGTAGGAACGTGGTGGGGCAGTGCCTTGTTGATCTCTCTTGGGCAAAACTTTCCAAACCAAACCTCAGGTGGATCTGCAGCGTGTCCATGATATCACAGGGAATGTGAGCTGAGGGGTTGGCCACGAGCCTGGACCATATCTGTGTCAGCTAACGCCAGAGGCTGACTTGGTGATTCATGGAAATGGAGCCCGCAAGTCCTTGCAGTTGATGCTGAATAAGTAGTGGTGTATCTCTTACAAGCCATTTTTGTTGGTGCTCTGTGAGCTTTTTAAGAGAAACTTGAAATATTGATGAAGGTTGGCAGTGGGGAAGCCAGTCAAGCATTACAGTCTTGAGAGACATCAGCACAGGAATGAAACTCACCTTTGTAATCTCAGGCTGTTTACTTGGCTCAGTTACTAACCATGAAATCGCAAACACCAGGCAAGGACAAGGCAAGAGCCTGGTTCACTCTGACCACAGGTTTCTTGGCTAGTGTTCTCTGAAGTCAGGTGAGATGTAATTTGCTGTTTGGTGCTGACTGATGAGCTCAGGAGCTTCCCAGGTCTGCTTGTGGAAAGTGCTGGAGGTCCCTGCCTGTCCCTTCTGTCTCTCTGTGGTGGCTCAACCCTGAAAGAAATTCATCCTTCCCCAGGAAAACCTAGGAAACCTGCAGTGATGATGGCTGAAGATACAGGAGAGAAGTGTGTATGTGCTCACTTGAAATCTAGTTGTTAGTGAGCCATCTGGAGAAGATGCCTGTCATTTCTGCTAGTTCCCTGGGAGCAGATGCTGAGGAGGAAATCCTGGGGAACCGAGCAGGCTGAAACTGCTGAGGTTTTGAGAAACCTTAAGATAGTTTTATAGGAATTCCTCTAGAAAGCTGTGTTAGGGGAGTGTAGCCATGGGCAGTGAGAAGGGCTCTGGCTGTAGTCCTGCCCACCTTCAGCTGCATGGTGAATAAGGTCAACATGCACATTTCAAGGTCTCTTTCAGATAAAACGTTGTGGATCATGTTTGTTGAACAAACAACAGCCTTTGTCCTTCAAAGGACTTTTCCTGGCTTCAGATGTGATCAGTCCACCCCTAATCTGCCCTGCTCACTCCATGTGTGCTGCCAGGATGCAGGTCTCTGGTGAGGGGAGAGCCTGTAATGGCGAGGTGGGGCTGAGGGCCGACGAGGTGCTGCTCAGTGAAGTGTTCAAGCCTTTCCTCACTGGGAGTCTCATGCCATGCCCCGTGGGCTCCTTTCAGAACTGCCTCATTCGATTGATGCCGCGGGGTCGCGAGGCACTGGTGACTGACTTTGGGCTTGCCAGGGAGGTGGTGGAGCTGCCTGTGAAGGATGTGGAGAGGAAGCTGTCTCTGGTGGGCTCTGCTTTCTGGATGGCTCCTGAGATGCTGCGGGGAGAGCCCTATGACCGGAAGGTATGGCACTGCTTCCCTGCTCCTTGTTCATCCTTGGAGCTCCCGAACAACCATGGGAGATGTCTCCTCTGCTTGCTGGTGACATGTCCCACCAGCAGAAAAGCCCTTCCCTCCTTCCCCGGGAAACGTTGCCCTGCTACCCGGACCTTTGCTCAGTAATGCTCTGCTTAGCAGCTTGGAAGTTCGTTATGTGGCCTTGTTAAGTTAAACTTCTAGGGAAATGGATTGCTGCCATGGACAAACACAGTGAAGCCTCTCTGAGGAAGATGCTTCATGAGTTACAGCCCGATGAGCCTGTTGCAGGGTCTATGGAGGGTGCCAGAGCTGTGGTAGAAGCACCAGACACATTGAACAAAAGCACGGGGCCAGGCTTCCTGAAGATGAGGCTGGACTCCAAGTGGGGCTGTGGTGTTTGTGGGTGGGTTCAGAAGCCCAGAAGAAGTTTAGGGGTTTGGTGCCTCCATCTACAATGGGCTTTTTTGATGGGCTTTTGCATAACTCAGGGAAGGACCTTGTCATTGGTACTCTCCTTTCTCATGCTTTGCTTCTGTGCATGCTCTGTCCCACCTCCTGCTCTCCCACCCCTTCTGCAGGTGGATGTGTTTTCCTTTGGCATTGTCCTCTGTGAAATCCTGGGCAGGATCCCAGCTGACCCTGAAGTGCTTCCCAGGACTCAGGTAATGATTCCTGCAGTCAAATCTAATGGTGTTTTCTCCGTGGTATCAGATTGTGGCTTCTCTCTGGATCAGACAGACCTGTACACATGTGTATGTGTTCACACTCAGATTTCTCTCTAGAGGTTTTTCCATGAGAAAATCTGATCTCAAAATATTCAGTGCACAAGAGTTCAGTGCATCTATAGTTTCAAAACTTTTGTTAGATCAACAATTTGAGATGAAGTTCTTCTGTTTAAAGAGCTTAATTCCAAATACTTCATTTCACTTTGACATTTCTGCTTCCCCATTGAAGTGGCAGGTTAAACACAACTTTCATCACAAATGTTTATTTTCAAATACATTGCAGTTAATACACAGTTCATGTGGAGACAGTGGGCTTTCCTAAAAACATGGGCTTTTTTGTTTCAACATTTGCAACATTTCCCTTCCACAAAGTGGGAAGGGAAAGTTTATCCTGAACAGGGATGAAAAATCCAGCAGGAAAACAGAAAATTGCTGCTTTCCAAGGAGCAATGCAAAGAACCTGCAGTGACCAGAGATTGTTCCATGTCTCTGTGAGACTGAACAGGAAGTAACGCTCCATCTGTGTTCACAAGATGAAAGAGAATTACATATTGGAGGCTCTGAAGTCTGGAGGGACAAAGCTGTAGTTATGGAAGCAGCTGGCTGGACCCCTTTGACTCTCAGTTCCTGTCCTCAGCAGCCACTGCTCAGCACCTGGTGCTGGGTCCTCTGCTGGTTTCCACTTTTGTGGCTCTTGTTGCCTTAGTCTGAGCTTTTCCAGGAGGACACGTACTGCCCCTCAGGGATAGCACAGAGCAAGCTGAAGAATGCTGCAGTCTCCCAGCTCTGCTAATGATTTACCATCTGTGCAGCCCTGCCCTGCCAGAGCTGATGTTGCCTCGGTACCTTTGCATTGCCATCAGTAAAATAGCTGTGATGGAGACCCCGAAAGCTTTAAACCATGACCATTTTGTGCTTTAACACCTTCAGAAGGATGAAGAGCTTTTAAAGGACTTTATAACTGAAGTCTTTTCTACATACTCTTCCCCCTTCCTCACAGGATTATGGCTTGGATGTTGCTGCCTTCCAAGGGATGATCAGCGAATGCCCCAAGCGGGTGATTGACCTTGCTGCTAGCTGTTGTTGGGTGAGATTCTTCCTAGGGTTTTTTTTCTTTGATTTTGTTGGATTTGTATCACACTTGTATGACAGAGACCAAAATTGTGAACCCTGGAGAGCTTGAACCTGCTGCTCTTAATGCTAGCACACAGGGCTCTGCCACTTGAGCTGTGAAGTGATGAGATCTTCCTGGGCTCAGTAGTATGCTTTCATTCACTGTGCAGTTCTGCCCCTAGGAGAAGTGTTTAGTTTGTGTATTACAGCCCGAAACAACCCAAGGTCCTGCCTGTTCCCTTGCATGTCGACCCTAGAGTGGGAAGCAGGTTGGTGATGATGTCCAGTCCCTCCTTAAGCCGGGCTGCAGGCAGAGGCACCTGGCTGATTCTCTGTGGAGGGCACTGCCTTGCTGTTACCAGCCCTGGCATTACAGATATCAGAGCATAGTCCTCCAACCTTTCTTGCTTTAGCATAAAAGCTAATTGTGAAAGCCGGGGGGTCTCCCCATGCTGCCCAAAGCCTCGGGAAGCAAAGCAGAGAGAAAGCAAGGATTCAGGTTAACCTCTGAAAGGAAGAGAAAAACAAAGGCAGTAATCAGGCAGAGTGGAGAAGCTGGGTGATCATAATGCACCTAATTGCTAGGAGCTCAAGGCAGCAAATGGAAGTAAATCCTTGCATGGGTCCCAAGGATGTGTGAATAACTTGCCCTGAATCAGAGGAGTGATTCATGTCAGCAACTGGCTTAGTGTTGACGTCTTGTATCTCTGACGGGCAGCTTCCTAATGCAAGTTGATATAACGGGCTTCTGCCAGTAATGGCCCTTGGGGCTGTTCTTCGCCCTTGTGTGATGTGCAGGTTTGGGAAGTTTCTATTGCAGCTCCCCAGGCTGGCTCGATGGGGTCAGGCACAAAGGGCAGCCCCAGGATGGCACAGTGGGCGCGCGGGATGGGGGTGTCCCGGGCCACGTCTCTCAGTTTGGGTACACCCCGATTGCACTGGGAGCGCTGGGGGATCACAGCTCACTGAGGATGAGCTGCATCAGGGAGACAAGACAGTTAGATCCTGACTGTCATGAAAAAGCTCAGGAAATGATACATCTCCCTCCTGATACCTACCTGCAGCCTTTCCCTGCAAAATACCTGCCCCTGCACCATTTGGGTGGCCTTTGGGATGAGCAGTTCCCATGCCCTATCCAGGTTGGGGTATGTCAGGCTGGTTTTCAGCATCTTGCTGCCTTTGCTTGAGCTGTACCGTACCATGGGACCTGTCCTGCGGCTGCTTTTCTGCAGCTGCCCAGGCCTGGATCACCAAGTGGTGATACCAGAAGGCTCCACTGACCAGCGTGTGACCCAGACCAGTGGTAATGATGGATGGATGCCATTGCCCAGCCTTGGGGGAGCCAGCAGAGCTGCTGCAGAGCACCCACCTCCTGTCTGGGGTGTCCTCTTCAGCTTTCCCTTCTCGTTCTAGGTGGAAGCATTTAAGAGGCCGTCTTTCTCCGAAATCCTGGATGAGTTGGAGGATGTCACGGAGAGCCTGGAGCCTAGGAGGGACAATCAGCTTTTGGGCTGAGCTGCTGGCCTTCTGTGAGGCTTGGCACAGAATCACCCAAACTGTAAATTAACTATCTGGGGGGTCAGGAGTGAAGAGGAAGGTGGGGAAGGGAAGAGCTAAGTGATGCACTGGTGTTTATTGAATCATAGTCTCGGTCTCTAATTTCTTGGATGGAAAACATGGTTAAAAATGGAGAAGGGACTTACCAAGGGTATGTTTTTCCTAGATAAAGTTTTTAACAGATGTAATTAGGACACCGAGCAGCCTTTGTCTGTTTGCTTGTTAAAAGCAAATGATCCTGGAGGGACCTGAATTCCCTTGAGGATGCTTTCCAAAACCCCAGCAGAAACATTGTCCTCTCCTGCTTCCCTGTGCCCCCGGGTCCCAGGGCATTCCCCTTCTCCATCCCCATGGCCTTGAGGAATTGTCTCGCAGGGGGCTGGGGTCTGTGGAGTGTGAAGGAGAGGGGCTTTGGGGTGCTTGGTGAGCCTCAGAGTCACCTTATATTTCAAAGCCTTAAAGCACCCGTCCGGCAGCCTTGCAGGAGCAGGTATGCTCTGCAAGGTCTCTGTCTGGGTCTCCTGGCATCGCACTAGGGGCGCACCCAGACATGGAGGCATCCAGCAAGGTTTTGGAGAGTCAGCCGGGGCCACCCATAGGGTGCTGACCTGCGCTGGCTGAGGTGATGGGGAGGGTGTGCCTTATCGAGATATGAACTAACTGACTAATATCTCCTCTCAGAAAAGCTTTGTCAGACACATGTCCCAGCATCATGGGAGCCTGGATTTCTCCCTGCCGCCTCGACTCAAAGATGGAGGGGTCTGCCTCCCCACTTCTCGTCCTGCTGCAAACATGGTGGTATGAGCACAGTGCCAACAGGTTGTGAGGCCGAAACGGGGGAGAGCTGCATCCAGCATCATCCAGCATCTCACCTATTTCTCTGCCTGGCCCGGCACCCATCACTTCCTCAGCTATGTGGGACACCCTTGCAAGCCCCAGGGCTCAGGCAGCCAGGAAAGGACTTTGTTTTGATACCATGTTTTCTTCTGTGGGCCAGAGGAGGGTGCTGGGGCTGCAGATCCAAACCAGAGGTGGAAAGAATAATGGCTAGAAATCGTCTGGCATTGCAAATTAAGAGAAAGAGGTGAGCAGTCAAGTCCCTGCCCCTTGATCAGCTGATTGCTGGGCCACTGGTCTGAAAGACGTGTTCTGCTGGGACCAAAATGTTTGTGAGTGTAAATAGGTGTAATGTCTGTATAGTGGTGGAGCTGTGGCTCTGTTCTTGTAGACTGTAAGCTTGTGGAGCAAGGATCATTCATCTGTCCACCAAAAAGTATTTGTACAGTGTTTAGCCCAATGGGCCTTCAACATACAGCTTTAAGGCTGTTCTCCCACATAGTGGTAGACCTACCTGGGGGCCTCATCTCAAGTTCTTGGAGCCACATTTGGTGTCATATATAGCCCAACATCTCTGTGTCGTGGTGCGTGCACAAGGGAGTGTCAGCGGTGTGCTGGGACAGAGACATAGTGGAGGAGCATGGTGCATTTTCACCAGGGATCATAAGGAACTGGGAGCTGGCTTGAAATGCACTGAATGGTACCAGGGTCACCAGCTCAGCCACATCTCCAGGGGGCATTTGCAGCTCCTCATTCCCCAGAGGTGCTCTTGTGCTTTTGTGGGATACTGACTTATTTGCACAAGAAACCTCCTGCTCAACAATAAACTGCCTAGCAAATACCTTCATCCCATTTGGATACTGCCAGTGGGGGGGAAGCAAAGTTGCACCAGTTTGACTTGCACCAGTTTGGGCACTTTAGACCAGTGGAGTGAAATAGACTGCAACAGCAGTGCAAACAGCACTGATGTGTGTGTGTGTTTTCAATGAGAGCCAGCCACCACCAGCATCGCAGTAACGTGTTGGACGAAAATCACAGGGTGTAGATTTGGCTACCAGGAGATGGATCTGAGGAGCTAACTGCAACCTCCCAGGGCTTCCCAGTCTTCCCTGGGCTCTTCTTCCATAGAGAAATAGGCTTGAGAGTAAGGAATCCAACAGTATGTCCTAACACCCAAAGCATTAAGGATGCAAAGCCTTTTCCAAATGCCACTATGGATGAAGGATAGCCGTTCACCTCAGCTCGGTCTCTGGCTAGATGCATTGCTTTCACAAAGCCTTTCCCCAGCCTTCCCCGTGCTGCTTCGTCTGCCAAGCTGGAGTCTGTTCTTCCTCTGCCCCACCTGCACAAGAGTAGACTAAAGGAAGATCCCTCAACATATTGATCCCTCAAATGGCCTGTTACAGGGTGAAGGTGTCTTGTTCCATGACCACTTCCCTGCAGGGCTGCTCCCCTGCTGGCCACCCCCTTCCCAGGACCAGCAAGGCTTGGTGTTAGTGGTGCCCTACTGCAGACTGGGCTGATCCTTCTTCCAGCTGTACATCTGACTCTGGTCCTGCAGAGCAACAACTGTGGGGCTGGGACACAGTAGAAAAGGCATGTGGAGTTGTGTATACTTTGGTGATGCTGTGGTATGAAGGGAGATCTTTTGGTTTTATTTATCTGCTTGGAGGTAAGAAGCCTGCTCAAGGATTAAACAGATCTGGGGGTGGGGGGTGGGATGTTTTCTGCACAGAGGATAGCATTAGCCAGCACGGTCTGAGCTGTGATGGAGCAGAACAGCATTTCTTCTGGGCTTCCCATGTGCCCCATCCACTCTCATGGTGAGGCCACATGCTGGATCTCAGGTGACTGAAGGATATCAGGTCCTTGCTATAAGGACCTTTGGTGCCTGCTGCAGGGGCAGGTGGGACCGAGACTGTCTGCAGACACCACGCGGACGAGAAAAGCCAATGTTGGGAGTCTGCAGAGAACAGAGGTTGTCTGGGAATTTGTCTGGTGCATCTCATGGACCAAGAGTTTCTCTTCACTGGTGAGAGCTGGAGGGAGAAGCAAGTATGGGAAATCTGCCGAGATGCCCTCCAGGTATGAGCCCCTGTGCTGGGAGTGCAGGGCCTGGCTTTCCCATGCCAGTCTGATGCAAAGTCCAGGTCAGTGGTTGAATTTCATGTCTCGGAGTTCTGGCAGTGAACTGACGCAACCGCAATGGTGGGTAGAGGGTCTGGGTGGTGCAGCAGGCTCGCCTTTGCTGAACCTGACCAGGAGCTGCCTCATCTGCCTCTCTTCCCTCTGTTGGCCACTTGCTCTGCAGCTGCCGATGGCACAGACCTGGCCATGCTGCACCCCATGGGCCATGCGTTCCTGCATCTCCATTGTGTGTTCATATGTTTGTTTTTATAAATGCCATTTGGAAATAAAGTCTAGTGGTTCTTTTCCACATCAGCCCTGGCTGCTGTGTTTCATCATCCTGGGTCTGCTGAATGATGCTGCAGAAATGCCATGTTTCCAAGCATAGGCACCAAACACAACTAAACAAACAGCTTCATGCTCTATCAGCATAGCTGGCATAATAAACCTTCAGTTAGAAGTAATTTACAGAAGGGTATTACCTATAAGAGAGTGGTATTTTGAGCTATTGCTCACCTGTGCCCTCAGTTTGTGGCGGGGTCAGCTGGTGTCTTAAGTCATCTCTTCACCTTCACTTTGGTTGGGTGGGCATAAGGTAACAGCAGCAGCATAAGCATAGTGCAAAGGGTGTTGGATTCATCTTTCCCACCCCAGCAGCCCATAAGCCAAAAGGACCAAACCACAGTGAAATGATTTTCCTTCCCCAGCTGCACGTTGTTTTATGCTGACTCATACATGGCATTAGTTACTCTTCAGATGCAACCCTCTCACAAGGACACCTTGGAAAATCAGAGGAAGCTGTTCACTATGCCAGGGCCACCGGGTCTGCTGCATCCAAACGCAAATCATAGAGCAGTGCTGAAGCTTAGTTGTCTGAGCTCCTCACGTGATAGTCATTGGTGTTAGGTAGGAAAAAGACCTTTCCTTCCGAAGTCCAGTTTCTTGAAGTCAGTCAGCTTTCAGATTTACAGCTGTGAAATCTCTGGGCACTTGCATGTGGCCAAAGTGCTGTGTTCCTCCCTGGAAAGAGCCTCTATGCCAGCCTTGGAGGCTGGCAGTTATCCCATGGGTGGTTTGGACTGCTGGGTCTTCCCATGTCCCAGACAATGCAGGAGGGTATTGCTGGAGGCAGCCTTGGTCTGGCCAGGAGGCTGGCCTGGGTGGGACCAGAGAGGACTAGTTTGGCCCCACTTTTGCTTTCAGATGGCTATGCATCAACAAGCCATCAGAGATGCTTCCAGCCTCTCATCATGTGTCTGGCTCCCTGATACGGCAGAAGCCAGGTCCTCACCCAACACCGCATAGCCTGACCCACCCTGCTCCTCTGGTGACTCCCCCAGCCTCCCTTGTCATTATTTGCAGCAAGGGAAATGTCTGGAGAAGCTCCAGGGACATTGTAATTTCTAGGCTTCAGGGCTGGCCCTTTCCAGATCCACTAACTAGCAGAAGAGGGTTTTCAAACACAAAATGCAAACCTGATCCATGAGCTTTCCAGGACACAGAGAAAAAAGCCCTGAGATGACCAGTGGCCAGGATCAGTCACAGATTGACTGGGGCTATTCTGCTTTTATTCTGGGGACCCTTGGCAAGAGGATGGAAAGCAAGAGGGACTGGATGGTATCCTGACAGTTTGGGGAGCATATTCCTTTAGGACATCCTGAGTCTGTTCCCTGCCTCTTCCCCCACTGGTCAGGTGTGAGAGCTGATGGAGGAGTGGGAACCCTCTGTTGAGGAGAGGTGGGAGCTCTGGGCTGCTACTATGTGTATGTGTCTAGGGAACTGGATCCTGATGTTAGTGGTTCAATTCTTCCCAGCTGGAGTCAGTGCAAGCTCTCTCTGTGACTGCTGCAGGCATGGTACCTGGGGTGGACCATCAAGCCCAAGGACTCTCTCCCCCATGTGCCTGTATCAGCACAGGGAGCATTTTCCTGCCTTGAAGTGGTTGGGGCTTGTGCTGGAGGGGATGCAGTGCCAGCCCATGGCTTACTGCGCTAGCTTAGGGGATGCAGGAGAATTTCGCTCTGCAGCCAGGTCCAAACCACATCACCTACTACTGGTGATGGCTTGTCATACCTGAATATTTCCTCTATGGAGTGAGGTGGCAGCCTGGGAATATCAACTAGATGGGCTTAGGTAAACTGTTCTTGGTGTTCTCTTAATCCCTCTAACATTGATGTCCTTCACAGATGAAATTTAAATGTTGAAGGTTTCTGTATAGTACGAGGAGAAGATAGAGGGGAGCAGAAAAAGGGGATTCAGCACTTTTAGCCAGGTTAAAGCTGAGGATGTCAGCACCAGCTTGTACGTCTCTGCAAAGTTGTCTGTGGTTCTGCAGAGCTGTCTGTGGCAGCAGTTTAGGCCTCTCTCAGAAGCTACCTGTGGACAACAGCATCAGCAGCTGGTTGGGTGAGACACAGCGGGACGCTGTGGGACCTTGCTCCTGCTCCTGCTGGGGGCACATCAATCTGGGAGTAAGAAAAGAACAAAGCAAAGCTCCTGGAAAAGGAGAAGTGACTATGGGACTTCCAGTGTGTGCCTCTCTGCTCAGACATGCACTTTCTCATGTACCTGAAAAGAATTGAGCAGGGACGGGACCTAGTGAATAGGGAGGTGGAACACCTCAGGTTTATTTCTTAGCACATTGTTGATCTGCTGTGGTGTGCTGGGTGAGTGGTCCCTTTGCTTTTCTCACCCACAAGGTTTGGATTGAGTGTTGTAGGGCTGGAGCTGCCCTTGCTACACATCTGTACAATAAGTAATGTGATAAACCTGGGACTGTTAGGAATATAACACAAATAAATACGCCGCTTCCACTGACCCTGCAGTTAGCACTACACATCAGCTGTGGGGAGGAGTCCAGGAAGTAGAGACCCTTTAACCAGTTCTGCTAATAGTCAAATACAACTTCATATGAACTTGATGAACTGCTTCCATCTGCCAGCAGATAGCCCATCTTCAAATGCTACTGGAACAAGGTGAAATGGAAGGTACTGGCACCTGCTGGTAATTCACATAATGTCCACTTGTGCAAGGCTTGACTTGGTACTACTGTAGTGTCTTGGTACCACACATGTTGCTGGACAGACTATTTTGTATCCAGCTCTTGGTCCACAGCAGCTAAAGAATGAGATCTAGAAACATGCCCTGGAAGAGTGGCTGAAGCTGGCTCTGGGCATAGCTGCAGCTGTATCATGGTGGCAAGCGCTGGGCAATGCTACCGTGGTTCCAGGAGCTGAGGTCCCACCTGAGGTCCTGGAGCATGTGTTATGTGAGGCAGTGGGGAGGGAAGGAGGGAGGTGGCAGTGCTGACAGCCTTGTGCTGGAAGCTCAGTCCTTTCCATGCTGGTCTACATTGTGGCTCCATCACAGCCTGTGGGGAGAACAGGGTGGAGGGGGTGGGGGGGGGTGGGAATTCAGTGCCTTTCAGATGGCTCTTGGGTCCAACAGAAAAGGAGGCTGCAAGAACATTGGAGGATTATACATGGATTAGACTGAAAATTACTAGTAATTACCAGTTAGGGTAATAATATCTGAGAGCTTTACTGAGATGCAGTAGCCTCACCATCATGATCAAGATAATGCACTTTTCAGAAAAAGATGCTTGGGCTCAGTCAGCATCTGTGGAGCTGCTTGAGATAGTCCAGGGTGAGAGTCTGGTGCTTACAGGGACTCAAACCAGCACTGATCTCTTCTGGTCTCTACTCTAGGCTGAAGTCACAACCTGTAATATCCTTCCTCGTCCAATTTTGCTCTCAAACAACATGTTTTGTGTCTTCTCTTGGCTGTAGAGTGCCACCTGTTGGTGCTAGTCAGACACCCTCTTGCCATGTTAAACTGGCCTGAATTTCATTTCCGTTCGCTTATGGGAGTAATGATATTCTTTGCCTGTCTTCCAGTTTATGCCATCAGCATAGCTCCCGTGAACGCCCAGCCAGTACATCCCATTCAGGTTGGAGTAATGGCAGTCGTTGTACCACCACGCTCCCTTGTATTCTGTGGCACAGTTAAAGGAGCTCATGTCGTTGTCCTGGTCTGTTGTTGAAAATGGCATGTCCTTGTGGTATGATAAGGAGTCTCCTGCAGAGAGTACACATTCACAGTTACTGCAATAGAGAGCACAAAAGGGAACCTAATATGTCTGTGCACCACTGCAGGGCATCATTGGGCCTTGCTGGATGCAAGGCAGAGTTTATAAATCCTGCTGTTCTCTTGGTTGCCCAGCTTTCCTCCTTGGTCCTGGCGAAAAGGAGTATCCTGAGTTCTGCCAGGACTGCTAAAACACACGGAGAACTTATCTATGCCTGTGAATCAGATGGTTCTCCTCGCAGTTACATGGGTGTCACTTCTCTTGCACCACTCAGAATCTCTGCAGACATACTGAGGTCTGGACTATCAGAGTTGCAGTGTACAAAGCCACATAAACCCAGAGCACTGCTATCTCAGGTGTTGGTTTTAGTCATTCCTGCATGAGGGGTATTGAATTTTGCAGAGGACTTTTTTGCTTTAAAAAAAAAAAAGAAACATCAGGCATTAAGAGGATGCAGTGCTGATGTTGCAAATATTGAACAGCACCCCAGCCCTGGAAATGCCAAACGTAATGGGCAAATACTTCCTTCCAATGTAACTGAAAGCAGAACTTGGCCTGGCTGCTGCAGAGGTGTTGGGAAGGTTATGTTGGATGAGGCGCTGCTCAGGACCAGGCTCCACATTTGCTGCTAAACGATGTGGCTGGGCTTGTAGGTAATACTCTGGGTCACACTTCTGTGGGTGATGGGTGTCCCTGTCCTTCCCTACACCCAGAGGTCACTCGGCACCTGGGATACCATGGTCAGTTTTAAAAAATTGACCCAAAATGTAGATGGTACAAGGAGTTTGCATGATACAGCTCTGCACTATAAATGCTGAACACTTCTGACATGCTCTAGAAAACAGCCTTTACCAGTGAGCTGCTGCTTACTTACCGGCATTTCCACCAAGGAAGTCTCCTAGAACCAGTTTGTATTTCTCAGACTCTCCTAAGACTCTGAATGAAGCGTACTTGGCAAAATAGTAGTTGTTTTCAAAGTCTCTCAGGTCAATGCGGAGTTCACAGGGTCCTAGAAGAGAAGGTGGACAGCAGTGGTGCGGGGCTGATGGTGACTACGCACCTGGATTTCAGGGTGGAGTGTTTAAGGAGCCCTGAGCTAACTTGAGAGCAGCTTCTACTACTTGAGAGATTATGATTTATTTGAAATTCCTGTAGAACCTCCTGTACCTTTGGTGGCTTTTTTTGTGAAGAACCTTTTCTGATCTGATGTTGGTTGGTCACGGGCACTGAGAGCTACACTCCCAGGAGTCCTGCACACAACTGTGACTCCACGGCTGTGTGTGAGCAAGATGACTGCCATCACAACCAGTCCTAGCAGGAAGATGTGTTGGCCTATCTCTGGGACAGGTAATGCAGCCAGCTCATTCTCTTCCCTGGCTTCTAGTTTTCTATTTTTTAGAGTGCAGTTTCCTGTGTGCAATGGGCTGCAAGAGCCTGCATGCTGTTTAGGATTAACTGTTGAGGCCTCAGATGGATGCCAGAAGTTTGGAGTCCTTTAATGACCAAGTGTGGTATAGGGGTTGGACTCTCAGGGCCCCAGCCTGGGACAGAGGCAGACCTTACCCAGCGACGTGAGGAAGTGGATGTTGTCATTCCCCAGCCAGAACTCTGTCAGCTGGTTGCCAAAGCCTCGTTTGTATGAATCCCAATCTCGCAAGAAGTTCACTGACCCATCCCAGCGCCTCTGGAAAACCTGCAGGAAAGGAGACCTTCAGCCCCACCAGGCCACCCCCGTCCTGAAAGCATCCGCAGCATTGATGTGGCACAGCCCCCCCCCTCAGTGAACACTCCCCCTGCATCAGGACTCTGCTGCGGGTCTCTGGGGACTGAACCCCAGGGGAATCCCTTGCTCACAGAACTCCATCTGCCCTTGGAAATGAGGAGGAAATGATTTGCTGATTTAAGCAGGGAGTGGGTCTGTGGTGCTCAGCCTGCTCCCAGAGACATGTCCCAGGAGAATCTCCTGCATCCACAGGGATTCACC
Source organism: Harpia harpyja (assembly GCF_026419915.1). NCBI lineage: Eukaryota > Metazoa > Chordata > Aves > Accipitriformes > Accipitridae > Harpia > Harpia harpyja. Next base: position 13,293,418 of record NC_068958.1, read on the forward strand.
CAGGCTTGCTGATGTGAAATTCAGCTGTCCCCTCAGTGTGTGTTTTCCTCCCTTTTTGTTTCTATTTTGGTGCCATCCTTTGCAGCCTTAATAAAAATCACTGTAGGGACATAGAAACCTCCCTCTCCTCACCCTACTCACAATCCATCCTCCACCATCCGTGTCCATGTCACAGAAGACGGTGGTAGTGTTGCAGCCTTGGGGATAGATGGTGTACCAGCCGCTCAGGATCTTCCCTTTACTCAACAGCTCTTGGCAGTTCCTAGCTTCTGTGCAAATCAGGGAAAGAGGTCAAGTGGAAAGAGTTATAACGTGCTCACTGCATCCAGGGAGCACATCAGCCTCATGCCCTAAGCCGGAGGCTTTGAGCCCTTCAGCCTCCCAGCCAACTCTTTGCACTGCAGGACTCTGGTGCACACCTACTGGGAGCCAAACCTCGCTGCAGTTTCTGAGTCCATAGGTCACAGGAGAGATGAGCACCTTCTAAGAGATGGTCTAAGGTGCTCAGACTCCTCTCAACTGCAATGACGCTTTGGGGGTTCTGGGTGACGGAGCTGCTCTGAGCAGGATGACAAACTCATGATCCAGGAATTTGTCCAGGCTCAGGAATGTAGAGGGAGCACAGAGAGTGTGTGGGTAGTTGGCAGCAAAGGAGTTGTGGCACAGAAAAACACCTACCTGTAATACAGAAAAAAGTGTTCAGATCATCCTCTGTGGATTGGACAGACAGCACTTTTGAATATATACATATATATTATGTATAAATCTATTTTTCCTCCCCAAACCCACACCTGACAGAAGCTCAGATTCACAGATGCCAAAGGATTGACTGGAATGGTCCCTATCAGACATCCCAGCTTACAGCTGTGTCTGTGGCTTTCACAGGGGAAAGCCTTGGGAGATGATCTGAAACAGTGGTGCTGGTGGTGCAGGTGTCTGAGTGTGCTGTAGTTGATGAATGGATGCACAGCTGTACCAGGCTGTCTTGTGGACATGGGTGTCCTTCCTAACAGAGAGGTGGTCCTGGACTTGTCCTGTTCCTTATTAGTCAAATGTTTTTACATGCCCAGGAAACATAAAAGGGCAGAGGAGTGCCTGCGGCAGCAAAGGGCCAGTTCAGTGGCATCCCAGTCTCTCTCTTCCAGGTGTTAGAGTGGCTGTGATCTGCCCAAGCCTCTGCATGTGACTGTGGCCCTATGGCATCCAAGTGTAGCCAGAGCAGGTTGTAGCTCTGCTTTGGCTTTAGCTTATGAAGGCAGATGGGTCAACTGAAGCTTGTTTGTTTTCTTTCTTTTGTGTTTTTTTTTTTAATGATTAAGTTAAACTGTGCACTATCAATCACGCACGTGAACTTGCATCTACTGAACCTGCCACTGCAAGCATGGTGGTATAACTACCTTTGAAGTAGCAGCATGTCTATAGAAGTGTTTCTAGTGGTTTCATCTTGGAAACCAGGACACTGAGGCTCTCAAAAACTAAGACAGACCTCCTCCAGGACACACAGAGGGCAGGTGACTCGAGTAGGACTCAGAGGACATGACTTTCCTGGCCTGGCTGGATTACAGAGTAGACATACAGAAGCTGCATGTGGCTGTGAGAAGCAAATGGGTTAACAGTGATATTTCCTTACTCTGTCCTTCAGTGTCACTCTGAATTTGTTTTTATTGCTTCCCTGTCCTGATTTCTGGTGCAGGGAGTCCACTACCATCTGCTCTGCAAAGCCAATGGTGGCATGAAGAACCTAGGATGAAACTCACCCCATGTTTCTGGAAATCCAGGCTCTCCTTTCATTCCTGTTGGACAAACAACACCATCAATTGCTCTTCACCTTCCACAGCCCGCCCTCCCCTCCTCCAGCACTTGGCATCATCTGCTTTTCAAGACAAATCCTGCTGCACTGGTAGAAGGCTGTGGTATTAGGGGAAGTGTTTAGCTCATCTGCACACAGAGCAGAGGCACAGAGAAACCAGGCAGGAGTAACTCAATACATGTTCTGCCCTGGCCACTCCCGGGCCCACCAGAAGAGACCCACCAGCCCAGTACAGAGGGACAATGGTGGGTGGGAACTGAAGTCACAGACTCCTGTAATTACAGTGGTGACACCCAGCACCCTCAGGCACTGGGAACAGCTCTCCGTGTTGCCTAGGAGGCATACAAGGAGGCTGCCAGGGAGGTGGGACACATTATAGATGTACAAGGAGCAGCAGCCTTGCCTCTCTTAGGCTGGTGGACCTGGCAGGATATCTTTTCCCCTGACATCTGATTTGGGGATGGGAGGTCCAAAAGGCAAGACTGACACAAGATGTGTCTCTGTTGGACCTGGCTGTTCTGCCTGTTGCTGGCCAGCCCACGGAGTTGGGTACCAACATTTGTGCTAGTGACTCCCGTTGGGCTGGGATACATGGGACAGGAGCAGGTGGGTGTGGGAAGGAGGAGGAAATGCACCTGCAGGAAGGCAGGGTCAAAAGCCTAAGGGGGGGATCGTTGCTGCTGGCAGAGGGCTTTAGTCAGTGGTTTGGGAGCAGCTGTGACAGCTGAAGCAAATGTACTGAACTAGCCACCAGATCAGCAGTGCTTGCCCCCAGCTATTACAAGCCAAGCTCCAGTGAGTGAAGCCACAGTGCAGGCAGTGCTCAGCGACAGGTGCCAGTGGCTCTCGCATGCAGGATGATGGCATCAGGAAAAAACCCTTGTTTTCCCTCTACCCTATTGCTAGTGCTGGTAGAGACATGTTCCTCTGGCACTAGCAGCAACTAACATCCGAGCCTCTGACTTTTGCTTTAGCACAGGAAGGTCAGAGGTCTGCCCAAATCTGGCTGGTCCCTCAGGCTGGGGCATGTGAAGCCCTGCAGTTTCTGTAGCTGATGGTGCTGGGCAGCAGCATCAGGCACCCAAGATAGGGACAGCCCCTGTTGCTGAATAGCTGGTTTGGGAGAGGGGCTGCTCACACCACCTGGGCCAGGGCTGAGCCTAGAATGGGGCACAACTGTCACCAAACAGCCCCACCCAGTACATGATGAGGTACTTTTATTTCTCTATAGTTGCTCCCACCTGGTGTGTTGTTCCAGAACAGCACAGGATGGAAGTTTAACTAAACCAGCTCACATGATAAATTCAGCATGACATGATTTACCTTTCGGTCCTGGGAAGCCAGGCTCTCCAGCTGCTCCTGCAAAATACAAGAGGAAAATGCTCATCATGGATGACTCAATGCGAGTGAATTACTGTGGCTCCCCAAGTGGCTGCTCCAGCCCTCCCGTATGTCCCAAATCTACAGGAGAGGCTGTCAAGTGGTGCAAAGCAACGGTGCTATGCTGAGTGTCCCAGCTGGTGCTGCCACCCTGGCCTGGCTGCTGTCTTGATCAGGAGCATCTCTCAGGAACAGCAGGAAGAACAGGACACAGGGGAGGGAGAACTGCTGCTCCATCTGCTGGAGTGTATGGGGGATTCACAGCTCTGTCTCAGTGACTTTTTGTGGGACCTTTCTGTTTTCAGCCAGGCACCTGTAAGATTTTGGGCAATAGCTGCTTTTCCAGTGGGTTCATCCATCTCCTGCTGGGGTTTCAGCTGAAGTCTTCGGTGCTTTTGGCCAGGAAATAGCTATATATTCAGCATGCAAATGGGCTGTTTTCAGTGCACCAGTGCTCAGTTACTGGGTGCCACCTTGTGCTAGAAACTGGTTTCTTCAGAAGAGACACTTTTCCAATGTCTGCAGCACACAGATCCTGCTGAAGACTTTAAGCACAGCCTGGATGGAGTGAAAGCCAATTTATCAGCAGACATCTTCCTCTTTTCAGGGGCTCATCCCATTGCAAAGAAACCCCCATTCCCTCCTTGCTTCACCCTGTGCCAGCTGTTTCCCAGTGGTTTGATTCCATCCTTCTGGTCAAGTGGGCTACAATGGCATTTCATGCTGAGTCCAGGCCTGGAGACTGCTGGAAGCACTCAACATCATGTCTCTGCACCAAGCCTCCTGGCCAAAGCACCCCAAAGCTCCTCAGAGAGGGGGGGCATTTGGGCAGGTTTGTTGGGGTGGAGGTAGGTTAGGATAGCAGTGGGAAATGGGGAGAGGTCTGATTTTAGGGGGCTGGTAAGGGTCAGTGGGGAACTTTGAGAAGAAGAGTAGTATCTTCCTCTGTGATGTAGTCCCAATCAAGGACACTGTTTCTAGTACTCACCCCATACAAGATCCATACCCCCAAATCCTGCTTTTCCTATGCTACTTCAGGGCTGTTTCTTGGACTATGACCAGCTCTACAGTTCATCTCTGTAGACCCAGACTCCCAATGCATGTCCTGAGCTTGGGTAGATTTATGGAGTAGAGCTGAATATGTTATGCATTACCTTTTGCACCAGGTGGTCCTGCTTTCCCAGGGAGTCCCTGGGCTCCCATTTCTCCTGCAAGGAAAGACTCAGTTTGTATGTGCACATTGCAACCTTACCAGAGGGGAGGTGATACAAAAGCCCAGGCAGCTGGGCCTTGGCTTTTGCAGAAACAAAGCAGCTGGGTTTTGTTAATTAGGTTCAATCTTGCAATGTATCTCGCTCCTTTTCTTCTGTGGATGCTACATTACACTGGTACCCGCCAGTGTAATTCCTAATTTGCAGTACACATATGAATTGCTATGAGCTTTGTACATCTTGAAGACAGTCCATGGATTTTGCTGTGGTGGATGTGCTCCCTCTGCTAATATGATTCTTGGCTATGAGAACCCTGAAGGACCCCCATCTCCCTTGCTTCCTGGGGTAGGGGGTGCCAGTACAGTTCCCAGACTGTTTCCCGGTAGACATGCAGGAGCATTGCAGCCTTCCTCCCACCCAAGCTGTTCAGTAAAGGCTCAGAAAATAAATGGATGTTTTTACTGTAGAAGAAACAAATGAGTTCTGACACTTCACACCCCACGACCTCTTCAGACTTGTGACAGGACTCAGGGAAAAAAAGACGACTCCGCATGTACCAGCACATCTCTAGATGGGGTGTTTTCCACTCCTATTTGACACTCCAGATGCTCACAGAAGCCAATGCCAGGCCAGCCACTGCTCCAGCCTCAGCTTGCTTCCCCTACTCAGCAACAAAGCAACAAAGCCATCTAATATCACAGTGTTCATCACTGGCTTTTGGGGCCTCACCTTTTGTTCCTGGGAGGCCTGGTTCTCCTTTTGGGCCGGAGGCACCTGGGATCCCTGGGCATCCTTGGAGAATGGCGAGCCGGTCAGCATCACCCAGTCCCACTATTCTCACCTCTGAGGAAATGAAGACAGTCTTCATGGAGATTATTAGGGCTCTGAAATGTCTTGGAGAGGAAACCAAACCCTCCGGAGTTGAGGAACAGTGCAAGCAAAAGCAATGGAGGTGGGAGTCTGGGAGTCTGGAGGTGTTGTATGGATTAACAGATGGCATGGAGGATCTCACATATTAGAGGAGCTAGACACTGAATCTCTCTGGCTTCACGGGAGTTCAGTGGGAGAGGAAGCTGTTATATATGACATTACCTGCATGACAGATATACTGTAGCTCAATAAAACAAAAGGTGAGAGGTGCCCTGAGGGGGTATTGACAGCAGAGTAAGTGACATTGATGGATCTGTGGACAGTAAAGTTTCTACTAAATTTCCTGAGAGCATGTCAGTTTGAAATTGCCCCATCACCTTCCCAAGGAATATAGACAGAAAGCTGTGGTGTGCAGCGTCCCCAAGCTGCCAGGGTGCCTGGCACCCAGCAAGCACTTGACTGATCCTTAGTATTGCTCTGCATCCTTTCGTAACTGGGCCAAGGCACCAGGAAAAAAAAAAACCCTTAACGAGGATGGAAAACCATGACTGGGACAGCCTGTTTCTGGAGATCCCACTAGTGAGTGGGGGAGGATGCTACGTCTTTGGTTGGAGCCAGGATTTTTGTTAAGTGGCTGCTGAGACTTCAGGCTCCCCTTACCCTCCTCCCACTTGCAGCTGAGTTAAAAAAACCATAGAAGGAAAAAAAATCATATCCCCCCCCTCCTCCCCCAGCTCCTTGTGTTATGGGGGAGATGAAACAGGCTGTCTCAGCAGGATGGCAGTAGGATTTGTGCCCCACTCACCTGGGCAGGTGTCCTGGGCATCACAAATAGTCACTGCTAGGCTGAGCAGAGCCAAGAGGGTCAGGGCTGCCCTCCCCATGGCCGGCACTGCTCTCTGCGGAGCTCCCCTCATCCACGTCCCAGGCGCTGTGGTTAACATCAACTCATCTAAGCCTTTTATATCTAGCAACACCCCCCCCCCCCCGGGTAAGCTCCACCTCTGCGCTTGCCCACTGCCTGCTCTCAGGTCTGGGACTCTGGCTGGGTCTCAAGCTGTTTCCCAGATAAGCCACTTTCCATAAGTCTGATGGGAAAGTTCTTGCCTGGCTGCCCCAGCCTGCTTCGCCTCTGTCCTCAGCAAATTTTGGATGCCTTTCCCCTCCCATTTTGTATTTCTAGAGGAAATGAACCTGCAAAAACATAGGTTTAGCTAAGAGCAGACACCTCCCCTCACCCTGCCTGCCAGTGGCCGTTTACAAAGTGCAGAGCTTACTGTGTAGATGAGGAAACTGAGGTACTGGGAGACGAAAAGCCCCAGGTCAGCTGAGGCCACTGGCACAGCCTGGCTCATGCTCCGATGCTCTGCCTGCCAGGCAGCCCAGCGTCATTTTGCAACCCTTCAAACAGAGGTTTCAATTTATACATGATCCATGACTGATACGGAGTTAAAACTCTGTGTATCCAGGCAAGGTTAGGTGGGCAGAGCATGTCTGATTTTTTTTTTCCTCACCTATTTTTTTCTCCAGTCCCTGTTCATTGTAATAGTGAGCAGGATTTCAGTTTTGCTTTGCTGTTGCTATGCCCTGTGCTCTGCTCATTTGTGGCAGCATTACTACAGGTCCAAACTGCCTTATCGAGTTTGACCCCCGTGTTACCTTCAGACATAGAGCCTATAAAGTTTATGAATTTTAGCAGAGGGCAGAGTTTAAGTTTTTTTTTCTCCTTACCATTGCATGCCAGTTCAGAGAATACTCTGATTTCTTGGAGCCTTTCCCAGCTCTCAGGATGTCAGAGGCAGAACATAGCTACCCCTCAAGCATTTGCTTCTATCATGAGGTCCCTCTAACATCCCAAATTCCAATGATATATGACAGCTTTCTTTAACGTGAAGCAAATGGGAGAAAGCAGGGGGGAGATAAGTATTTGGCTGTCACTTAAATTCTGTGCCCTCCAAATAGCCGATACATACACATACTCATATACAAATTCTTATGCAAATTCATATATGCATGCATATAAAATAATAATCCAGTAGATGTTGTGATTATTGTCATTCCTGAGAACCAATTCTGGCAGGGAAATGCACACCTTACTTTCCTGCCCCCATCTGAAAAAAGCGCAGAGAAATCAGAGGGATTGTGATCAGACTGGTTGCATTCAAGTTTGGGATTTGCTTTGCATGGGAAAAAGTATCTCATCATCTGTGGCAAGCGCTGTGCATGCAATTCTTGGGGTGAAATGAGAGCAACTTCTTTCTTCAGCCTTTCAGAAGGAAAGAGAAGAAGGATGAGCAGGTGCCTCTGAGCTGCTAGAATAGAATAGAATCATTTCGGTTGGAAAAGACCTTCAAGATCATCAAGTCCAACCATTAACCATGCCCCCTAAACCATGCCCTGGAGTACCCTGTCCACTCGCTTTTTGAATACCTCCAGGGATGGTGACTCAACCACTTCCCTGGGCAGCCCATTCCAATGTTTGACAACCCTCTCAGTAAAAAAATTTTTCCTAGTATCTAACCTAAATCTCCCTTGCCTCAGCTTGAGGCCATTTCCTCTTGTCCTATCTCCAGCCACCTGACAGAAGAGACCAACACCCACCTCACTACAACCCCCTTTCAGGTAGTTGTAGAGAGCGATAAGGTCTCCCCTCAGCCTCCTCTTTTCTAGACTGAACAACCCCAGATCCCTCAGCCGCTCCTCATAAGACTTGTGCTTCAGGCCCCTCACCAACTTGGTTGCCCTTCTCTGGACACGCTCCAGCACCTCCATGTCTTTCCTGTAGTGAGGGGCCCAAAACTGAACACAGGACTCGAGGTGCAGCCTCACCAGTGCCGAGTACAGGGGAACAACCACCTCCCTGCTCCTGCTGGCCACACTGTTCCTGATACAGGCCAGGATGCCGTTGGCCTTCTTGGCCACCTGGGCACACTGCTGGCTCATATTCAGCCGGCTGTCAACCAGCACACCCAGGTCTTTCTCTGCCGGGCAGCTTTCCAGCCACTCTTCCCCAAGCCTGTAGCACTGCATGGGGTTGCCGTGACTGAAGTGCAGGACCCGGCACTTGGCCGTGTTAAACTTCATACAATTGGCCTCAGCCCATCGATCCAGCCTGTCCAGATCTCTCTGTAGAGCCTCCCTACCCTCAAGCAGATCGACCCTGCCTCCCAACTTGGTGTCGCCTGCAAACTTGCTGAGGGTGCACTCAATCCCCTCATCCAAATCACCAATAAAGATATTAAACAGAACAGGGCCCAACACCGAGCCCTGGGGAACACCATTCGTGACCCCGCCAACTGGATTTCACCCCATTCACCACTACCCTCTGGGCTCGGCCATCCAGCCAGTTTTTCACCCAGTGAATAGTGCACTTATCCAGGCCACAAGACGCCAGCTTCTCAAGGAGCATGCCATGAGAGACAGTGTCAAAGGCCTTGCTGAAGTCTAGGAAAATAACATTGACAGCCTTTCCCTCATCCACTAGGCAGGTCACCTAGTCATAGAAGGAGATCAGGTTGGTCAAGCAGGACCTGCCTTTCGTAAACCCATGCTGACTGGGCCTGATCCCTCTCTTATCCTGGAGCTGCCGTGTGAGTGCTCTCAAGACAAACCGATCCATAATCTTTCCCGGTACCGAGGTCAGGCTGACAGGCCTGTAGTTCCCCGGATCCTCCCTCCGACCCTTCTTATAAATGGGAGTCACATTGGCAAGCCTCCAGTCCTCTGGGACCTCCCCTGTTGACCAGGAACGCTGATAGATGATAGAGAGTAGCTTGGCAAGGACCTCTGCCAGTTCCCTCAGTACTCTTGGATGGATCCCATGAGGTCCCATAGATTTGTGAGTGTCCAGATGGCGTAACAGGTCCCTAACTAATTCCTCCTGGATTAAGCGGGGTATGTTCTGCTCTTCATCCTTACCTTCCAGTTCATGAGGTGGAGTACCCTGAGGATGATTGGACTAACTATTAAAGACTGAGGCAAAGAAGGCATTAAGTACCTCGGCCTTTTCCTCATCACTGGTTGCTACGTTCCCTTCTGTATCCATTAAAGGATAGATATTCTCCTTGGGATTCTTTTTACTGTTAACATATTTGTAAAAACATTTTTTGTTGTCCCTTATGATAGTGGCCAGATTTAGTTCTAGCTGAGCTTTCGCCTTTCTAATTTTCTCTCTGTATGATCTAACAAGATACCTGTACTCCTCCCAAGTTGCCCGCCCTTTCCTCCAGAGATTATAAACTCTCCTTTTTTTCTTAAGTCCTAGCAAAAGCTCCCCATTCAGCCAGGCCGGTCGTTTTCCTTGGCGGTTTGACTTGCGGCACATGGGAACAGCCTGGTCCTGAGCCATTAAGATTTCCTTTTTAAAGAATGTCCATCCCTCCTGGACCCCTTCGCCCTTCAGGACCGTCTCCCAAGGGACTCTCTCAACCAGTGCCTTGAAGAGGCCAAAGTTTGCCCTCCGGAAGTCCATAGTGGTGGTTTTGCTGACCACCTTCTTTGCCTCACCAAGAATTGAAAATTGTACCATTTCATGGTCACTAAGCCCAAGACGGCTGTGGCAGTACATCCCGCCCCCCCCCCCCCCCCCCCCCCCCCCCGTCCTGTCAGCAGGAAACGAAACTTTCCAGGAAGGGGAAGGAAACCCTGGAGGCTGCGGGTTGAAATTTGAACTGGCCAGTCGAGATGTGCCAGGTACACCGAGGTGACCCTCCTAGCCAATAGAATTAAATGACCACAGGTCAGATTCGACAGGGGTATAAACGGGGTCCCGCCGGAGGACACGTTGGCAGTCCTCCTCGGAGCAGCGGGTCTGCAGTCGGGGACTCCCCCTCGGGCCGGGGTACTGCCCGAGGTAACTCCTCGAGGGAGAGAGCCCTCAGCTTTTAGGTGAGTGATACGCGCGTTTTGAGCCATCACTTTAAATCTTGGGAATTCTTAAGTCAGCCGTGTAGTATTAATTCTCTTTACATCATTGAGCCTGTGATTTTATAGAACCTTATCGGACCTCTAACTAACTTTTGCTGAAGAATAAATCTAAATTTTAACACCTGTTGAAGTTGGTTAGTCGTGCATCCGTAACAACGGCCTCCAACCATCACACCTCCCACCAGTCCTTCCCTGTTCGTAAACAACAGGTCTAGCAAGGCTCCTCCCCTGGTTGGCTCACCCACCAGCTGTGTCAAGAAGTTATCTTCCACACACTCCAGGAACCTCCTAGATTGTTTACTCACTGCTGTGTTGTATTTCCAGCAGATGTCTGGAAAGTTAAAGTCCCCCACAAGGACAAGGGCACACGATTCTGAGACTACTGCCAGCCGCTTGTAGAACGATTCATCCGTCTCTTCAACCTGGTCAGGCGGTCTATAACAGACTCCCAGCACAATATCTGTCTTATTGGCTTTCCCTCTCATCCTCACCCATAAGCACTCCACCTTGTCATCAGAATCGTGTAGCTCTGAACAGTCAAAACATTCCCTAACATAAAGAGCCACCCCACCACCTCTTCTACCTTGCCTGTCCCTTCTGAAGAGCTTGTAGCCATCCGTTGCAGCACTCCAATCATGGGAGTCATCCCACCATGTTTCCGTGATGGCGACTAAGTCATATCTATCCATGCTGCGTGCGTTGGCATAGATGCATTTGAGCTGGGAGGGAGAGGTCTATGCAGGGCAGCTACAGGGTGACTGGGGACTTGCGCACCCCTCTTCTCTCATCTGTACAGCCTGTGCTGCCCATCTGGGACAGAACTGTGTCTGACCCATGGGGCAGGTGGAGATGAATAAGAGCCAGCCCCTAGCACTGAGAAGACTTTTCCTGCCCAGTGCCTTATATCCTGTGCTCTGTGCCTGGAAATGGCTGCAATACCTTGTTCCAAATATCTGGAGGCAAAAGCTGCTGCCCTCAGCTGTTTCCCTTAGTAAATCACTCCAAAAGGCAATGGCAAAATTTGCCTCACAGATTACCCCATCATTACAGTCTCTTAAGGGATCCAGGCTAGATCTGTCCTGCCAAAAAAAAAAAAGTAAGAATGGGTTTGTCCAGCTTTTCCCAGTTGCTCCATTAGCAGGGTGGCCAGCTCTGGGTTGGGCTGAGAATGCATGTTGTGGAGGTAGCTGTGATGCATCTGCCCAGCACTGATGCATCCCCTTAGGTGTTACCAGCTGCAGGCTCCATCCAACCTGGGGGACACCTGGAGATGTCACCCCGCTTCCATCCAAGGAGAGCAGCAGTGTCCTTGTGGATGCAGCTACTTTTGGGAGCAGGGGGGGAAACTGCCAATGAACAAGCTTAGGCGAAAGTAGGTCAGGCACCCAAGGGTAGATTTTGAAATTGGCCCAGTGATCAATATGTCCTTAATTGCTTTTCCTCATGCCAGGACCCAGTGAAGATTGCAGAGGGCTGATCATTTACACCATCAGCAATTCTTTTTTCTATGTAGATTCTTCCTTGAGCCCTGGGAAATGTCCCCCGTAAATCTCAAAAGTCCAGGATCACTTTGGGGATGAGAAAACAAGAATTTTAAGCACACTGGTTGAATGGGGAGCACCTCTGAACACTGTGACCCATCACTTCACCTCTAGAGACATACATGCCAAGAGTGAAGTCCCCAGAATTGAACTGCTCTGCAAATCTCCAAGAAATTAAGCTTAGAAAATCAGAAGGCACAACCAGATGACGGAGGAGCTTCAAAAAGTTCATGTGGGAACATCATAACTGTGTGCAACAGGGGATTTAGCACTGATTAATGCAAAATTGTAGGTGAAATCCTGGCTCCTGGTGTGGTCCTGGGGCTTTGCTGCCACCAGGATGCTAGAGCTTTGCAGTGGGGATGGGGAAAGCTGCAAAAGCTGTAAGTACCTAAACCAACATGCAGCAAGCCCCAGACATTGCATTCCTCTGCTCTGTGCTAAACTAAGGACATTACTATGCAAATCCTAAAGCTGCAAGAAGGGCAGACAGTCGGCACTGGGGAGCTGGGAGGTAAGCTCTGACACATCTGACTTCAAGCAATGTGAAATAAGAGCTTGCTTGAGAGTTGGCACTATTGCAGGTGCTCAAGGAGAGCTTCTATGCGCTTTGGAGACTTGCCTTGCTGGGAAAGGAGTGATGTCAACCTGCAAGGGTAGGTTATCATCCAAAGCAACAAGGAAAGATGTTCTTCTGGCTTAGCCTTTTGTAGGCTATGCTATTTAAAGCTCTTCACCATGTGCGAATAACAAAATTTCCAGGGTTATTTTGAGGAACACTTATATTTCCAAGGGAGAATTTCTTCAGCCCATAACCAGTCTTAATATCTGTGGTAGGGATATTTGCCCAAGGTCAGACAGCAGTTTTTTCAAAAGATATCCCTTGGTTTTCCCTTTCTGCTTCTGGGTTTTGTGAGCATATGGCATCTTTGAGTGCCCAAGCCCCTCAGTGCTAAGAGCCCTGCTGCACATTTCCCTTGTCCTTACTACAAAACCAGTTCCAAGGAGTTCCTGAGGCTCCCAAAAGGCAGTTTCTAAAGATAGTTGTCCTCACCAGGGAAGGGAAATGTGGGGAAGCAAAGGGAGAAGACTTCTCCCTGCTTACCCCTTGGGTTTCACATGCTGTGTGGCTGAACAAGGTTTCACTCCCTGCTTTCCCAAGGAAGCTTCAATGGAAGTTCCTGGCTGTGAGGAGCTCAGGCTGCTGGTTTCACTGGTCTTGACTGATGCCCACAGACAAGTCTGCTTTGCTGGGCAGAGCAAAACCAACCTTTTCCATAGCTGGTGCTGACTGTAGCATGTCTTAGTACTGGACAGCCAGGCAGTGCAGTGATTTATGAACACAAGATACCCACTCTGAACTTGCATTTAGGGGCTCCTTCCCCACATTTCCATACACTGATTTTGGGGCACAGTGGTTTCCTAATTTCAAGAGCCAATTAGGAAAGGTCTCTATCAGTTATTGCACACCAGCTGCATGCCCTTGCTGAACATTTGGTTTGGCATTTGCTCGGTTTCCTCTAGGAGTTGGTGCTGGGGAGCCTTTGCTTAACTCTCCTTATGATAATATATTGAGAGAACCTACCCAAAAAGGATTTCATTTCAGTGGTTTCTTTCCTACCAGCCTCTCTATCAGCCTCTGCTTTGACAAGATATTTCCTGCTGTATTCCATTTTTAACTTATTTTATAATCTCTGGTAACACCTCTTCTGATCTGTGAAAGGCTGGCAGCTGTTCATCACTGAGAGAGGGGAAGACAGGCAGAGATGTGATTTATAGGATAGGCAGAAGCTGCTCTGCACCCTCCCTCCTCAGATGAATCCTGAAGAGTGGAAAGGAAAAGGGCACAAGCCCTTTTCCTTTGCTGATATTAATTTCCCCATGTACAGAGCAGTGGAGACACAGGAGGGATTGGTCACTCTGGCACAAATGGTTGGATGAGGAATGTGCTTAGGAAAGGGGCAAAGGAGGCTCTTGCTGTGAGGGCATCTGATGAGGCTATGCAAACCAAACAGGCAAGGACAGCAAGAGCTAAACAGCAGAATAATTTTCCCAACAATTTGCCTGTTGTTGGACCAGACAAATGTCACACAACTGGAAGTTATACCTGCATGAGGTGAATTATTTGGTTCTTGCCGAAGGTTTTGCATATACTTCTCTTATTATCCCCATAGAGGCCTCAAATGTCCCATTTTTTAGTGACCACTGCATTACAATATTTGCTTCCTTCATCTCCAGTGGGGGATTTTCATGCTCTCCTGACTTGAGTCCAGTGACTTTGCAGAGTTAAGCAGCTGAAGAGCTTAGAATAGGAAACTATTTCCCTAAACAGGCATCGCTATCTGCAGTGCTGTATGTCAAGCATGACTGAGCTCGGACCAGGTTTTCTGGCTCCCTCCAGACATTGTGCAATACAAGCCATAAAACATGCTGGACTTTTTTATATGGAGAATAAGGACTGGATTTTCAGGAAAGCTGAGGGATAGACTTCCCTGGTTTCCTGCAGGGCTGAACTCTATTGTAGTTTCTCTATTGTAAATCTTTTCAGGCTGTTTAATAGTATCTTCTCGAGTGGCAGTGTTCAGCTGAGCCTGGAGAGGAAAGGTGCAGATTCAGTGTTAATGGTTTGGCTAATGGGCCGCTCAGTCCAGTATTTTGTTCGCTGATTTGATATCCATTGTGGCTTTGGTAGGACTACTGAGTGACTTTGTTACTCAGAAGAGTATAAGGTTTTAAACAAACATTTCTTTATTTTAGTTTTGTTTGTTTCAGCATAAATGAATCTTGTAGAAAGTAACTTTTTCTTTTCCTTTAGCCTGAGCTGGGAGTAAAGACCAAGGACTGAGTGCTGCTGGAGCTGGACTGTTGCCCCACATGGAGCTAAAATCCAGCTGAAATCCAGCTCTGGTGGCAACAACCTGTGTCACTGAAAAGATTTCCTGAAAGCCACAGACAAACCACAGCCTTCGTGCTAGGCTACATTGGCCTGAATTTCATCTCCAACAGCTGGTATTTGTATCCTTTGCCTGTCTGCCTGTTGATGCCATCTGCAAAACTGTCATGAGCTCCATGGTGGTAAAAGCCATTGAGGTTGGGGCTGTGGCACTGGTGGTACCACCAGGCACCTTTGTAGGTTATGGCACAGTTATTAGAGTACACATTGTTATCACGGTCTTTGGATGAAAACAGCATGTTTTTGTGTTTGACCAGTGAATCCCCTGTGGAGAAAACAAACAAGTCTTGTTAAAACTCCAGCTTCCATGTGTCACTAGAGCCCTGTCCCCACCACCATCACTGGTCCATCCTGCACGTACATCCTCTCTGGCCTTCCAGGAACACACAGTCCTCTGCAGCAGGGCAAAGTCCCTGCCCTCACACCTCCCCTTCCTCCAGCCAAGGATGGCGAGGACCTGTTGAGCAAGAGTGGAGGAGGCACTTTGGACTAGCAGCAAGGTCTCTGGGATCAAAAATATTTAGGTCTGTCTTGTCTCTCTCTTGCTGCTGTTACTTGCTTATGATGGTGTCCTGTCTGAAGTGCTAGAAAACCTAGACATGAAAACAGCTATCTGTTGCTATTTTAAGTGTCCAGTAAATTCCATATCCAGGTCCTTCTTCAGCAAAGTGTGGCTGCATCAAATAGTCCCTTTGCAAATAGAAAGCTTAGTCAGTACAACTAATTCTGGACATCTGATGGAGTGAGAGTTTTGCCTGCACAGATCACCAGGGAGTATTATTGAATTATGCTATGCCTTTTTAGTCTTTAGGATTAGTGACCTTGGTCTGAGGAGAACTTGTAACCCCAGCAGCATCAGTGATGTTCTGGGGTGGTATTTAACGGGGCTCTGTGATTATGCTGGATGCTCTATTACCTGTGCTCTGAGCATCCCTAGTGATGCCAGCCCATGAAAGGTCCTGCATGGTCCCTTATGGGACAGACGAGACAAGATCATTTGCATGATGCAGAAAGCATTTCATGTCTTGCCACTATATAATACAACTTTTCATCTGCAGATCCTCCCTGCCTTGCTAGAAGCTCTAGTTTATCCCTTGGAGCCTCCTTACCTGCATTGCCACTGCTGAAGTTTCCGAGGATCAGTTTGTAATTTTCAGTCTCCCCTAAAATTGTGAATGACGTATTAGGCAAAATGATGGTTGTTGTCAAAGTCTCTCAGGTTAATGCAAAGTTTGTTATTACCTAATCACAACAATTTACAGACACACTGATAGACACATTATGCCAGTGCTTTGCTGAATTTTTTTTATTCTGTATTTCTATTTCCGTGGTCTTTAGGAATTCTGATTTATTGCTGAAGAGATTCCTAATCCCTGTTTAGCTCACAGCCACTCCTCAGCTCATTAAATATTCATAGCACAACTGAAATCTGTGCTCCTGGATGTTAGCTGAGTCTCCTGCCTCACCTCTAGACTTCCAGGAAAACTTGATTACTTCTTTTTTTGAAAAAACAGATTTTGTTAAATTTTTTTTCTTTTTTTTGTAATAATTTATTTTGGTGTTCCATCTTTATGATTATCTTGTTCCGTCTGAAATTAGGGTGTTCCTCCATTATCTTTCTCCCTCTTGTCTTGGAGTAAAGCAGTGGTTTGGTATGTGGTATGGGACACGCGGAGGGAAAATGCTGGCTGCTGCCAGGGTCCTTCACAGCTCACTAACTGTGTATAGCTATGGCTCCTACCCTCCATCCCCACCGAGTCAGCCAAAATAGCAGCCACATCCATTTTCTCCCTCAAAGGCTCTGCTCGAAGGCAAGGGGCTGGGGACATGGCTGTTTCCATATCTCCCTGGCCAGGCTCTGCTGAGGAACCATCGCGTTTGGACCAATTTACAGTTCCTGCTGCCAGGTGAGAACAGTGTTAGGAAAACATGTTAGCAGTTTCTTTACCCTCTGATGTCATCATGTGAATACTGTCATCCCTGAGCCAGAATTCAGTCAGCTGGCTCCCAAAACCTTTTTTATATGAATTCCAGTGTTGGAAAAAGTCCACGGAGCCATCCACTCGTCTCTGGAAAACTGGCTGGCACAGGGGCAGGAAGCTGCACACCCGCAGGGGCTGGGGCAGCCTCACACCTCTGCTCCAGTGGCACTTACCAGCCAGCCGCCCCTGTCCATGTCCATCTCACAGAGGACAGCCACGGCGCAGCAGTCCCAGAGGTAGATGGGGTACCAGCCGCTCAGGACAACCCCGCTGGCTAACAGCTCCCGGCAGCTCTTTGCTCCTAGGTAGATATTAAACTGAGAATTAACTACTGATGGGTGAACTGGAAAAGGAAACTAGCATTGCTGGCAAGGTTGTCACTGTTTTAGGGGCTTTAAAAATGTACAAATATGGGGAAAGGGAAGTGCTGACAATACTTGGGTATATTTCGGCTGGGCATGAGTCTTATTCTCAGATTGTTTATTTTTAGGTAGAGGTGTGCACAAGAATTTATTCAGAGACACATGCTTCTGTTTAAAGAGACTGACCGAACCACATGTTCCTCTGATCCCATCATTTAAATTCAACTCTAAGTAGCTTTTCTCTTTGGCTTTTTTTTTTTTTTTAACTAAAGGATCCTTGTAGACTTGTGTAGTTAGCAAAATAAAATTTTATGACAGACATGATATAAAAGACCAGACATGATATAAAACACAGCAAAAAAGGAGACAACAAGATGGCTTTTTTAGGAAACACCCACCTTTTCTACACAATAGGTCTGGCACATCTGTCAGAAAAATACAAAGCGCCTAAGTAGAGACCAGAAAACCTGTGTAACCTCTTTATTTCTCCTGTGCAGTAAAACAATAAAATTAACTGCCCTGTTGTGCAGCTATTACTAAACAGATCTTGAGTTTTCTTTCTGAAAAGACCACACTTTATTGGACACCTAAGTCCATGAGTTTTAAGAAGAACTAGAAAGAGGAGACCAGCTATCCTAATATCCACCTGGAATGGCTTTTTTACACGGCCACAGGATCAGGGTATAATTCAGGCTGGGAGGGACCTCAGGAGGTCTCTGCTCCAAGCTCCTGCTCCAAACAGGATCAGTGCTGAGCTCAGACCAGGTTGCTCATAGCTTTGTCCAGTCAGGTCTTGAAAATCTCCAAGGATGGAGACTGTATAACACTCCTCAAGGGAAAAATGTGTTTGAATTGGTTTTATTCTGCTGATGTACACCTGGAGGTTTCTGTGGAACACTGACCGGGTCTCCCTAAGGGCTGTGGGGAGTAGAGGAGCCACTCGCCTCCCTGAGGGAGACAGACTTTTCAAGTTATATTGCTCAGTTTTTGCTGTCTGACAACAGCACTGGGGAGCCCCTCACACCTCCTGGTGCACAGGTATCTGACTCCTGTAAAACAGCTGCACTGTGACTCTTGCCTTTGATTTATGGAATAACGTAGAAAACCCATACACTGATGTCTCTTAGACTTCTTGAGGGGAAAAGAAGTGAGCAGAAACCCTCTCACCAAGACACAGCTGGACTAATCCTTACTTAATACATAGTGTCAAAAATACTCAATACTTGCTGGGTTTCTAGCCCAGAAGATATAAAGGGTGGTAAAATAATGGAAAAAATGCAAGATATTTATTAAAAAAAAAAAAAAAGAGGGGGTGTGTGAGAGGAGAGAAAAATGAGCTTGGAAAGGGATTAAATGTATTCTTAGCAGAAACCAAAAGCCAAAAAGCCCAAGGCTACATCAAGATACTCTTCTGCTTCAGGGAGCACCACCATCACAGCCTGCAGGCTGTGGGATGCAGGATGCAGGAGGGCTTCCCTGGAAGACCACCCCAGTGCCCACGCTCTGCTCAGGCACTTCCCACGGCACCACAGGCTGTCACCAGCAGCAGGCATTGGGGCACTGAGCAAACTGCCCCGAAACTATTTCTTCAGAAGAAAAAAACCTGAAACATGCTTTGTACTGACTTCACATACCTAAAATCATATTGTAAAGCTACAGTGTTAGTCCTGGGGATGGTCCCCACACTTTGCCCCTCAGGCACCGCCCCACACTTTGCCCCTCAGGCACCGCATGTTCAGCAGACTTCAGAGGCATCTCCACAGACCAAAGGTCCATAAGGCTGGTGGGGAATGAGGTTCACCCTCACTCAGACATGAGCATTACACAGTATGGTTGCTAGGCAGAGAAGAGCAACGGCTGTTTGCTGACCAGTCCTCCCCATGGTGGATGGCTATTTCTGCAGAATTGGCTCTGTTTCTTTGCCCGTTTTTTTCAGCCCTCTGAGCCTGTTTAAGCAGTGGAAAAGCACTTCCCAAACTTCAAACTCCCAGCTTCCCACACACACCTATTCCTGCTTCTCACCCTGTGACAAGTTGTGTTGAAAGGCTTTATTTAATCACTAGCTGGAGTCTGTTTTCAGTATGGGACTTATCTAGTTGAGCGCAAAACCACTGCTGAATGTTTGGTCCTGTTTGCAAGTGCATGTTCGGAAATGCTGAGAGCAGAAGCAGTGAACAGACTTGCTGGTGGCTCCGTGACCTAGTATACATTTCACCATCAACCTTGGGCAGGCTAGGGGAAAAAAGCTTAATTTGGTTCTCTCTGTCAAATCAAAATAGAGTGCATTTTGTAGAAACAAAGACCCAGAAACCTTAATGTTGCCTGGCAACAGAGACATGTCATCTGGAAGCACACGGGAAAAGTGCAACCCTCAGCACAACTTCCCCACATATGGGAATGAACGTTTCAGTCTTCACCTCCAAGCCATTGCTACACTGGTAACACAGGCTATTGTAGCCCCGAGGGGCCTGGTGGAGACCCAGGACACATGCACTACAAATGCAGAACAAAACCAGAAAGTCAGAAAGTGTCTACAGACTCTGGAGATGACATCAACTGTCCTCTCTCTTTCTTTCCCTCTTTATAGCATGTATTTTCTCTCCATGTATCCTGGTTTCAGCTGGGAGAGAGTTAATTGTCTTCCTAGTAGCTGGTACAGTGCTATGTTTTGAGTTCAGTATGAGAACAATGTTGATAACACTGATGTTTTCTGTTGTTGGTATGATACCGAAAAAGCTGGTCGAAGAAACTCTCTAAGACTCAATTTTGGAGTTTTAGAAAGCAGGCATTCTTTATTGCAGCGCTGGGTGCACGGGGGATCGCTCCACCTATCATGCACCATCAGGCCTAATTGTGTAGGTTAAGTACATGTTCTACACACATATTCACTAGATTTCTGAGAAATGTTATACATATTCATTAGTTTTCCAGGAAACTATAAGCATATGCAAATGTCCTGTACACAGGCGTATTGAAGGTCTCTGGTGGTCTTCAGGAGTCCTCTGATGGTCTTCCATAGTCTTCCTCACTTGTCCGCTACTTGACCCTTCTCGGATGATTCTGCGCAGCGTGATCTTCTGTATGTTTGATACATCTTATCCTAAAGAATGCTCGTTAGTGCTTCTATTATCTATGCTTACATTTTGACGTAATTCACATGGATACTTCTAAACTAAGTTACCTAAAAGGGCTAAAGGCCTTACCTTCCTCAGAAACTGCAAGGCCATCCAAAAGCAATTTCTCACACATTTTGCAACATACAGACCCCCCCCCATCCACCACTGATGAGCAAACGATTGGGCAAAGAAACAGCAAGGCCATTGTACTCAGAAAAACATCCTGCATCAGGTAAGTAATGTTTAGTCTAAAGTCAAGGATTTTTCAGCTTCTCAAGCCCAGCCAGCAAGAAAGCTGGAGGGGCACAAGAAGTTGGCATGGGACACAGCCAGGGCACCTGACCCAAAGTGGCCAGCAGGGTATTCCATACCATGTGACATCACATCTAGTATATAAACTGGGGGGAGTGGGGGCAGGGGGATCGCCGCTTGGGGACTAACTGGGCGTTGATTGGTGGGTGCTGAGCAATTGCACTGTGCATCATTTGTGTATTCCAATTCTTTTATCATTACTGCTGTCACTTTATTTGTGTTATCATTATCATTATTAGTTTCTTCTTTTTCTGTTCTATTAAACCGTTCTTATCTCAACCCACGAGTTTTGCTTCTTTTCCCGATTTTCTCCCCCATCCCATTGTTTGGGGGGGGAGCGAGTGAGCAGCTGCATGGTGCTTAGTTGCTGGCTGGGGTTAAACCATGACACCATATTTTCTTGCCTATTTTACTAATTCCATGCAAAATTAGAGCAGGGAATAACTTCATTTGACTAGGTTTCACTTTATCAACCCTGAGGCTCTGTCAGGAAGCCCATGGAAAATTCTCATTGATTCACACAGTGCGAAATAAAAAGATCCAGTACCACCAACTGTGCCAAACTCTGGCTGGTTTTATGGTGCCACAGATGGCAGCACAGTTGTTAAAGATGTGTATTACTCACCTGCCCTGCTTCATGCTATGGGAATTCCCTGACTTAACTCATTTTCAGATGAAACATTCATCACAATGCAGAGGTTGAAAGGTCCTTTGCTTGCTTGTCATTACAGCGGATACAGACGATGACTGATAATAAGTAGACAGAAATTTCTTTTGATGGTATAGCTTACTGATGAGTACTGTAACAGGTTTCAAAGGGGCCTTCCATGCCCTAAAATCCAGTCTGTGATTGTGGGTAGCTACATCAAGGCCTCTCATTTGAAGTGTAATCACCAGAGCCTGGCAGGAGTACATCACTCCATGCAAGGAGGTGAAAGGAAGGGGAAAGGGAAAGGAAGAGGAAAGGGAAAGGGAAAAGGAAAAGGAAAGGGAAGGTCTGTGCTTGAAAGAGGGAGCTGTGAAGGGCTGATGTTATCTGTGCTCCGGCAGTGACATTTTTTTACCATTGAGAAACATTTGCTGCAGCCCCAAACTTGCCCAGGTTGTGCTCTGTTTACTCTCTAATAAACTGCTGGCATTTCACTTAGCAGAGCAGGTTTTGCATTTGCCACGAATGCAGCTGAGGTCACCTTATTTCCCTGCATCAGCAGCTACCATTTGCCTCATGAGCAACTTGTAATCCTCTGAGTCCCCCTGACCTGGAACAATCCCCAAGAGCAGTGGGAAGCAGGGCTTGCTCTGCAGTTTTTCCACCTCCCAACCACAGATGCCTGGTAGACTGTCTGTGTTCAGTCTGCCTGGGTGTGCCTGGCAGCATACAAAGGTTCTGGTGTCACATGCAGTCTCTGGACATGTTGAAAACCCAGCCAGGAGACTTGCTGCACAGGCATGGCATCCAGTCATAAGAACTGCAGTAGCCTACATCTGTGCTGAAATATGGACAAAACCTCTGTACCTCTGATTAGCTACAATCATGGCACCCTTCCTTTGTAAAGCACTTAGATGTTTGCAGATGAAAATAGTGATTGTATGAGATGCCAACCCTCTGCCATGCTATGAGGCAAGTATTCTGTCCTCTTGGAACTGGAGGAATAAACCTTCCAGGAGGGAAACATTTTTACAAAACCAGATAGTGAACTTTGGCATGGTCTTGTCAGCAAGGTGAGGACGCTACCAGTCATTGTATTAAGAGAGGCTGGTGCTCGCGTCTGGCTAGGTGATGGGAGGTTTTAGGTGCAAATGGCAAAAAGAGGCACTAAAGTCAGTATGTATGTGAAGAAAGAGCCTCCGTTTATGGTCAGCCATCCCTTTTATGTCTGTTACAGCTTTCTATTTGCTTCCTTTGATGCTTTCTGTATAGGCTTTTAGACATAAGGCAGTGACTTTAACAGTCCATCAGCCTAGTCTTAAATGCTAGTTCTGCTGTTTACTGTTCAGTCTCTAGTGGGAGCAAACAGAATTTTGTTGCTCTTGACTTTTCTGCAATGGCAGAAATGCCCAGTGATACTAACAATGCTGCTTGGTACTGAATGTTTCTTCTTCATGGTCTTAGTCCACAGCACCAAACTCTAAAGCACATCGTTACTAATCCATTGGCATCAAGTCTGGTGCCTTTTTATCTGGAAATGAGATTTAAAGCTCAGTCTATGCACTCGACCAGGCTCAAACATATCCCAGGAGTTAATTGTCTAGTTTTCTAGAGTTTTTCCCACAGTTTTCTGAAAGACACAGGTGAGTGGTGAGATGTAGGTGTTAGTCACAAAGACCAGCTGGGAAGTGTAGAGATATCCATTGGCTCACTTGATTGTCCCCATTACCTAGCAGAGTAAAATAAATTTAACCTTTTGAGAAGTCTACATACTGAAAGAGTCATTTAGTCTAGTTCTATCTTTGGTCATACACCTTCCAAAAGAGCTAAACCAGTCCAAAAATCCATAAGAAGGCATCTCTTCCATCCACCCCTATAAAAACCCTGCTATGTGACTACTGGACAACACTGCAGGAAACATCTTCCTTGGAGAGCTAGCTATAAGGAGACTGCTATACCAGCTGTAATTGTTTGAAAACAAAGAAATCTTGACATTTCAGAGCTTTTTTAATTTCTAAGAATGATTAGCAATGAAAAGCAGCTTAAATGAGCTATTCAGAAATCCTCAAATCTTCCATTCACTATTCTTTTCCTCTCTGCTTTGTCCTGTACTGCCTTTATGATGGAACCGTTGGTTAATAGGGATCAATGAGCAGTTGCATTTCCAAATAGCTGAAAATTTAAGGCTGAGAAAGAACAGTCCTACGGTGATACAGAAATGGCAGATGAGGCTGACAAAAATAACTGGATCCGGATCAGTTCCTGCTGTGCTATGCTGGGTGGAATTTCATTTCGGTCTGTTTGTAGGAGTAATAGTACCCTCTGTCTGTCTGCCAGATTACACCATCTGCAACTGTCTCATGTTGCCCATGCTGATACAACCCATTTAAACTGGAATCTGGGGAATCACTGAAGCACCAAGCACCTTAGTAGGTTGCCACACACTGACTTGAGTGAGGATCTTGCTCTCGGTCTTTATTTGAAAATGGCATTGTATTGTGGACTGACAATGAATCCTCCTGTCCCAAATACAGGACAGGAATCACTGAAGTCAGTCCAGATTTACTCAGTGAAAGGTATGGCCTTCTCTCACTGATACCATGCTATTATATTGGGCAGAACCATAAATACATGGTTCTGAACCTGGATTTCAATCAGCACCATCATGCTGAGTATTAACTCATTCTAACCACCAGCCCTTCCACCTGCCCCAACAGTTACAGCGTTTGCAAATTTAACTGGGACGATGGAAGGCTGAAACAGTCTTTGGGGCTGACAGTCCCAGTGTATCCTTCAGGAAGAGAAAGTAACTTATTTTGCTTAAGATCCACAGTTTTCACTTCTGGAGATAAAATGGCCACAGCTCTTGCACTGCCTGCAAATTTTGTGTTCTGGAAGGAAGTGTGTGCTGCTTCTAAAATCAGGTGGAGTTCCAGTGGTCTTGGCTAGCAATGAAGTGATACATGTTAGCTGCGGTCATGTGAAAACACAAGTCCAGCAAGTTTTGCTTCTTCCCTTTCCAGTCACCTTGTCTGTTGCTCCTCCAGCACAGAGCACACAGAGAGGACTCTTAGAAGCTTCAGCTCTGTCCTCGTCCTCCTCCCACAAAACAGAGTTTTTTTGATCACACCTTTTTGGCTAATCCCACTTGTCCTTTACTCCATGATTCCCTCCTAGACAGACATTAAGAGCTTCCATAGTTAATCCAAAATGTGATTTGCATTTAAACACAGGAACCGAACAAAGTACATAGTCCTGTAA
Source organism: Harpia harpyja (assembly GCF_026419915.1). Taxonomy (NCBI): domain Eukaryota; kingdom Metazoa; phylum Chordata; class Aves; order Accipitriformes; family Accipitridae; genus Harpia; species Harpia harpyja. Next base: position 13,317,791 of record NC_068958.1, read on the forward strand.
AGGGAGCATTGAACAGCAGATTTTTTTTTGTTTACCCAAAGGTGCAGATTCAGACAGTCAAGTCAATTTAACAGTGATGTGCTGTCAGAAGATATAGTCAGACTCCATTCCTTATTCCACATCTTTGGCCATGATAATGCTGTTTTTCCTCTACATGAGATCCAGCACTACTGTGTTCACAGGGGATGTCAGCTCAGTGGGCTAATGCAACAGCAAATTAGAATAGCCAATGCACCCTCCGGCTACATGAACACACAAAGTAGTGAAGGAGAAGCAGGTGAGCGCAGAGTCAACAGCAGAGGGAGGTTTGATTAAAAAAATCTAAAGTCTTCTGTGATTCTGATGTTCCTGTTGCTTTTTGGAGCACTTTGTTACAGAGCTGCCAAGAGCTTTTTTATAAAAGCATATGATCAAGTGCCCTTGAATCACAACTTCACACTCTCCTAGCAGCTGGCAATAGCACGAACCAATGAAATCAGCAGGTAGGTTTGTGATCAGGGCTAGCCCTCAATCGCAATTGCAAGAACAGCATTTCTATAGGCAAAACTGGAGGTACAGACACAAAAGGACATTTCAATGTGTCCTGGTTTGGGCTGGGATGGAGTTAATTTTCTTCCTAGTAGCTGGTATAGTGTTATGTTTTGGATTTAGTATGAGAAGAATGTTGATAACACACTGATGTTTTCAGTTGTTGCTAAGTAGTGTTTATACTAAGTCAAGGATTTTTCAGCTTCTCATGCCCAGCCAGCAAGAAGGCTGGAGGGGCACAAGAAGTTGGGAGGGGACACAGCCAGGGCAGCTGACCCAAACTGGCCAAAGGAATATTCCATACCATGTGATGTCATGCCCAGTATATAAACTGGGGGGAGTTGGTGGCAGGGGTGCAGATCGCTGCTTGGGAACTAACTGGGCATTGGTCGGTGAGTGGTGAGCAATTGCATTGTGCATCACTTGTTTTGTATATTCCAATCCTTTTATTATTGTCATTTTATTATTATTAAAATTTTCTTCCTTTCTGTCCTATTAAACTGTCTTTATCTCAACCCACAAGTTTTACTTTTTTTTTTCTGATTCTCTCCCTCATCCCACTGGGTGGGCGGGAAGTGAGCGAGCAGTTGCATGGTGCTTAGCTGCTGGCTGGGGTTAAACCACAACACAACGCAATAGGACTTGAGCTTTCCTCTGGTTCTTGCCATTCTTTTCCAAGCTCTCTAGGGATGGGAGCATCCCTCCAAAGGATCCACACAGACTCCTGCCATTGCCCAGCTGTAGAAGATGTCCTTTTGCAGAAACACCACCTCATCCCTCCAACGCTGAGATCTAGTCACCAGTCCTGGTATTCTGATGACTAATGCCCTAGAGTCTTGGCTGGAAACTTTCTGTGCAAATAGTGGATGTAAATAATTTTCCAGTGCTGCAAAATATGAATTCATCAATAATTAGAAAATGTACTGGTACAGGAAGGAACTTGCATTAAGCAACAAGTGGGTTTCCATTCAGTCCTTGACTGTTCCCTGATGGTTTACCCTGGTGAGCTGCTGAAGAGGACGGATGGGAACATGCAAGTATTCATGTTGCAGCTCTGGGGACCCCCATCCATGTGCACTATTCATGGCAGTCAAGATTCCTTGCAACTCCATTAATAACTGAAATTAATTATAAACTGCTGAATACAAACAGTGTGTGGAACCTGTGACTTAGCACTGAGAATGTGATTATGCTGGGGGAGTCTGAGAGCTCTGGGAAAGCCAGCCCTGGGAGAGTATGCCCTGGGCTTCTCATGGAGGTGGAGACACCCATCACCTCTGCAATGCATTCAGGGCTGAACAGCTCCGGTAAAGTTCTTCACATCCCACCAGGGAACAAATGTGTTTTTGGAAACATGATGTTCTATTTCCAAAACCTTTTTTTCCCCTCAGAATCGCCATTTTGTAAGTAACTACAGAACACGTACGTTTTAGACAACAGATTATTGAAATTCAGCTAGCTCTTTCCCAGGGATGCTTCAAGGTAGAGAAGATATTTCAAAATATGGTAGCTCACACCTTCTTTTCCAAACCTACTCACCCATCTCAAGGGCAACCTCCAGCTGCACTGTGGTATGAAAAATGTGGTCTGAAGGGTCCTGCGAGCATGAGCTCTCTAGCAGTGGCATGCCAGGAACCTAGACACATCCAAAACCACAGACTCGCTCACCTATGGTCCCCATGTGCTGGGATTCTCCCTCTCATACATAGGGTTCCTGAGCTCTAACACCCAATTTTACTAGCAAGCCATCCATACATAGCCATGTCTTTTCTAAACCAGCATTTCCCTCAAACTTCAGCATAGCCCCAACGCAACCAGATGTCCCTTGTTTGATGATCCCTGCCGCATCCCTTGCTATCCCACTGCCATCAAACCTCACTCTATTTGGCTTAGCTTAGGCAGAGACACCAGCTCAGAGACAATGACATCTACTTTGCTGGCTGAGACCTGGACTTCAGTTCTCTATAGCCACTTTCTGGCTTTCTTCTAGGAGGAGGAGAGCACCTTCTTATTTCTTTTCTCTACAGAGGGAGCCCATCAAAAACAACTGCAAAAGTACATAATCTCCCACCTTCCTTGTTTTAACAGTCTGTGTTCTGAATTAAAAATCCACCTTGATTTCTTGCCAGAAATAGCAAAGACAGACCATTCAATCAGTTGCAACAAATTACTATCACTGAAATAGCAACCGAACCTGCAGTTACATAAAAGCATAATGAATGTTTCTGTTTCAGCTTTAACGGCTTTCCCAGCCCCCAGTTCTACCCATGAGCTTCACGTTGTCACTACCTGCCTGGATGCTGTTAGATTTCTGCTTATTTGAGAAGAAGCATTATTTGTGCGTAAAGAAGTTAAACTGGAGACTTCAATATGTACAAATTGTAATACTAAGGTATCTTAAAACCAACTGGTAAAAATAAGCAAAATAAAACAGAGAGGATTGTAGCTGAGTCCTCGAGACAATACCACAGTATAAATATAACGTAAGGAAAAAATATTTTAAATATATTTTTGCATACATGAAAATGCAATGAAAAAAATCATTACTGATGAACAAAATATTGCCTTCTTTCCTGGAGGCTGGTAGTTAAGTCGTTGGGCTTTCAGGGCCTTGCAATCCTAACAGTGAAAGTGCTGTGTCAAAATTACCCACTGAAGTGTTCATTTTCTGAAATCAAGGGATTTCAACAGGCCAAGCCAGATCAGGATTGGGAGCCTTGAACTGAGCTCCTCTTGAAACCTAAGGAGGCAATCCTGTTGAACATCAGATTGCCAGCCTCATAAAATCCATGCCTGTGTAGACAGCCAGAAGATGTCGCTCAGTAACAAGCTGCTCCTGGTTGAAGCTTCCCAGAAGGGTGCCATCTACACCCCTTGGCTGTTTTCAAGGATGAAAGGTAAGGACAGCAGTCACCTTCATTAATGTATGGTCTCTTGCGATATTCATGGAGAAAGTGGCCAATACAATTTTGGTTTCATTCAGAGGTGGTCTACAGCAACAAGAATAACAAAAGCCTGAGAAATTAATCCCTCTAGACAGTCTAAACAAGTGTATGGCAGCATCCCTTAATAGCATGATTCAAGACCTCTCAGTGGAGAAGATACGTGCTTTCTAGGAGCTGCAGCTAAGCAGAGGAATACCAGTGAAGCATCTTTTGTCAGAGTTTGGGGCCATCAGTAAGATTTAGCTTTCATTTGCTCCAGGCTCAAAAGTCCAGCTTGTGAGCCTGTGCAACAAGCTATGAGCTGCTTTGTAGCTAGAAGATGTGTGCTTTCCATTTGGAACACCTATATTTCTCCTTAAAATCTGGATTGAAAAAAAAGTTACTGCTTTTGCTGGAGAAAGCTTTGTGTCGGGGTATTTTCTGAAAGATTGCAAAGGGCCTGAAACCAAAATAGCAATTGTCTGCTACAAGAGTTAACCCTGCAAGCCATGTGCACTGTAAAGGGTCCAAAGGAAGACTATTATCTGCTTTATCCTAGCTTAATTTCAGCACAAAGTAGTAAGACAGTATTAAATAAAAATGATAATCGCAATTATCTGAGCAAAACTTTTTGAGATACCAGGTAGCACGACCCAGACTGGACAGACCAGGGAGTCGTGTTTAATTCGAAATTCCCTCGGGCTAAATTAAGGTGAAACAACACCAAACGATCAGTTAAAGATTTTATTTATGACAGAAGCAAACTGAACTGGGGAGGCGTGGTAGTAGGTGGCAGGGCTTCTCACAACAGGAATTGGCATAAGACTACTTCTGTAAACAGTGTAACCATATACATCAATTCAGGGAATAAGGAGATCCCTCCCATTGAGTCAGGAGGTTCAGAGCAGACCTCCTTGCTTTCCAGACTCCTCCTCAGAGAAAGGCCCAGGGGTGGCCGGATCTACTCTTAGTCTCAGACTTGGTCAACGGTTTATATCTTGAAAGGGATGAGGTGTAGGGATTGTGGAAAAGGAAAAGGAAAGGGAGAAGAAGACAGAGAGAAAGGAAGAGAGAAAGATTTCACCGGTCCTGGGTCCAGCGTTGGTTCAGTCAGCTGAGCGGTCCAGTTCCGGTGGCTTGCGTGCCTGGGGCTTCAGTTTGTGTCTTTTTATCATCCTTGCCCCTCCTTCGGGCAGGCACCCAAACTTGTCAGGTTAATGAGCAGTTTGTGAGCCCTTGGGCTTGGGGGTCGTTTGTGGAGTAACTTCTCCTTCCCTACAGACATGGCCATTGTTTGATCTTTGTATCAGAACAGCTTATCAGAACAGGGAGCTGCGCACCCTCCAGCACGCCCTCCCCCTCCTGTTGCTGATGTCTGAGCTGATGTGCTTTTCACCTTGGTTCCTTGCTGTGCAGGGTTTGTCTTTAAGCAGAACTTGCCCCACCACAATGTTTGAGACATTAACTCTTTCAGCCTCTCACACCAGGTCCCTCTATTTTACAGCCTTTAAGGTCCTTGCTTAGCTTGTCTCATAGGAAGCATCCTTAAGTTCAATGGTACGAGACTTGAGTAAGGACTCAGGATGAATGAATTATAGTGTCACCATTTGTCTGCAAGACAGTACAGTTTTATAGGAAATATGCTCTTTGCTTGTCTTGGCTTTGTAGGGTTTCCTAGTGTTATGAAATGTGCAGGGAACATCTAGTACCTCCCTGCAGTACCTGAACAGAAACTTCCAAGCAGCAGCTTATAATTTTTACTGCAACTACTCCAATTCCTCCTCAGAATACTCTCCCCAACTACCAAAATCTTCTCCTTACAGCCCCTATAATTTCCCACCAGCACTCCCCTGTCTCAAAATCCTCCATGCAATGTTGCTAATTCTCCTTACACCCAAATCCCTGTACAGTTCATACAGCAACCTTCCCAAGCCCTCCACCTGGTTTCCTGCTTACCATTTATTTGGCTTAGAGCTCTTGGTAAGCTAATTTGTTATTTAGAGGATGTGCTGATAGACTCACTGGACTTCAGAACACATAAGGGCACAGTTTTATGGTTTCCTTGCAGGCAGTGGTTGTTTGGGTCTATCTCCTATTTTCACAAACGAGCTTTAATTCTTGAGGGATGAAGAAACAGAAAAACCACAAGGGGTCATGCAGACACACAGATGGCAAGTTGGTGCTAGCTTTGTTTCCTTTAAGAGACGGAAATAGCAAATCTTGAACACTGCAGAGATGTGATATAACATTTGCTTTGCATGGATAACGCTGTAGGAGGGAAAGGGAAAAAGATCAAATCATCTGCTGGTATAACAGGCATCTGCAGAACTAGGACTGTACCAGTGCCGTTTTAAATACTTATCCAAACTGACACTGCATGCAGGCTATCTGCCTTAGCTTTGTGACTGGAAGGTTAAAATATTGTGAAGATAAAAGACAAAAGGAAGGTGTTAGAACCAGAGTCACATAAGATAAACTGATAGTAGTGTATATTACACGTGAGTAACTACACCAGGAGTGCCTTAACTTGTCCCTCAGATGGTTATACAATATGTTACTTTTAATTCCATGAACATCTGCGATTTTTTCCTGTCTCTCTCAGAGCACAAAGTGAACAGTGCTCAGACTTCAGTATTTTGTCTCATCTTGTATGCTTAATGTGGGGTGCTAGAGCATTTGTGTTGCAAATTACTCCCTGAATCCAGCATTATTGATTTCTTCTCTTTCTTTTCAATGAAAGACTTAATTACGGACTCTGAGCTTCAGCCACATTAAATAATTAACCTTCATAAGACCTCTGTGAGATCAGCAGGCTGTGTTACAATCTGAGGCTCAGGGAGATTACACCAGTCAAAGGTACTCACTACTTTTGAATGCCTCATTTGGATTTACTTGATTCGGTGTTGTGTTTAACCCCAGCCAGCAACTAAGCACCATGCAGCCACTCACTCACCTCCCTCACAGTGGGGTGAAGGAGAGAATCAGAAGGGTAAAAGTGAGAAAAACTGGTGGGCTGAGATGAAGACAGTTTAATAGGTAAAGCAAAAGCCACGCACACAAGCAAAGCAAAACAAGGAATTCAGTCACTACTTCCCATCAGCAGGTAGGTGTTCAGCCATCTCCAGGAAAGCAGAGCTCCATCACACATAATGGTTACTTGGGAAAACAAATCCCATCACTCCAAATATCCCCCCTTCCTTCTTCTTCCCCCAGCTTTATATGCTGAGCATGATGTCATATAGTCTGGAATATCCCTTGGGTCAGTTGGGGTCAGCTGTGCTGGCTGTGTCCCCTCCCAACTTCTTGTGCACTCCCAGTGTCCTCCCTCGTGGGGTGGGGTGAAGAGCAGAAAAGGCCTTGACGCTGTCGTAAGCACTGCTCAGCAGTAATGAAAACATCCCTGAATGATCAACACTGTTTTCAGCACAGATCCAAAACATAGCCCCATACCAGCTAATATGAAGAAAATTAACTCTATCCCAGCCAAACCCAGCATTTGGATTTACTTGATTTGGTTTCAACAAATGAGAATATTTTATGTGGAATTCAACAAATGTGGAATATTTTATGGCATGCAGCTCTTGAGTACACAAGTTCCACAAATCACTTCCCAGGCTGTCAGGAAGGTCATCTACACAATGAGGTACATCCACTACTAAGCCAATGTAGAAAATCTGGGTAGATAACAGCATTACAATGTGGATTTGTTGTGAAATAACTCTCACAATTCAAAGAACGACTGTAAGTAACACTGATAGCTCAAGGATGCTTGTGAATAGGCCTCCTCTGTTAACAAGAGATAACAAGAACTAAAGAATGCTTATGTCTAGATAAGCACCTAGAAACCAGCTGAAACTGACAACTTCTGTAACAATCTGAGACCAAATGGTTGATGAGCCAACTGGTGACCATATACGGAAAGGAGGAACCCAGAGTTCCTGGGAAGGACATGAAGAGGTGCCCTTTTTATAGCCACTAGTGACCACCAGCGACCACTAAAGACCCCCAGGGAAGCCCTTCAGAGACCCAGGCCACCTGCGTAATGACTATGTAAATATGATAATTAGTTCCAGGTAATAGTGGCATGGGTTTTTTTGGTAGCGGGGGAGGGGGCCGCAGGGGTGGCTCCTGCGAGAAGCTGCTAGAAGCTTCCCCGGCTCCAAGTCAGACCAGCCTCTGGCCCAGGCCGACCCCATCAGCGGTGGTGGTAGTGCCTCTGGGAGAACAGATTTAAGAAGGGGAACCTGCAGTGAGTAGTGGGATTGGAATGTGGGAGGAACCCCTCTACAGCTACCAAAGTCAGTGAGGGAGGAGGTGCGTTGGAGGAGGTTGATGCCCCTGCAGCCCGTGGTGAGATGGCAGGCTGTCCCCCCCCAGCCCATGGAGGTGAGTGGGGGAGCAGAGGCCCCCGAAGATGGCCATGACTCCATGGGAAAGCCCGCGCTGGAGCAGTGTGTGGCTGAAGATCGGCCCGCAGAAAGGACCCACGCCAGAGAAGTTTGTGAAGAACTGCAGCCTGCGGAAAGGACTCATGTCGGAGAAGTTCCTGAAGGACTGTCTCCTGTGGGAGGGACCCCACGGCGGAGCAGGGGCCAAGTGCGGAGTCCTCCTCCCCCTGAGGAGGAAGGAGCGGCAGAGACAAGGTGTGAGGAGCTGACCCCAGCCCCCGTCCCCTGTTCCCCTGCGCCGCCGGGGGGAGGAGGGAGAGAGAACCGGGAGTGGGGTTGAGGCGGGAAGGAGGGAGGGGTGGGGGGAAGGTGTTCTAAGGTTGGGTTTACTTCCCATTAGCCTTGTTTTGATTTGATTTGTAGTAAATTAAATTGATTTTGTTTCTTCCCCAAGTTGAGCCTGTCTCTTGCCTGTGACCGTAAGTGGGGAGCGATCCCTCCCAGTCCTTGTCTCGACCCACAAGCATTTCTTTATATTTTCTCCTCAATCCCACTGTGGCCAGGAGGGGAGGAGTGAGCAAGCAGCTGCCTGGTGCTTTGTTACCAGCTGGGCTGAAACCACAACACTTTTTTTTTTTTTTTACAAATTCTGTGACAAAATATGTGAAAGTAGTTGACACTTTCATCACAAAATACCTGGGAGATTTCAAAGTAATGTGTTCAAGCCAAATCAATAGTTTGCATTTTGATTAATATCAGCATTTTAGAAAACCTCCTGGGCCCTCAAAAAAATCAGTTCTTCTAGGCAAGGTGCGACATGCTCATAGTTAACTTTTATTTCATTCTAATTATCAGTAATGTCAGTGCTTACTGGAACAGTAGTTTTCCAGTGAACAACAGGCTGAATTAGGTGGTTGGTTTACTTTAAACTTTTTGTAACAAGCTGTTACCAGCATAGAGACTGAACCAATCCAGTATGGTTTACAGTTGATCCATGAACCCTGAAACAGCTTTAATTTCTTAAATGTTTCTTTCACTTTTTCAGGCAGCAGGACACTCCCCAGTCTTTGAGGGCTGATACTGGGTGGATGCAATAAATATAGCGCAGCATAGATGTCTAAGGAAAAGGCTATCAAAGTTCAAAGTGCTGCTGGGGGCAAACTACACTTTTGATTAATAGGAGTTAAAGTATCACTTTGTGCTCCTTTTCTGTTCTTAATGTTCCTCAGGGCAAGCAACCTGTGTTGACAGTGCACTGTCCACTTCCAGTGCTCCAGCTCTGCAAGGTCACTGTCTCTCTGATGATCAGCAGTTCTAGGTCTGCATTCATTAAAGAACTCATTCCTCAAGAGTGAGATAATTTCTCTGTTAATATCTCCAGCCAGCAACCATTCCCTAGCCTTCTACAAGTCAAAAGGTATGTGGGAATGCAGCAAGGGTGCCAGGACCCTGCAGAGCTGCTCAGGACAAGCACAGGGAACCAGGCAGCAGCAGTTCACAGCACTGTGCCACCCAGGTTTGCCAGATGTCTCTAGCGTGTCTCTCCTGAATTTTCTGTCTAGGCCTCCTTGTATTCATTCCATTCTTTCCCAGACAGTCTCTCTCATCTGTAGAGCTCCCCGCCTCTGAAGGACCAGCTAATGGATGCACTCTTGGGTATGTATGAAGTACAGCAGCAACATGTGCACAGCAAACACATGGTTTTCAGAGACTAAATCAACACCCTTGCTTATATTTCTGCTTATAGAAGAAGATCTCAGATACAGAACACAAGCAAGCCGGAAGAGGAGGATTACCCTGTTATGGAGAGGGAACAAAAGCAAGATGGTGTTTGATGTGATGCTTGCCATGTTCCCCAGGTTGGAGTCAGTTCATTAGTATCTGACTAGGTACTCTAAATGAAAATAAATAACCTTCCTGGCAGCCTTGGAAGAACAGATTCAGTAGCAAGGTGTGATTTAAGAGCAGGTGAATGACCCAGTGCTGGCAGCTGAAAAAAAAAGAAAAAGCAGCATTAAAAGCCACTGAAGGGAATGTAATTGCTTTGGTAAAATTTGCAGCATGCCAGGCTGCATACCTGGGACAGGTTCACCCAGGCTGTAGATATGGGACAGGTTTGCCCAGAGAGATGAGAGGCTGCATCCTAGAAGCAAGTGATGCTAAGACCAGTTCAACAGGAAGGACTGCACGAGCTGTGTCTGATCCTCTCAATTTGAAATGGATCATATACAGAGGTCTTTTTCTTACTGAAAGTAGCTAATTATAAAAATGCACTGACTTTTACTAGTAGTGACTGAAACTACGAATGGCTTTGCAGCAAATCTGATGAATAATTTTGTTCCTTAACCCATTCCCACTTCCTCCAAAGCAAAAGGTTTTAAAAAGCCCATTTGTTCAGGGCTAGGAATTGCCAACTATAATGGATTTGTTTTTCCTTGTTAGTTTTGAAATGACACCTGGATTTAGCAATTGCTCAGAATTAACCCTGAAAGGAAAAGATTTATCAGGAAGATGAAAGCTGTTCAGGTAAGGCAGTAGGAAAAAAGGCAGGATGGAAATTAATAGAGACTCTTTCAAGTCTATCCATGACAATTTTCTTTTCATTCCACCAGGCAACATAATGTTCTGTTCTTTCTGTCACCAAAATTGGGAAATGAACTCCTTAATGCCAAGGTAGTATTAAGAAGCAGGCATTCTTTATTGCGGCGCCAGATGCACGAGGGATCATTCCGCCTATCATGCTGTCATGGTTTAAGCCCAGCTGGTAACAAAGCACCAGGCAGCTGCTTGCTCACTCCTCCCCTCCTGGCCACAGTGGGATTGAGGAGAAAATATAAAGAAATGCTTGTGGGTCGAGACAAGGACTGGGAGGGATCGCTCCCCACTTACGGTCACAGGCAAGAGACAGGCTCAACTTGGGGAAGAAACAAAATCAATTTAATTTACTACAAATCAAATCAAAACAAGGCTAATGGGAAGTAAACCCAACCTTAGAACACCTTCCCCCCACCCCTCCCTCCTTCCCGCCTCAACCCCACTCCCGGTTCTCTCTCCCTCCTCCCCCCGGCGGCGCAGGGGAACAGGGGACGGGGGCTGGGGTCAGCTCCTCACACCTTGTCTCTGCCGCTCCTTCCTCCTCAGGGGGAGGAGGACTCCGCACTTGGCCCCTGCTCCGCCGTGGGGTCCCTCCCACAGGAGACAGTCCTTCAGGAACTTCTCCGACATGAGTCCTTTCCGCAGGCTGCAGTTCTTCACAAACTTCTCTGGCGTGGGTCCTTTCTGCGGGCCGATCTTCAGCCACACACTGCTCCAGCGCGGGCTTTCCCATGGAGTCATGGCCATCTTCGGGGGCCTCTGCTCCCCCACTCACCTCCATGGGCTGGGGGGGGACAGCCTGCCATCTCACCACGGGCTGCAGGGGCATCAACCTCCTCCAACGCACCTCCTCCCTCACTGACTTTGGTAGCTGTAGAGGGGTTCCTCCCACATTCCAATCCCACTACTCACTGCAGGTTCCCCTTCTTAAATCTGTTCTCCCAGAGGCACTACCACCACCGCTGATGGGGTCGGCCTGGGCCAGAGGCTGGTCTGACTTGGAGCCGGGGAAGCTTCTAGCAGCTTCTCGCAGGAGCCACCCCTGCAGCCCCCTCCCCCGCTACCAAAAAAACCTGTGCCACACAAACCCATAACAAAAAGTTATTACAGGAATGAATTGTCATATTTGTACAGTGTGTTGATCCTAGAACTGCCAGGGGTAAGCTTTAAAGCTTACCTTAGAAGGACAGGGTTCAATCTCACCTCTCCCACCTCTCAGGCTAATGCCGTTGTCAACCAGACTATCAGTTTACTTCTTCTGGTTGTACTTGCTGTCACGCCGGCTGCTAGAAAAAGCATGACTGTCAGCTGGCGGGTAGGGTCTTCTGCAGTAGGACCCTCGAAAGGCAGAGGGATTCTTGTTTTTCGTCTTGGGATCCTGCTGTACTTTACATTTAGCAGTCACTGCTCCATCTACTGGCTGATTTCAAAAGAACAGACGCTGGCTGCATTTTATCAGGGTCCTGATCTCTGTGTGTATGGACAGTATTTTGAAAACGTTATAAATATGACTTCGGTTTATCATGGTAGCTTGTGCCAAGCCCGTAACTCCTTTTGGCAGGGTAAATGAATCCCTGGAAAAGGGAGATGCAGTATCTCTAATCTCTCTGGAATTCAGTAAAAGATTTGGTGCAGGGCAACAGAAAAAAAATATTTCTTATGGTTAAAGTGGATATTCTTACAAATGCTGTAAATGATGGATATGGGGAGGGGATGAGGAACTGAATAAACCAAAGTAACAAATATCAGTGTTCAAAGGGGTTCTGTATAGCCGACCACAGGTGTTGAGTGAACTCCCTTGAGGATCAAATGTGGGACTGATATTGACTAACAGTTTCATTTCTTGTCTCAACACTAAAAGAGGACCTCACCCAGAACTGTGTGTAGTATTTTTGTCAGGCAAGAGGAACATAGAGAGGAAGAGATATTAACACAAGAGAAAACTGATATGAAATCCAATTATAATTCTGGGTAGATAGTGAGATTATTGCTTTTTTAAAAGGAATAATGGTACAAAAGATCTAACTGCTTTTAAAATGCAACATGAACAATGTAGTAAAAAAAAAGAAAAAAAATCATAATGAAATTCCAGCAGGTCTCTTCCAGTCCTGCATTTTTCTGTCAACAGTAATTTTGTTCTAATAAGCTATAACCTCCCATTACAACTTACAATAGAAACTACTCCATATTTCTTGAAGGTATGTTTGAGAGCTGTGTGATCTAAAATTGATACCAGATGATATGCTCAGCAGAAGTTAGCAGCTGATGAGTGAGTGATGATGATTTCTTTTCCACTCATAAACATCTTCCACACCCTGGCACTACATGTGTAGTCTATTACTTTCAGATTCCAATGTAATTCTGACAGGTGGAATTCTGGAAATTAAACCAGGGACTGTTAAGTTTTTCATAAACAATTACAAAAGCAGATGAAAGTTTTTAAAGCTAAGTGACTTTTGTTTAACATCATTTCATCGGTTTAGTGGTCAGTGGAGATTAAGGAAAAACTCCTATTTCTTTTACCATGAATTAACTTCAGATTGACTCTGCTTTCATAGAAAAGGGAGGCTTAAACTGCTTAGTTGGCTTGTCTAATAATGGTGGAAAATCCAGCACTTTGGAAGGTTTTGGTTAAATACAACTTTTTTTTTTTTTTTTTTTTTACAAAGACAACCTATGATAACCTAATGGTGGGCCAGGGCCAAGTCCCGGCTCGGAGGAGGCTGCTGCTCCGGCCGCCTGGTGCATCAGGCTGACATCGATTCTGCTTATTTCCGTGACAGCTGTTTGTGCTAAAATAATGATCGGTCCTGCTCTAGTTAGCCCCGGAGGCTTGGAGTTCATCAATCAACTGGAAAAATTGTATGGGTTTGGTACGATGCCAGCATGGCCAAGGTTGAGCAAGCTGGCCAGGAGCGCTGCAGGGGTCCGAGGATGAGAGGGGCAGGCGCCGGCTGAGGAGCAGGGCCAGAGGCTGGGGCTGGGGCAGGGGCTGGCAGGAAGGGGGTGAGCAGGGCCAGGCTCGGGGGTCGAGCCGCTGTCCCTCCCGGGCGGCCACGCAGGCACAGGCCCCGCCGTGGGAGTCCTGCCCGTGGGGAGCGGCCTCTGCCTGCCACGGCCGTGAGCAGGCCGGAGCGCCCGGCGCGGGGCGCGGCGGCCGCTCCTCAGGCCTCCGGCCCCGCCGCGAGCTCCGCCGAGCTTGACTGGCGCAGCCCGGGGCGGGACGGCGCGGGAAGGCCTCTCGCCGCCCCGGAGCCGCGGGGCCCTCCCTCCCTGCGCCCGCTGTGGGCGGGCCCGCTGGGGTATCCACGGCAACGCGCCGCCCGGCGACACGGGGCCTTGCACCCCGCCGGCCGGAGCCGGGAGCGCTGCCGGCGGGGCTGCCATGGCGGTCAGTGCCGGGCGAGTTTCCATTCAGCCGGCGGCTGAGAGCAGAGGGGCAGCGAGGGCGGCCGGCTGTGGCCCCTGGCCCGGGCAAGGCCTGCTCCACGGGCGGGGGGCCGGCGAGGTACGCCGCCGCCGGGGTGCTGGGCTGCGGGCCTGAGCCCGCTGGGGAGAGGGGCCGTCGGAGGCGCGTTCTTTCTCTCACCCGAGTACGATCGTCCTGCGGGCCCGGCTGGGCCTCCCGCTGCTGCGGGCGCAGGAAGGCTGCGGGTGAGGCACCGCGCCCGCCTGTGCCGCCTGCTGGTTTTGTGTGCTTCGCTGGAGAGCGCCGTCTGTCCATGGGACAGGTGAAGGGGTGCTCTGGAGGCTATGCTTTCACGGCATCCCCTCGTTGTAAGGAGAGGGGTCTCTGAATGCAGGTTCCCCTAGGCCTGCCTCTCCCTGCTTGCCCTGTATTGGTGCCAAACTAGTTAGTTTCTGCTTATTTCTGAGTAAGGCAAGCACTTTCCTAGCATCCATGTAAGGTCTGAGAGCATGTTCACCAGGTGAATCAGCTCTTGCTGCTCTTCTGAGTGTTTATGTCCCTCCATGTCCGGGTTGGTAACGCATCCACTACTAAAATGCAAACTGGGACGCAAGTTTTCAGGTAATACCCTCTGGTCTCCCGCTTGGACCACTTTGCCCTCAGTCTCAGAGAAAATAGTAAGTGGTTGCTGTGAGTGCTGTTGCTATTACCACCATAGTGTTCTGGGGTTTTTTTTAAGCTAAGGGTAGTCACTCCTTTTATGCCACAAAATACCAGGACTGTGGCAAGGCTACAAATTTTATTATTATTATTTTTAATGCACCAGAAGGAGTAAGGAATTGAGATTTTAAGTGGGATTTTTTTGTATTATCAGATTTTTATTAATTTATATAACATATCTTCCAAACGTCTGTTTTTGCTTCAAAATAGCGAACACCTTAAAGTGCTTGTGACTGAAATAAATGACAACTGATCAAATTTCAGTCAAGAACAGTCAGATGAGCAGGTTGGTAGCTAATGATTTCTTCACTGAAGAGAGAGGGGGTTATGGACAACCTTTTGACTTGGCATCTACCGCTTTCATACAATCCAGCACTATGTTTACCTATGATATGAAATTTCATCAGTGCTTTCTACTGAAGGGTAAAAGTGCCAGTTTTGGAATAGCAGTCATATTTATCTTTTACACAAGTGGTGTGTAAAGGTTTAATAATCCAGTCACTTCACCTGCATCTGACAATTGAGGACTTTATGGTTCTGCTGATTTACCTTTTGTTTTGAATGCAGAATGCTAAATCTGTATTGGCATACAGGTCTTTATGAAATCTGTTGAATGATTGAATAGATGTTTGTTTAGACTGCATCATTTGGCAATGTATCTGAGGATATGAACGCTGAGATACATCTGCTGAAGGAGTGTGAACTACTCATTGCTACATGATGGAAAAGCTTCTAGAGAAATTGGTAAAATCCTGGCTGCGTTTTGAAGCCCATGATTAAAATGGAGTTGAGACTGTGCCCCGTCTTTCTTAACTGTGTAAGATTCTCCCTCTTCATGTGTCAGTTTCCTGCACCTTGTTAGTCCTGCTCTGTTGCAGTAAGGAGGCAGCAATTTCACTTATTTCTGTCCTGTCAGTTGTATCATTCTTGTTGTCTTGTCCTTTGTCATGGATTACAGAGATACATGGGACAGTTCTACATGGACCACCTCCACGGCAAGGGGATTTGCTACTGGCCTGATGGTTCCAAATTCACAGGAGCTCTTTATCTTGGCCATGTAGAAGGCTATGGGACCCTGGAATGGAAGGATGGCAGAAAATTTCAGGTAACTGGAAAAATGCTGTGCTAATACTGTGGTTTCCTTGCCTTTTGAAGTCAGCATAAGTACAGGAAAATCTGAGTGTGGGGTTTTTTTAAACAGCTCCCTTAGTGTTTAGGTTCTTTAGACCAAAATCATCATGCTTTGATCTCCATTGAGCTAGGGCACTCTTCAACAGCTTAGCTTCTGCTGTAGTCAACTTCTGCATGGGGAAGCATTGAAGGAGATGATCACAGAATCATTTAGGTTGGAAAAGACCCTTAAGATCATCAAGTCCAACCGTTAACCTAACGCTGCCAAGTCCACCACTAAACCATGCCCCTAAACGCCATGTCTACACGTCTTTTAATTATCTCCAGGGATGGTGACTCAACCACTTCCTGGCCAGCCTGTTCCAATGGCTGACAATCCTTTCGGTGAGGAAATTTTTCCCAATATCCAATCTAAACATCCCCTGGTGCAACTTGGGGCCATTTCCTCTCATCCTGTCACTTGTTACTTAGGAAAGGAGACCGACGCCCAACTCGTTAACAACCTCCTTTCAGGTAGAGCAATACTGTAGAGAGCAATAAGGTCTCCCCGAGGCTTCTTTTCTCCAGATTAAAGAACCCCAGTTCCCTCAGCTGCTCCTCATAGGACTTGTTCTCTAGACCCTTCACCAGCTTCCTTGCCCTTCTTTGGATGTGCTCCAGCACCTCAATGTCTTTCTTGTAGTGAGGGGCCCAAAACTGAATACAGTATTTGAGCTGTGGCATCACCAGTGCCAAGTACAGGGGATGATCACTTCCCTAGTCCTGCTGGCCACACTATTTCTGATACAAGCCAGGATGCTATTGGCCGCCTTGGCCACCTGGGCACGCTGCCGGCTCATATTTAGCCGGCTGTTGACCAATCCCCCCAGGTCCTTTTCTGCCAGGCAGCTTTCCAGCCACTCTTCCCCAGGCATGTAGTGTTGCATGGGGTTGTTGTGACCCAAGCGTGGGAACTGGCACTGAGCCTTGTTGAACCTCATACAGTTGGCCTTGGCCCATCATCAATCCAGCCTGTCCAGATCCCTCTGTAGACCCTTCCTACCTTCAAGCAGATCAACATTCCCGCCCAACTTGGTGTCATCTGCAAACTCACTGAGGGTGCACTCGATCTTCTCGTCCAGATCACTGATAAAGATATTAAACAGAACTGGCCCCAATACTGAGCTGTGGAGAACACCACTTATGACCAGCTGCCAACTGGATTTAACTCCCTTCACCACCACTCTTTGGGCCTGGCCACCCAGCCAGTTTTTTACCCAGCAAAGAGTACACCCATCCAAGCCAGGAGCAGCCAGTTTCTCCAGAAGAATGCTGAAGGAAATGGTGTCAAAGACTTTACTGAAGTCCAGGTAAACAACATCCACAGCCTTTCCTTCACCCACTGAGTCATCTTGTCATAGAAAGAGATTAGGTTAGTCAAGCAGGACCTGCCTTTCATAAACCCATGCTGACTGGACCTGATCACCTGCTTGTCCTGTACGTGTCATGTGATGGCACTCAAGATGATCTGCTCCATAACCTTACCCAGCACCAAGGTCAGACTGACAGGCCTGTAGTTCCCCAGATCCTCCTTCCAGCCCTGTGATGTAATACTATCTGTCCAGAACTAAAAATCTGATGCCTGGAAAAGTTTCTTATTCTAGTATCTAATGTACAAGATTTCAGTATTTATTCTCCTCCTTTGATGAAGAGCTTATTAGTTAGACAGTACTCTCAAAAGGCATATTAGAATGCCAGCAATATGAAACTGGAAAAATACTGCAGTTTAAGAAACTGTAGAGATAGACAGCAATCTGAAGTGTCCAGGTTGCTAGTTGTCTGTTTTGCATCATTTTCAGACCTGATGTTGCTAGTAGAAGCTGGAAATCTTGTTTTCTAAGAGCTTGCAGTCCTTCTTTGTTTTCTTAGAAAGTATATCTAAAAAGTCCCAAGTGTAGGGGAACACCGCCCACCTGTTCCTACTGATCCCTGTGTATCTCTGCAATTCATCAAATAATCTAAAACATATAGAGAAACAACATAACAGTCTGCACTGAGAAGGCAATCCACAAGAACATAGCATTCTTGCTGGATGTTGACAATGTGGCACTAATTACGGATTTAGGAGAGCTTTGATTTGAGTATACGATGTATAATCTAAAGCTGGAGGAAAAACAGGTAAGTTGCAGATCATAACCATACTCAGAGTTTTATTCTTGCCAGTGGTAGTGCTTTTCTCCTGCTCCTTTATCTTTGTAGCTAAACAACTCAATGTGAAGTTGCTATTTTTTGCTCCAAATAGCTGTTTTGAGGTTGTGATAGCTTAGTGTGAACCTGTCTTGAACCATATGCATGAGTCTGCTTAAATTTGATAATGCTTATGCTTTACCTACCATAGTGTCATGACCAAACTAGGATACCCTTACAGGAAGACTAAAACTCCTGTCCTATAGTACTTTATTTGCTACTGAGACTCTTCTGTTGGCATGTCTTGTCATGCTTGCAAGGCTATAGATATCCTAAATTTAGTTGCTGTTGTAAGAAAAGAAATAACTGTCATTTCCAGATTCCGCGTCTCTGCAGATATGTGTCAGACGTGCTCGTTTTGATTAGGTAGGAAAATCTGTCCTGAATCTGGCCTGAAAGATAGAAGCATGGCTAATGAATCTAAAATTGGTCACAGAGTAAAATTAAAAGAAAATCTTGCTCAGGCTCTATAACCATCACGAAATTTCATCTACACATTACATCCCACTGTAGTTAAACGTAGGGCCTTCCACTGTTCTTGTGCTGGAAGATTTGTGTTTGCTATTAAATGGACCAAAGTGAATGTGAAGGCTTTGCTGTTCAGATTGGCTTCAGCAGTTACTGCTCTGTCAACAGGAAGTGGACCAATAAGGCCAGAACCAGCCAGATTAGTTTAAATAGAAACCAGACTTTAATTGTACAACTTGTTTGATCTCTGACTGATACTAATGAGTTTACTTGTTTCTTGAGTGGCTGTACAAATCTGATGAGCGATTTGGACAAGGGATTGAGAGCTATCCAGATGGCTGTCAGGACATTGGCTTGTGGCTCAGGGATCATCTAATTAAACTATACTGAAGTACCTGGTTATTTTTCTCTCTTGGATTATCCAGCACACTACAGACACATTGATGACAATTCTCAAAAGAAGTATATTTCAGTTGAGGAAGACCCCTTTCTCCATAGCTATAAACATCTCCCTTTTGATGATAAGGATATCTTCCATGAAGGAGTCTTTACATATTCTTATAACACAGATCATCTTACTTTGACTCACTCCTTCCTGGAAGAGTGTGATGCTCGTTTTTTTCAGAACACCCCAAAGCTGCCCAAGGAAGACACTTGGCCTATTGCAAATTTAACCCCTTTACTGGTTAGAATGCAGACTCATGTTTATAAGCACAGGTAACTATTGATGATTTGTTTATTATGTATGGGGTTTTAGAAATTATTATCGATGGGTCTTCATTATTTTCAAATTTACGTTGCAGGATGAAAGGTGCACTCCAGATTGATTTTTATGGCCTTGAGATTACAAGTTGCCAATGAAGAACTTTTTAAAAAAAGAAACAAACAACATATTCATCTCTCAATTCACAAATTTTATTCCTTTAAGTTAAACATCAGTTTTATTCTGGTTACACCTATAAAAATAGTTTTATTGCTCATTAGCATGTCAAAGTTTCTGGAAGTCCAGTTTTGAAAGGAATTAGGAGGTAAGGGCTGTAGAGACCTGTTCTGACCTTCCCTGTTCTGAGAGTGTAGTGTCTTGCATAGACGTAGAAATACAGAGAAACATAGTGCCATATTTTGCCTCGTGTTCAACTTGCCCACCAAAACCTACAGGTCCTCTTCTAGAAGTTTTTTTTCCATCTGGTCAGCCCCCAGCATGTACTGGTGCCTGAAGTTATTCCTCCCCAGGTGCAGGGGAGGAATGCAACAATTTCCTTTTGTTGAATTTGGTAGGATTCCTCTCTGCCCAATTCTCTAGCCTGTCGAGGACCCTCTGAAAAGCAGCACAACTGTGTGGTGCATTAAATCACTCATAAGACCTGAATGTAGAGAAGAAAGTAGAAAAAGGGTGGCTGTTTTTTTTGCAGGGCTGAACGAGTCTTGTTCATGATTGAGATCCAGACCAATGGGTGACCAGGCAGGTTTATTTTCTGTTAACTTGTCTTTAAGCTATGTTGCAAATAGGCACATCATTTAGATTCCTCAGCCTCAAGCCAGAGAAGCCAACTTGACAGGTGGTGTCACTTTGCAACTGAAAAATGAAGCAGGACCACCACAAGAGTACTTTTCCTCCTATAGTGGTCCTGTCCCTGAAGAAGGTGGAAGGAGTGCATTGCATATTGCATGCGAAAGAGAGGATAACAGTGAGGTAAGATCATAGCATTTGAGGCTCTGCTCATAGGGAGTAGTTCTAAGCTAATCCCAAATGACATGGCAGTGAAGACATTTCATCCCTCTGTAAGGAGTTGATTGAATACCAGGAATAAACTCCTTTTCTACTGAGTTATTAGCATTGTACTGATAAAAAACATCTGTTAGCACTTGAGGAAGAAACATGTCTTAAATCTTTGGAGTTCTGATTGACAAGAGAAACTCCCTTAGCTGAGTTTCCATTCATTAATTGGACATTAACTTAATCATCCACAAGGCCAATTTGAAGTTGGACAGTCTTAGTTTTGGCATACATTTGATTTTGTACTATAGTAACATTCTTCTAGCAGATCTGGGATGCATACAGTTGGAGAAAGGTATTTGAGAGAAGAGGCCTACTTCTTCAGAAGCAAACCTACACATTCCTTCTAGTGGCAGGATTGAGATTTGATAATCTGGTTGTGAAGAGGTTTCATGTATAACACCACTATGCTTGGGGTTCTCAGTCACAAGAAAGTGGATGTATATTTTTAATACAATGTCATAGTTTAGGTGAAAGGTTTGAATGTGTTTTATGCTGCTCATTTTATTAATTATACTATTACTACTAAATCTAATATTAAAAAGTTAACTTTATTATGATCTAATTCTACCTTTTTTCACCATAGTTGCCTACAAAGCATGCCAGAGATGTTATCCACCTCCTTCTAATGCATCAGGCAAATCCAAACACATTGTGGAGTGGCCATTCACCACTTTCCTTAGCCATTGCTAGTGGGTATGACTTGGTAAGCATCTTTAAGTTCCTTCATTTTTTTGGGTGTACTTCTCCATTTATGTCTGCCTTCTCTGATGACAGCCAAACTACATAATGAGTGGTGCTTACAATCAAACATTTTCAGTGAAAATAATAGAGTTTTTACTTTTCTTTCAAACCTATGGGTCTTTCATGAGCCGAACTAGACGAGTCCTAAAGGACTATAGTATGAGGTAGCCAGAAATATTTGGGTAGGGCTTAGAAGGGACTAGCATTTGGAGAACTGTGTTCATTTTATAAATCACAGGAACATTCAATTCTCTTACAGGCTGTCTCCCTGCCCGGAGAAACCCAACCAAACACCAAAACACTTGCTTCTGGGTATAAGACAAAAAGTGTAGCCATTGATGGTAAGAGCTATGCTGTTCTATGAAAAGATTAACGATCAGTCTTAGAAAGGATTTGGTTGTAATGAAGCTCAGCACTCCACATTTGAGGCTTATAGTTCAAACAGTAGAATTCAGTGTGTGAAGTTAGCACCTGTCTTCCTGAGCAGGGAATGGACTCCCCTCTGCCCACGCTGGGCCCATAAGAGCAGGTCCACAGCAGCCAGCGTGGTGCAAGAGAAGATATGCAGCCAAAGCAGGTGATGAAGCAGACGTGTCTGCAGTGCTCTACCTCTCTTTGAATAGAGCTCGGTGTGTCCAGTCTCCTGGCTTATCTTTTTGGAAAGCAAGGCAGGAGAATGATGGGGTGAGAGTGGCACCCTGGCTCCCCACGGAGCTCAGCTGTTGTGCAGCCAGCACACAAGGCCATAGCAAGAACACTTTTAAGGGGCCAAGTGTGACTGACTGTAGCCTAGTGGTTCAGATAAGCTGAAAGGGGTAGGGTTGGAGTGTGATTTCTGCTTCCCTGTTTACTTTTCTCCAGTACAAAAGCACACAAATAACCCAGAGAAGCATTCTCTTGGAAGCACAGCCATAAGCAAAGGTGGGGGAAACCCTTTTCAGTATTTTTGATGAAATCAACATTCTACCCTTTGTTCTGTCACTACAAAATTTATACTTTATATAGCATGAATGGTAGAACATAATAGAAAATATCTGTTGTGTGTCGTTATTGTTTAACTATAGTCGTTTCGCTGGAAAGGTATCAAATATCTATAAAAATAAAATGGGATGCAATATAATACAGAGCTAGAGTGTGGACTATGGAAAGGGTTATAACAGAAGTGGCTACAACTGCATACAACATAAACTAGATCAAGTATGAAGTGCTTGAACCTGAATCTTTTTCCTTACACTGTCTTTATCATTTTTAAGACAGTTTTGGTATTTTTCTGGGCAAAAGTGTTTTCTTGCAACACAAAATTTTAAATTTCATGATTTTGAATGAAATAGGAAGTCCCATATCCACAACTTCTACTGTTTCTCCCA
The DNA here is from genome assembly GCF_026419915.1 of Harpia harpyja. NCBI lineage: Eukaryota > Metazoa > Chordata > Aves > Accipitriformes > Accipitridae > Harpia > Harpia harpyja. Next base: position 13,340,068 of record NC_068958.1, read on the forward strand.
CCTTCTCAGAGGTCTGATGAAGTAATGATTTAACAGGCTGTAAGTGATCAAACTATCTAATCCTTATCTTTGCGGTAAAGCAAAAAATACACTTTATGAATCAGACCAGGTGATTTTTAAAGCTACCCTCTCATGTCTTTCATACTGTTGTTTGGTAAAGTATTCCATGATTCACACTAGAAGAAGTGAAAACTACTGTCCAGTGGACTAAATTTTTGTGTGCTACTGAAACTATGACAAATACTAGCAGATACTCCAAGTGTGCTGTGGTAAATACTGTAAAGCTTTAGGGTCTTGACTGATCTGGCTAGGATCTCACTATTCTGCTGTAGAACTGTCAATAATGGCTTCTCCAGTCACTAATTTGTCACATTTGCATATGCACATTTGCAGGCAGTGGTTGAACTCCTCAAACATGGGGCTGACCCAAATCTGCCATTAAGTGGAGCAGTAAGAAGTGCCCTCTGTGCAGCTGTCAGTATGGCATACGAACATCAGAGAACAACAGCACAGAGGATTGCTTTGGTGAGATATCATCTGGGTGTTTGTTGGTTTTTTGAAACTTCAGAAAAACAGTGATTTTTGTCAGGTGCATTGAGTCCCCTTTCTCTTTAATGCTCTTTAATAGGCAAGCTGGTTCGGTTTTTTTTTCCCCCAGAAAAATTAATTTTTGTCTATTCCTAATGCTGTTTCTTTCTGTCCTGAGGAACAGGAGTTTTGTATGGAAATTTGTTTTCATGTTTTAGTAAAGAGGACGATAATCTCCTTGGGTAGAAGGGGAAAAACTACATTAAAGTCAAATGGGATGGTTGTAGTGCCCACAGCCCTGTGAAATCTGTTACCTTGTTTAGAAACACAACCAGCATCCACATGAAGAAAGATGCATTGTGTTTGGTTGTTATTGTAAAGTGCTCAATACTATTTGTGATGAGTGCACTTTCTTGTCTACGATGAGATCAATGGCAGCGTCTGGCCATGTGAAAATTGGAGTTTTTCTCCTCATCCCAGGGAGCATAGGGCTGATCTCATTCAGAGTGGAGGTGAGGAAGGCTGCAGCTGAGGGGTCTGGGAGCGGAGGCAATTTCCCCAGTTGGGTTCTGTTCTGCCCCCACCCCCACTAGTTGTCCTTGCTTCATTTGTTGCTGCAAGATTGTGAGATATCCAGAAGCAAATAGCAACTGCCTGCAAGAAGGTTTTACTTACAAAAGACATTTAGATTTCACAATTCATCATCAGCTCTAAAGGGGCAGAAGAAATGCATGGTTCAGTGCACAAAATAGTCTCATAAATAGAGGTTAAGCTCTGACATGTAGTCCTGTCTTTCTAGCTGTGGTGTGAATGCAATTTTTTGGGAAGGTTTTCTTTTTGCTTGGTTGTGTAATGATTTGCTTTCTTCAGGTTGATAAGCTGCTTGAAGCTGGTGCAGATATCCTTGCACCAGTTACTATTAGGGAAGGACAGAGAAAAGCTGTGGGAACAGCTGTTGACTATGCCTGTTATAAATATTATCAGGTATGACTTCAGTTCCTGTATCTGAAGGTACTGTGCATTTGCATCCATTCAAATACATGGCCTTTTGTGTCCTTATGAATTGTCTAGGGCCTTCTTCAGAAACGTTCATGGAAATTTGCTTTTTCCCTTCATTTGTTGTGAGACTCGATTCAGCACCAAATGAAACATTAATTGCTTAAAAGTCTAAATACCTCTAATAGTTTTGCCTGTGAAGGCAATCCTTGCTGTCACGTATTATAGTAAGACTCCATTCATAATTAGATTGAAAGAGTTAATCATAATCTGAAACCCAGGCATTAAAACCTAAAGTAATATATGTTTCTGTGAGGCTACAATCAAATCAGGAGAAGTTATTATGGGTTATATATTATGGTAATTTTAGATGTGTTATAAGCTATGACAGGACATTATTGATCAAATTTTAAAATAATGGATTTCCTCAATAAAATACATATTTAAATAAAACATACATTAAAATATGTATTATATGTTATATATTGTATATAAAATCACTAAAATATGTATATACTAAATAATCGATTTACTAAAGTCATCCTTAATCATTTATTAATCCCTTATAAAAAGAATCTTACTCTTAAGTATAACAAATAAATTTCTGCCTGATGCTTTTTTTTCTGGATATATTTGTTTAAAAAAACTTTTAAAAGGCCTGGGATTCTGTGACAGTTCTAATTAGAACTAATATAAGATTTTTTTTGTATAGCTTTCTTATTAACAAGAAAACTTACATGATAAGCAGATTGTTACATCAACAGTTGTTCTGAAAAGAACAAAAGTAATGGTGCACCTCGTTCACGGAGCAGCCTGCTTAGAGCCGACAAGGGTTTTCGCATCCCACACCAATGTTCTATGTAGACATTGTTGTGATTTCTTTGGTTGCAATTACAGCTGATCCTCAAACAGGAAAATAAATTAAGCAATTTATAGCTGTAATCACAGGTCAAACTTGATCACCATACTCCAGGTACCTTACTTTCCTGCTTTGTTCTGGAATTTTGTCTATACTCTCCTTGCTGGCACTCGCTACAGGGAAGCAGTATGGGGAATTGAGAACAAGTAGTGCCCTCTAGCTGTCTTTTCATTTCCAAGAAACTTTTTCATGCTTCCAGAAGTGCTGGGAGAGGAGATCTGCAAGATGAGGGCAGCTTCCAAGTGCAAGGTCTTGCACCTGGGTTGGGGCAACCCCTGGTATCAATACAGGCTGGGGGATGAAGGGATTGAGAGCAGCCCTGCCGAGAAGGACTTGGGGGTACTGGTGGATGAAAAACTGGACATGAGTCAGCAATGTGCACTCGCAGCCCAGAAAGCCAACCGTGTCCTGGGCTACATCAAAAGAAGTGTGACCAGCAGGTTGAGGGAAGTAATTCTGCCCCTCTACTCTGCTCTGGTGAGACCCCACCTGCAGTACTGCATCCAGCTCTGGAGTCCTCAGAACAGGAAAGACAAGGACCTGTTGGAGTGGGTCCAGAGGAGGGCCACAAAGATGGTCAGAGGGATGGAGCACCTCTCGTATAAGGACAGGCTGAAAGAGTTGGGGTTGTTCAGCCTGGAGAAGAGAAGGCCCCGGGGAGACCTTACTGTGGCCTTTCAGTAGTTAAAGGGGGCTTATAAGAAAGATGGGGACAAACTTTTAGCAGGGCCTGTTGCAATAGGACAAGGTAATAGTAATGGTTTTAAACTAAAAGAGGGTAGATTTAGACTAGATATAAGGAAGAATTTTTTTACGATGAGGGTGGTGAAACCCTGGCACAGGTTGCCCAGAGAGGTGGTAGATGCCCCATCCCTGGAAACACTCAAGGTCAGGTTGGACGGGGCTCTAAGCAACCTGATCTAGTTGAAGATGTCCCTGCTTATGGCAGGGGGGTTGGACTAGATGACCTTTAAATGTCTCTTCCAACCCAAACTATTCTGATTCCTCCTTGAAGAAACATTTCAAAATTGTTTTAGTTAACTTGTTGAGCACTCACCAAACTGGTAATTGGAACAACTAGAACGTCTAACCTGGACATGTCCTGTGCCCCATATCACAGAATGAGCTCCAAGTCAGGATCCAGCAGGTGTGATGCTGTGCTTTTGGAATGGGTTGGCTTTAAATCTGAAACACTTGAGTGTTAGTGTTCCCATACATTAGTAGATTAACTCATGGTATGTTGCAGGATAAGAGAATTGCTCATACACCATACCACATACTGTCAGCATCTGAGCAGGAAGTTTTTCAAACATGCCGATTGCTACTGGAACACATTACAGTGAAGCTCCGTGAGCATGTCACCCTGAAAGAGAAAGAGTGGGATCAAGAAGAGCTGAGAAGATCCAAGAAATGTTAGTTCAAGCCTAAGAGTAGTTCAAGATTAAGGGTGGCATGACCTGGTGTGAAGGGGAATTTATTGTTATAATTCCAGTGTTACTGTCTGAAAAGGTAACTCCTAATAAAAACTGCTCCTACATATTTGGTAAGGAGATGTAGAGGTTCTACAAACATTAAAGAGAAAGAACAAGTCTTTGTGAAGAAAACGTGAATATGAGTTTAGTGCCTGTCAGTTGCTTCCTGGTAAATCCCTGTACAAGATCTATTACCATGTGTTAAGGAGTGATTGAGAGAGCTTGCTCCTCTTTCATGGGAGAACCTTGGAATTGCTTTGCATTTAGTGCAGGGAACAAGATGCATGCAATGGTGACTGTGGACGTCTAGCGTATTTTCATTTCTTATGGCAACTTACTCTCAGGTTCTTTCCTGAGACTCCCATTGTATCAATGCTCTTCTGCTATTAGAGTAGCAACAATGAATGTATCAATTAAGATGATTTGAGTTACATCCTCAGTAGTGCTCAAATGTGTGGTGAAATCAGGCTTAGAATCTAGGTCTCTGAATACCAGTCTTTGGGGCAGAAAGATGTATCACACTTGGGAACGGAACTCTGAATATAAGATTGTTACCTTTATAGTTCAGCATAACCTCTGCCTCTGTGGCTTGTCAGAAGCAGGAAGTAAAAGTAAATTATCTGTATGGTTTCTTCCTCTTGGCTGTGATGTAGCAACTTGGCTCCTTTTTTCTTGGCTTCTGAAGCTTGTTGACCAAAGATGCATTTTATTATGTATCTTCACATTTTGTACAGTAGACAGAGCCAAGCAGACTTTTAATTAAAGTGGATCTTGTGACTAGTGTTCTAATTCTCAAGTCAGAATACTGATTTTCCTCCCCCCCCAGCCCGCCGCATGCCCCCTTTTGTTGGTGTAGTGGATTCAGCCATTCATACATGTGTTTCAAAGAAGATTTCTTGTTCCAGTGCTGTTTGGATTAGTCCGTGACAAATGGTAGGGCTGTGCTTCCACCCCTGGGGCAGTCGATTCCAGGTATATTGGACACCTCTCCATGTGAAAGCAAACTGTGGCCTGCACTCTGCTGCCAAAGGAATGGAGAAAAACGCATTGGCAATATCAATTGTAGCATACCACGTGGCTGCCTTTGATGCCAGTTCATACTGGAGCTCTAACATGTCTGGTACAGCAGCACTCAGTGGCGGTGTCACTTCATTCAGGCCACGATAATCTACTGTTAACCTCCACCCTCCATCAGACTTTCGCACTGGCCATATAGGACTATTAAAAGGTGAATGAGTCTTGCTGATGACTCCTTGGCTCTCTAGTTGATGGATCAGCTCATGGATGGGAGCCAGGGAGTCTCTGTTTGTCCGATATTGCCGGCGGTGCACCGTCCTGGTAGCGATTGGCACCTGCTGTTCTTCAACTTGCAACAGTCCCACAATGAAGGGATCTTCCGAGAGGCCAGGCAGGGTAGATAGCTGTTTGATCTTCTCTGCGTTTACAGTGGCTACACCAAAAGCCCATCGGTACCCCTTTGGGTCCTTGAAGTACCCTCTCTTGAGGTAGTCTATGCCAAGGATACAAGGAGCCTCTGGGCCAGTCACAATGGGGTGCTTTTCCCACTTGTCCCCTGTCAAGCTCACTTCAGCCTCCAATACAGTCAATTCCTGGCATCCCCCTGTCACTCCAGAGATCCAGATGGGTTCTGTGCCCCTATACACTGATGGTACCAGCGTACACTGTGCACCAGTGTCTACCAAAGCCTTATACTTCTGTGGGTCTGATGTGCCAGGCCATCGAATCCACACAGTCCAGTATATCCGGTCATCCCTTTCCTCCTCCTGGCCGAAGGCAGGGACCCTCTATTGCTGTTCCTCATCAGAGTATTCACTGTCTGACCCTTGCGGTGCCAGACCAGAAGTCCCCTCACCAGAGTCAAGGGAGGTCGTTTCAGTTCTTCTATGCCTGGAGGATCGCTGATTGCTTTCTTGGGCCTCTACAGCAACGACACTGACAGCCTTCTTCTTGGGTGACCCCTTCTTAACAGCTGTCTTCCCTCTCTGTTCACGTACGCGGGCTTCCAGCTTAAAGGTGGGTTCACCGTCCCACTTCCTCATGTCCTCCCCTTGGTCACGCAGGAAGAACCAGTGTACCACGTGGCATACGCCTTGGGCTCCCTTTCCCTCTGACCGGGGCAGGAGAGGACTGATTTCTTGGAGCGTCCCTAAGAGCCAAGGCACTGTCCTGTAGGGATGAGGAGACACAGAGATTTTCTTCAAAGTTTTGGAGCCAAGACGACACTTTCTCCACAGTTGGTGTTTCCATATCTGGGCAATACATTGCTGCCAAGCTGTTAGAATATGACGCTGGGGCACCTTGAATCACCTTTCTCCACATGGCCCGTGTGCACAGGACATCCTCTGGATCTTTTGAGACTTCCTCATCATCTAGATCACTGTAGATGACTTCCACCACTGCTAACTCTCTCAGGTACTGGATGCCTTCATCTGCGGTAGTCCACTTTTCTGAGGAATTCACAAGATCTTCCTTGAATGGATATCTTGCCCTCACACTTGAGAGGAGCCGGCTCCAGAGACTGCAAATTGCTGCCTCTTTTCCAATTCCTCTTTCAATTCCCCGGTTTCTAGCGAGGGATCCCAGCTGTTGGGCTTCCTTGCCTTCCAGTTGCTGACTGTCGGCCCCGTTATCCCAGCATCGGAGCAGCCAGGCAGCAATCCGCTCACCTGGCTGGCGGCTGTAGTCTTTCCGCAAGTCCCGAAGTTCTGAGGACGTCAGGGACCGGGTAGTTTCCGCTTCCTGTCTAAGTTCCCTCACTCCTTCTTCCAATTTCTTTATCGAAGGACCAGCTTCTAGATTAAGCCTTTCCTCTTCTTCTTCTTCTTCCCTCACTAATCGATGGTATGGACCTGTTGATCTCCTCGTCCACTGTTTCTTTTTCACTATTGGGGCAATTACTGTAGTTGTTGTTGTTGTTTGGGTCCCTGCCTCGAGCATGGTGTCCTCAGATGCAGTCTGGGTCCCTGCCTCAACCGTGGTCCTCTGAGAGTGTTGAACTATGGCTCGGTAGGCATAGGCCAGGCCCCAGTACAGTGCGAGAAACTGCTGGTTTTCATTGGGATAGGCAAGGCACCCTTCTATCAGGTGGCGCGTCAGTTTGCCAGGGTTACTTGCCTGTTCAGGTGTAAAGTCCCAGATTATGGGAGGTGATAACCGTCCTAGGAATCTGCCCAAATCCTTCCATATACCCTGCCACCCAGGGACCGGTCGCTTGAGGGCACATTTCAGTATTGCCTCACCCAAAACTTGTCTTCTCTTATACCAGGACGAGACCAGATTCCACAATACCCATAATATACCACCAGTATTAATTATTAGTACTGAACAACTCACATAAGGGTGGACAAGGACCTCAGGAGCCTGCATAATAAAACCATTCACATCAATGCCCGGTAGGGAGAGGGAGATGTGTTCCCTCATCTCCTCCACAAGATAGCTCCCACAACACAGCAAAGCCATCAGTGCCAGGAAAAAGCACATAGATATTATTTGTATTAGCATGTTCCCGAGTTCCTTCATTCTCCCCACAAGATAGCTCCCGCAGCACAACAAAGCCATCAGTGCCAGGGCAAAGCACACAGCCATTATTTGCGTTACCATGTTCCCAAACTCAGCAAGGTAGAGATAAGCAAGCAGGCAACAAGCTCCGTGACCTGCACAGGAGCTTGCCACTTAATAACTAGCTATGGCACGTTTAATGCAAAACTGCCGTTGTCTTGCCCCACGTTGGGCGCCAAAAAGGACTGTAGTGGGTTGACCCTGGCTGGATGCCAGGTGCCCACCAAAGCCGCTCTATCACTCCCCCTTCTTAACTGGACAGGGGGAAGAAAATATAACCAAAGGCTCGTGGGTCAAGATAAGGACAGTTTAATAAACTGAAAGCCAAGGTCGCGCGCGAAAGCAAAGAAAAACAAATGATATTATTCTCTACTTCCCATCAGCAGGCGATGTCTAGCCACTTCCTGGGAAGCAGGGCTTCAGTACGCATAGTGGTTGCTCCTGAAGACAAAAAATGCCCCCCTTCCGTCTCCCTTTACTTAGCTTTTATATCTGAGCTGACGTCATATGGTATGGAATATCTGTTTGGTTAGTTTAGGTCAGCTGTCCTGGTTATGTCCCCTCCCGAGATCTCGCCCTGCCCCAGCCTGCCGTTGAGGGGGGGCAAAAATGTTGGAGAGACAGCCTTGATGCTGTGCCAGCACTGCTCAGCAGTAGCCAAAACACTGGTGTGTTATCAACACCTTTCTAGCTACTGATGCAGAGCACAGTGCTATGAGGGCTGCTATGGGGAGTATTAACTCCATCTCAGCCAGACCCAATACAGGAGGGAGCTATCATGTGGAAGAAGTGAGGTAGGGCAGAGATACTGCACTCAGGTATTGACTGTTCTTAGTCAAAAATACTGTGCCTGGTTTTTTTCCTCACCAAAACTGTTGTCACCTTGCCATTTTTCTCCTTTCTAATTTTCCTCTCTAGTCTACACAGACTTATCAGCTGCAGTTAGCTTCTTTTTCTGCTCTGATCACATCACTCCTTTTCAGCTTCAGACTTTGTCATAAGAGTCTGCATAATATTCAGTCTTCTTGTGGGAAGCAGTGTGTCCTTCTGTTTTAAACCCATTAATGACATCAGTACCTTAGAGTAGCATGCAAATGCTAAGAAATAGGCCCATACAAATTTTGTAACTTACATTTCTCCAGAAATTGCAGGAAAGAATTGTACAATTTGAATGTTACTCTTGGAACTGTGTTTTAACAGAAGCTTGAATAATACTGGAAATGCTCAAGGATACTGAATTCTGTCATCCATTTATCCTACTGTAGGGAATTCACAGGCTTCTGAACTTTGTCTCAGTATTAGAATCAAGAGAAAGTAACATAGGTGTCAGGAACTGGGGCACTTTTGAAGACAGAAATTTTGAGGCAGCATTTTTGTTGAACCGAGAGGGATCGATAATAGCATAAGATGCAGAAATAGCCAGAAGAACATAAAGTGAACTAAAAGAAAATCTGTAAGGTTAAAGTAGCACACAAAGATTTTACAAATAGATCACAGTGATGACTTGCAGAAACGGATGAAACCTCAGTGAAACTTCCTAGCTATTGGGAAAGGATTCTTAAATGCTTTAAAAAGAGTGTAAATATGTAGCCCAGCTTGCACTTAGGTCTAACATTCTGCTTCCCAGTCCCACTGAAAGCCTTAGCCCAAGCACTCTTCATTTTATGTTCTAACTTTGGAATAACCATTGTGGTACAGTGGCCTCTGAGTGTCCCTGTTCGTCTCTGCAGTATTCCAGTGGGTTCTGTGAGGGTTTTTTTAAGTTTGCCAGCTTGGCTTTGTTATCTCTGGCCATATATAATCTGATCTGCCTGCCTGTTTCAAAATGGACATCTCCAGACCCATTGTCATGAGTACACTAAAGCACACATTGTGCTAGTGTATGGCAAGGATATGGATGTTGGTTTGGTAAAGGCTTAGGCATGTTTCTCACTAGGACACTTGGCTTTTCTGGGGGCTGTTTCCGGGGGCTGGCTTTGCAGGTGGTATGCATTCTGTTCCCCACAGACTCCTGTGATAAGCTACAGTCTCCTGTTTCTTTATTGTTGAACATTATTTCTATGTTGTAGCCATTTTGATTTAGTTTTACTGTGATCTGCAAACATGCTGTGAGCTTGAGGAAAACCCTAAACAAACAATAAAGTGCTTTCATTTTACAACTACCTTTGTTCTAGACTACCATTCTTTAAATACTGCTATCAGTGTGGACATTCAGTTGGTGTTCAGCTATCACCTTGCATGCCTTGTCATGAAGTCTTCACTTGCAGAAGGAAATCCTGGAATGAGTGGCATAGGCAGGAGTGCTTGGGATTGCTGGTTAAGTCTGACTGTCATTACTATACAAGTACAGTGGTTTGTGCATATGTACTCACTTGGGTATGTCTTCCTTGTAATGGACCAGTAAAATGTGTTTTATGAAGGAATTTAAATAAAAAGGTTCAGTTCAGTTTATTCATTTGAATAGCTGTGGTTTTTGTAAACCCACCAGCTTTAAGAGAGCTGCTACTGTGTCGTTAATCTCAGTTTCAAGAGAGAAGACTCTTTAAGGTGAGTGCAGAGCAAAGGAAATACTCTCTCTGAGACGAAGGTTAGCTACTGTGGACATCAATAGACAACTTTCCAGGCTGAAGAACCACAACAGATCTAATAAGCTAGGCAGAGTATAGCTTTCCATACAAAGTCTACCTCTTAATCGCCTCTATCTGTATATTAGAAGATAAATCAATGAGATTTCTGACTTTTATGCATGGAATTGCTGATACCACACTCCTGTGGTTCTTGGAAACCACAGTTGTGCTGATAAAAATGAGGCCACATTACACACACCACATGCTAATAGCAGAAGTCTGACATGGTAGAAATTATACTATTTTAATTATATCAGATGCTCACATAGATTGAATGAGAAATCTGTCAAATGTGAAGATGTATTCACAGAAGTTCTGTGATCTGTCTTTTAGTGGCTGCCTAGGATGGGACTTTTAGATCTGGATACATTTAAAACCCTGCGTGTTGGGGATAAGGGGGTCAGTCCCACTGGAGGTTAAGTTATATCAAACATACATGCTTACCAGTATGGGCTCTGAATAGAATCAAACTATTAGAGAACAGAACAGAATAGAATAGCCAAGACATCAAACTACAAGGACAAATCATGGGTAATATGGCAGCTGTAACACTGGAGGACTTAAACATGAAAAAAATCACATTAATTTAGAAAACAATTTTACTACCTTGTCTTTAAAAATGTAATGTGTTAGGGGTACAGCTGGGTGATGCTAGGATGTTAACTAGTAATTATGTAAGTTACAGCTTCTTTTTGTAGGAATCCCTTTTCTGTATGGCAAATGCCGAATTTAATTCAATTCAGATTCAGTGAATTCAATTCAGAATGTCTTCCTGTAGACAGAATTTTTCTCGGCAATAAAACCCCTTCTTTTTAAGTAGTGTCTTCCTTTCTACTTCATTTTGAGGTGGAAAGGTTTTTGTTTGTTCCTTTTTTTTGTTTCTTTTTTCTCTCCCATGGTTGTCCTTAATTTAAAATGACCTGAAATTCCCTAACTCAGACCAGTTTGAGCAATTCAGTCTGTTGCTCTGAGACCCTCTGATGCCCTCCGCCCTGTTTTCTGATTCCTGTGCTTTTCCCTGTAGGACAATGTGATTAGCATTGATTTTGTACCTTATGAGCAAAACTCTCAATGTTTAACTGAGTCTTGCAGTAACTGATAGTCAGTATTAACTACAGGATTAATACATTCTCAGATATGTTTACTAGAAGAAACAAGTATCATCTGCACTCCCATATGTGGTCATTGTTTGCTAGGAAGTTTATAGGTAAGTGAGTAGGTAGCCACAGCTACCTGAGACTTGTGTCTGTTAACATCACATTTGATAAACTATGCCAGAACAGGAACTTCCTCAAGTCTTGTACCTACTTCCAGTTTATTGTTCCAGAAAAACTAAAGGTCACCCAAAGAAATATGGGTTGGTTCTTTTTCCTTTTTTTTTTTTTTTTTTTTTCCCCAGAGAAGAGTACAGGTCAAGCAGCTCCAGATGCAAGCAGTACAGGATGAAAAAGAACATCACTGGCAAAAAGGGGGAAAATGGCAGAGAAGGAAAAGATGAAAGGAGAGGTGGAAGAAAGAGTAAAGTTGGGATTGGTGGAAGAGATCATCACAGGAAGAATGATTGACTTGTTTCAAGTCACTCCTGCTACTGTGTCGACAAGTTTTAATACCACTGTACTTTCTGCCTTGTACTCCACTTCTACTAAGGTTAAAAGTGATCTAATTTGACATGTTTTGAGAAACTAAAGCCAAAACATCTTTCTAAGATACTGTATATGAGCTCAAGGATGATAATGCCATCAAAAGCCAGTGTGTGTGGGTGTATACAAGTTATGTATTTAAATAAATGTTTGCAATTAGAAATGTAGTGAACTTCGGATTGGTTTTAATGGTCTAATGCTACATATATATATTTTAAAAAACAATATTGCCCATTAGTAAACTTCATTACAAATATTCCCTCCTGTGGGGAACAGAGGGCCCATTTGGCAGCTGGACTTGCTCTCTAAGAAGGTTTGTTGCTTCATGGGATCTTGGATCTGGGATCCTGGGGAGAGGTTGCTGAGGACTGTTCAGCCCTTAGACTATTATCCCTTGATGTTAGCCCACATGGGCACTGACAATACTGCCAGAAGAGTCTCTGAGCATATCAAGAGTGACTACATGGCCTTGGGGGTGAGGGTTAAGGTCGGGGGGCCCAGATGTTTTTCTCCTTGATCCTACTAACAAACTGGAAAGGCTTAAGGAGGAGTGGATGGATCTTGAGGTTCAGCACCTTGTGCAGCTGTGTCACTGACAATGGTTTGACTTTAAAACCACAGGACCCTCTTTGGGGGTCAAGGACTGGTAGGGAGGGGTAGAATCCACCTGATAAGGTGTGGTAAAAAACCATCTTTGCTAACAGCCCGGCCAACCTGAGACTAGGAATAAGATAGAAGGGAGATAATGACCCACATTCAAGTGAGGAAGCGGTGGACTGGTCTGGCAAGCAAAGGTACAGAGTGATGTGGTTAAGAGTCCTCAAAATCAACAGAACAGGGAAGAATGGGGGTCACCCACAAATAAGGAAGTGCTGAGAGGACATCATGGGGGAAGCTCTCATCTTTTCTTGGGAAACCAGCATGACTGTGTTGCACCTTTCTGAAGTGCCTGTACAGTAATGAACTCACTATGAGGAGCAATCAGAAGGAATTAGAAGTTTGCATGCCATTAAAGGGCTACAATCTCACTGAGGTCACAGAGATGTGGTGGAAAAGCTCACATGACAGGAGTGCTGCAATGGAAGGATGCAAACTCTTCAGGAAGGACAGGCAGGGAAGGTGATGAGCAGAAGTTGCCCTTTATGTGAGAGCAGCTGGAATCCATGGAGCTTTGCCTTGGGGTGAACAATGAGCTGGTTGAGAGCTTATGGCTCAGGATTAGCAGGCAGACCAACACGGGTGATGTGAGGGGGGGTATCTGTACAGACTGCCTGATCAGGGAGAAGCAGATGAGGTCTTCCTCAAACAGCTGGAAGAAACCTCATGCTCATAGGCCCTAGTCCTCATGGGGACTTTAACCACCCCGGTATCTTATAGAGGGACAATACAGCAGAGCACAAACAAACAGTCCAGGGTGTTTCTCGACTACACTCATGACAGCTTCCTAGCACAGGTGATGGAGGAGCCGATCAAGGGAGGTGCTCTGCTCAACCTGATGGTTACAAGAAGGAAAAACCGGTTAACCGGTTTGACAATATCCATCTGGATGGTTGAGCTGACTGACTAGTCCAACTTCAAGCACCTTGGGTGGGTGATTATGAATGAAAACAGCAGAAATCTTACATTTGCTTCTTTCCAATATGGATGCCAGTGATACTCTGTCACCTTTCAAATGGAGAGAATATGTAGGTGAGTGTAAATCATTAATGTACCTACTGTTTTGGATTTGTGTGGTGGGATTTTGGTAGCGGGGAGGGGCTGCAGGGGCGGTTCCTGTGAGAAGCTGCTAGAAGCTTCCCTGGCTCCAAGTTGGCCAAGGCTGAGCCCATCAGTGACAGTGGTAGTGCCTCTGGGATAACATAGTTAAGAGGGGAAAACTGCAGCGGGGGAGGAGATTGGACTGTGAGAGAAATCCCTCTGCAGATACCACGGCCAGTGAAGAAGGAGGGGAAGGAGGTGCGCCAGAGGAGGTTGATGCCCCTGCAGCCCGTGGTGAGACGGCAGGTTGTCCCCCTGCAGCCCATGGAGGTAAGCGTGGGAGCAGATGCCCACCTGCAGCCTGGGGAGTAGCCCACGCCGGAGCAGGGGGATGCTCCTGAAGATGGCCGGGACTCCATGGAAAAGCCCGTGCTTGAGCAGTCTGTGCCTGAAGGACTGCAGCCTGTGGAAAGGACTCATGCTGGAGCAGTTCATGGAGAACTGTCTCCTGTGGGAGGGACCCCAACGCTGGAGCAGAGGAAGAGTGAGGAGTCCTGCCCCTGAGGAGGAAGGAGAAGCAGAGACAAGGTGGGATGAACTGACCCCAATCCCCGTTCCCCATCCCCATCCCCCTGCGCCGCTGGAGGGAGGAGGTGGAGAAAATCGGGAGTGGAGTTGAGCCGGGAAGGAGGGAGGGGTAGGGGGAAGGTGTTCTAAGGTTTGGTTTTATTTCTCATTATCCTGTTTTGATTTGATTGGTAGTAAATTAAATTGATTTTGGTTTTTTGCCCAAGTTGAGCCTGTTTTTTGTCCGTGACCATAAGTGGTGAGTGATCCCTTCCTGTCCTTGTCTTGAAACACGAGGTTTTTGTTATGTTTTCTCCTCCCCATCCCACCGTGGGGGGGGAGGAGTGAGCAAGCGGCCTTGTGGTGCTTTGTTGCCAGCTGGGGTTGAACCACAACAGTGTTGAAATCAACACTTAACTGACGTCTGAGGTCTGTTGTTGAAGCAAGCTATTTATTATCTCTCTTAATTCCTGTGCAATTTAAGACTAAGCTAAAATCAAATGTTTGTTAAAGTCAGCAAGCATTAAAGCAACTCTTTGTTAGATAAGCAAGTATTGACATCATGGGTCAGCTTGTCCTGCCAGTCTCAATTTGCCTTCAGTTACAAACAGATCAGAGGATGAAGCATATCATCAGATATATGTATCATATGAGATACATATATATGTGTGTTACATACATAACATACATCACATATATTAAGCTGGCTGGGCTTAAACCATGACACTACTGATGTAGCCTCCCTGTGTTAGGGGTGTGTTTGTGTTCCCTAATGCCCCATGGTGGTATTTTGAGGCACCTTCAGTTCCTTTGTTTAGCTCCTGGAGTCACAGCAAAAGAAGGCTGGCTGCTGGTGGCTGCCATGAGGCACCGAGGCAAGAGAGGAGGCTCCTGTCATGGTTTAAGCCCAGCCAGTAACAAAGCACCAGGCAGCCGCTTGCTCACTCACCCCCCACTCCAGCCACGGTGGGATGAGGAGAAATATAAAGGCAGGCTCATGGGTTGAGACAAGGACTGGGAGGGATCACTCCCCACTTATGGTCACAGGCAAAAGACAGGCTCAACTTGGAGAAAAACCAATCAATTTAATTGACTACCAATCAAATCAAAACAAGGCTAATGGGAAGTAAACCCAACCTTAGAACACCTTCCCCCCACCCCTCCCTCCTTCCCGCCTCAACCCCACTCCCGGTTCTCTCTCCCTCCTCCCCCCGGCGGCGCAGGGGAACAGGGGACGGGGGCTGGGGTCAGCTCCTCACACCTTGTCTCTGCCGCTCCTTCCTCCTCGGGGGCAGGAGGACTCCGCGCTTGGCCCCTGCTCCGCTCCGGCGTGGGCTCCTCCCCGGGCTGCAGGTGGGCATCTGCTCCACTGTTCCCCTCCATGGGCTGGGGGGGACAGCCTGCCGTCTCACCACGGGCTGCAGGGGCATCAACCTCCTCCAATGCACCTCCTCCCCTCCTTCTTCACTGACCTCTGTAGCTGCAGAGGGGTTCCTCTCACATTCCAATCCCACTACTCACTGCAGGTTCCCCTTCTTAAATCTGTTCTCCCAGAGGCGCTAGCACCGCCGCTGATGGGCTCAGTCTGGGCCAGAGGCGAGTCCAGCTTGGAGCTGGGGAAGCTTCTAGCAGCTTCTCACAGGAGCCACCCCTGCGGCCCCCTCCCCTGCTACCAAAAAAACCCCACACCACACAAACCTGTAACTGCTACATTACCAGATGCATCCCTTTGCTTTCTTCAAAGGTGGGTCACTTTTTTCAAATCCCAAGCCATACCTTTTGTTCCTAACCTTGCTGTGTGAAGCAAAAGGTGATGGAGGAGTTATTGATACGGTTTAATTACATTTTTTTGTACACTAAGGCTTGACCCAAATCTCTTTGTAGCCACTGTAGTCAACTTCAGCTGGCTTTGTGACACTTACTTATAAACTTTTATGCTTGAAACAACAGTAAGGCCACAATGCCTTCCATTCTTTTAAATTTGCATCAACTGTGTTCAGTAAGACTGAATTTCTGTAAGGGACTTTTCCAACTAAGTACTATGGTTCCTCAGTTTAGTACTGTAAATGAACTGTAACAACAGAGTGGACATAATATGAGATTAAAAGACTTATTAAATGTGTTCATTTCTACAGTAGATATAGAAATCAACCAGTTAAAATAAAAAAGGCTACTCATGGGCAAATCATGAAAGTGGTTGTGCATTTTTGTCACCTGTCTCGTTTGCAACTGAAAGGAGAAAATAGAAATAAAAAGCATTCAAATTTAAATGTTACATTAAGATTAATGATAACAGGAATTCTTATGCATATAAGGGAGACAAGACTGTTCACAGTAACAGGAGTTGGATATATACACATAGATATATACATAATACTTTTTTTAATACCACCAAATATATTACTTTGCATGTTTGTCTGTCTGTCTGGTTCAGTTTGACTTTCAGAGTCAGCAGGGCACACCACAGGCACCTGCAAACATTGTCTTGTCCCACATAATAAATGAATAGTATAATTGACAAACATTGAAGCACCAGCCATTAACAGTACATAGAAATATAGCATTGCAGTCATCCTTACAAATTCTATTTTATATTGGACCTTTTTCAAGGTCCTAAATACAATGTCATTTTTCCTGTTTGCATTAATGTGTATGGGAAGAAAAAAGTAAGATTATTCCACCTACAAAAGGAAATGCACTAGCAACTTTAGAAGCCCAGAGCAAATTTAATAGCAAATCAAATGAAATTTAACAATCTGTGCAAAGGAATCCTCTGACATTTTGAACTGCATATAGATACCACCTAGAATAAAAATCCTGCTTTTTTCTGCCTCAGATTCATACTGCCATAGCTCTCAACATTTCTGTGACCCAGCCGGTATGCAGTTAGTCAAGAGCATAAATGACTCTTTGGGGTTCTCACAATATTAAACTACAGCTGTGTGACGGAAAAGGACTTAACTGCAACGTTCAAGCAAACGACTTGAACTTCACTTGCAGACTTAACTGCAAGGTTCAAGCAAACAACTTATTTGAACTTCACTTGCAGATTTAACACGCCACTATTGCAGGTTCTACAGATACAATGGAGGAATGCGCTATTGCAATTTTTTAAGGCAAGAGTAGTACATTATTACAACCACAAGCGATTCACAGACAACCACAAACGCATTTACAAACTTAAAGCATAAAGAATATTCACTTACCCCTCCAGGTAAGGGCTCTCAATCCCAGGGAAGTTATCTCAGCCGGCGTCCTGATCAAGGGGTGTGTGTGTGTATATGTGTGTTTCCTTCGCAAGCCAACTGTATAGTTGGAGAAGTGACTCCCCCCCTTTCCAACCTGAATCTTAGAGTTTTTATCCCCTGACTTGTGGAATGGTGTGTATGACTATGTCTGAGTGGATTATGATCTATGCCTAAATGGATTATGTATATCTGAGTGGAGTTTCCCCTTATCTTTCCTTTGTTGGTCTGTGATTGTTTGAATACGCAAGGTTGTCATTTGAAACTGAAGCTGAAACCCTCTGGTTTTTTTTTTTTTTTTTTTTTTTACCTTGCTTCCTCAGCAACTGGATAGTGGTTGGATTGAGACTCAGGGCATACTATTTGTTAAGGGATTTCAAGGCTCAGTTCAGGTTTTGGTTCTTTGAATGGTGCAGCCACTGCCCTGTTTACTTTAGGGTTTATCAGACAACCCAGGGCTAAGCTGTCTACACAGCTCCCCGTGAGTCATCTCTGCAGAGAGACAGGGCCTCAAGGCAACCCAAGGCTGGGTCACTTTTGTAACCCCCCCCCCATGAGTCGCCTGTGTGCACTAGGCATGGTGAAACTCATTTGTGAACTATGAGCCAGACAATCCACACAAGCTGAAAAAAGAGAAGAGTTATCAAGGAGAGGAATTACCACCCATGACTTATTATTTTTTTGCAGCTAGAATAATCATGAGGAACAGCAATGATGGGCACATAGGGAGGAGAGCATATTATAAGTGCACACAGAAACCTTGCCAATTCTTTGCTTTCTTTAAAAATGCTGTTTTCTAGAGACAAGACCAATCAAGCTAAGAAAGCCCACAAAAGGATACAAAACATGACTAGAACTGAGACTGACAGCTTCCTAGCAAGATAATGTCAACTAAACTACAATGGACTTTTTGAAGCCAGAAAAAACTTTTGATGAAATTTAATTCTTCTGACAAGTCCTAAGGTTGTCAGTTTAAGTTTGGCTTTACTTAAGACCCATACTCAGTGTCACTCCAGCTTTCACTGCTTGCTCTCCAATTTTTACCTGTTGATTAAGGTGGCTCCAGCACTCAGTGTCATGAACAGAGGGACTAACAAATCCCTGCCTCATTTTGCTCCCATTAGCCAGTGGATGGTGCTCTTAAAACAACACTGGTGCCTCTCCATCAGCCTGTGGAACTGGCCAGGGTAGCCCGAGTGGCAGCCCTGAGGTCTTCTGGCTCCTACAAGACACCCTTCCTTGGCTTGAGTCCATCACAGGTACCTGCAGCACAAACCCCAACCAAATAAGCCCTCCTGGGACATTTGAGTGCAGAGACACTGGAGTGACTGCACAGAGTTAGGCAGGTCCAGAGCAGTTCATTGTTTCAGAGTCAAATCTGGCTCTGCTTGAGGTGATGGCATGGTGAAGGAGAGGCAGCAGCATCCTCCATGGGGAAAGGGTCAAGAGTTGGACTCAGTGAGATCAAAAACCGTGCCAGAAAACACTGCTATAGCCAATATCTAAAGGTCAAGCAGCCAGGCTTTGTCTTTAACGCAGTGATGATGGTTTGCATGGGGGGTAGGCTGAAAGATTGCCTGCCGGACTGGTCCCTTCTGGGGTCCTAGGTATCTCTCCGTATCGCAGCAGAGCCTGGGCAAATTCATAACATGCACTGATGTCTAAGTTGGAACATCAAGCGGACTATTAGGTCAATGAGGAAAGAGCCTGCTGAGGGCCTTTTAACTGTACTATTATCCGCTTTAGAGTATTTCCCCCACTCTGGTGGCAGATGGCACTCCCTGGTCACCAGGGGCTTCAGGTGCACACAAGGTCTTACCTTTGTGCCGCCCTCCAGCTGGATGTTGCAACAAGAGTTTCGGAGCACTCGCCCACCATCTGTGTTTGGGCAGCTCAGCTCCCAGACTCAGAGCATCCAACACAACAGGTGTTGTTAACCCCCTCAAAAATAAGCATTTTCCAATTCCAGGTTGCTTAGGTTTGTTTCTGGTTGTCAGTGCCTTCCAAACATCAGATGGTGTCATATACTGAGTAATGCCCTTCCATCTGGCATACAGCCACGTGGAGCAGAGGTGCAGACAGAACAGCAAAACAATAAGCAGGACAGAAAGCACTGCGGATGCTGAACCTGCATTACTAGCAGGATTCTTGGTTCCAGTGAGCTAACTGCTGCCTGGGAATTGTCTGAGACCAATGAGGTGTGTGCATAGGTGAGATCTCAGGTTTGTTTAGCCCTGCAATCAAAGGGGAAGGATTCAGAGGCAAAGAGCATTTCTGCATTTGCTCTGTGTGAAAATCTTAGAAGATTTTACTTGATGCAGTTTTTACTGTGGAAATTCTGCATATGTATCCTCCAGTTGCCTTACAGGAGTCTTTGGAGACACAAAGAACTAACAGACCTACCTATGTGATACATGTAAATGAGAAAAGACTTTTTCTCCAGATGGCCTGAAATCTTCTCCAACCTGTGTTTATTCAAGTTTATTAATAGTAATAAGCTTTTGGGAGAAAGAGGTGTGAATTAATGGAGCTAGAGAAAGAAGCTGAGTCTCTGAGACAGCAAGTCACAACCCACACCAAAGACGATTTCCGGTATTTCCAAAGATTTCCTGTACCGCTGTCTCTTTAGATATGCTTATTCTCCAGCCACACTCTACCCTTGTACGCTGAAGTCTAGGCTGATTTTCATCTCTGATTACATAAGACTATCAGCATGAAAACTGCAGATATTTACTTCGTTCTCCTAAGTGAGTGGGACCTTCTTCAGTTTCCATCCTACCATTTTTTTTTCAATACTAAACCATGCGCATTTGAAGTTATTTTCCGTTCTAACCTGCAAGCAAATAAATCTTGGTGAAGGGTATAGCAACATGCAGGTAGCTTGTAAGTAACTTCTGTTCCTTCAGAAAGACAGCCATGACAGCAGGAGACATCATCCTGTAATCACCCCATTAGAGCAAAACATTCATGTGCTGTCTGTGCTCTCTTGTCCAAGTAGACAACAAAATACCAGGCCTAGCCAAATTGTTCCATTTCAAAAGTATTATGTTGTATCATAACTGCCTGGAAATCTCAAGAGCCTCGCACTGCAATTATAAAAATATCTTCATAGGCATCATCAGTTCTTTGATTAACGTGGATCACTCATATGTGAGTTCACTGCATGCCCACTTCATGGGCAGGCTTCATTTTTTAATGTCTGCCCTGTTAAACTATTTCCTACAGCTTGCCACCTTTTTCTAATGGAGGTATCAATTTCACCAGTACACCCCCCACAGCCAATTTAGCTTTCAAAGATCCTTTGTCAAACTTCTAGTACAATGCAAAGAAAAATATACTACTTTGTAGTATTGACTTATCAAGACTGACAGGAAACAGCACATCATCCATATTTTGCCATTAAGCAGCTGAGAGGCTGTGATACGGAAAAGCCGGTCGAAGAAACTCTAAGACTCATTTTGGAGTTTTAGAAAGCAGGTGTTCTTTATTGCAGCGCTGGATGCACGGGGGATAGTTCCACCTAGCGTGCATACCACAGCTTTAGCACAAACAGGTTATATAGAATAACTAATTGCATATTAATCAGATTAGTATACATATACATAAAAATGATTGTAACTGATTATCATAGTACTGTCTACATCTGATCATGCGCAATGAAGGATCCATCTGAGTTGAAGGGCTGCTTTTGCGACCACCGACCCATTTGAAGTTCTTGTTGGCTGTCCTTGTTCTTTGATCTTGAAGCTTAATGCAGTTTCAATCACATGTGGTCAGCTTCAACATTGTTCTCATCTAGCGTACAGGAACATCTAGTCATAAGAGCAAAGAACTGCAAAACTTATGAGTAACTACCTCTATTAGTTAATTGCTTGGCTATACTTCTGTCTATTGTTTCAATCACAGTGTTAGTGTAAGATTTCTAACAATTATTTACCAAATCTCACTTTTACAGTCACCTAGCAGCAAACCAGTTTCCACGGCTGGTACACAATATTAAAACCATCAAAATATTTAGACATACCATACAGAATGTATGGAAATGTGCTATCACCAACATTTCCTGAAATAACTCCTAATGGCTTTTTGTTGCTGCTGTTGCCTGGCAACAACACTGTACACCAAACATTGTCCTTCTTCATTATCTGGGAGAGAAACACCGTACACAACTGATGATTCCTTTTCCTTATGAAAGGATCCTTACACTGTAGGTTATTTACATCTGTGATGGGAAAGTTGCTTCTGCAGTGGAAAAGAAAACACTTTGTTCCCTCAGACAGCTGAAGATAGTTGCTGCCTCACTCTGAAGGGACTCTGATTACATGCACAGATTTCAGAGCTTCTGCGTCTCGTCGACAGCCACAGATATGCTTTCAGAAGGGCAAGGTGGACCCAGGGGAATTGTAACAGAGAAACAGGTGCAAAATATCTGTGTGAAAAGAAGCAAAACTATTCAATACCCTACTGAGAATCAGCCAAATTTTATTTAGAGGCAGAGATACAAACACTGAACTTGCAAACTCTGGCTCTATTGGCACCTAAAGACTGGAACGGCCCTAATGTTGGGTTGTGGAGATGAAGGAAAATAGGAGCAAACACCAGCAACTGCCTGGACCAAACCCACCTTCCTTGCACCAAGACCCATGTTAAACATATTCTTAACCTCAAAACCAAGACGCAATCTTGTGTGATCTATGCAAACTACAAACATAAGTTCTGTAGACTGCATATCCTCCAGCTCTCCCATTTCACAAAACAAATGGCTCTGATCACACAAGCTCTAGGTTGCTCTCATCCCCAACCTCTGCCATGCCAGCCTTCAGAGTACAAAGAGCACAGCCCCTTTGCCTCCCTGGCCATACACACACCTCTGGCACACCCAGTCACCAACAGCATGTGATAGACCCATAATTGCCTGCTAAGAGCCTGAAAATGGCTGTCAGAAAAGTTGTGAATCAGGAGATGATGGAAGAGGAACTATATAGGTATATAAAACTTCTCCACTGCAAGATGATGAAGCTACCTTAACTTCTGGCTTCTGGAATATAACTTTGTTTTTGTTTTTGTTTTTTGTTTTTTTTTTTTTTAAACCCAGAAATGTCCAGGCTGATTTTCTACATTTAGCTGAGTTTTCTGGTAGCTCTAACGGATTGCCCATTATAGCAAACCCACTTGCATCTTTCTCCTGAGGGTAACTATACATCTGGAAAGCTTGCTCCAGGTTGTATATTTCTGTGCAGTGAATCTAAGACAGATGGATGGAAATAATAAACCATGGGATTTTAGAACAGGATTCTGCCCATGTGGGCTACCATGACTTCCAGCTCACTTCCATTAGTAAATACATCATATACACAATAGCACAGTGACCAGACACATGAAAGTGGTACCAGATGTGGTAGCAAGACATTCTCCTGACTGGCATACCCTTGCCCACCAGCAATCCTCTGTCTTTGAGCTTCTTCACTCACTCCTCCACTGCTCATTGTGCTCTCCTGAACTTCGTTGGAAGTACAGCCATCACTGGATGAGCCCAAGCACAGCTGTCTCTCTCTCACACTGCACCCCTTACCCTTTTTTAGTTATACTTCCCTTGTACAAAGACCCAGGTACATTCCTGCATAGCTGAGAGGCCATGCTCCCCATCTAGAAGCAGGGATGCAGAACAAAAATCAAGTGTTTGTGACATTTCCTATATGACATTTTCATAAGCAATTGCTGTCATAGGATGCCCAGATACCCCAGTCTCACTAGGGCAGACTGGAATATGAAGGAAATTTGAGTGAAAATCTGCAGAAGCTTCTAACTTCAGTACTTTCCCTGAGGCACCAGTTTTCTTTTCTCTCCACTCTCTACTCTTTCTGAGCCTGGAAAAGTTATCTCTTCCCAGCAGAAGAATGGGACACATCTGGCCCTGGCCTTGATCGTCTAATCCAAAAGGCACGTCCCCCATAACAAGACTCTAAAAAATAGGCTGATCACCCTGCACTTCTGGCCACCACCTGAGACAGACCACTGGACTGCACACGCTTTAGTCTGGCTCAGTTCAGCAGCTCTTGTGTTTTTTAAATACTGGCTTGTTACTTGGGTATAGCCCTTATATATAGTCACCAGTTACAATGTGGTTATACATCATCATATCACTCCAAAACTAGCCCCCTTGTGCAGGTGGACACTAAAAGTGCAACAGCCCTGACTTCAAGTCTGTGAGTCAGCAGAAACAATCTGTTTTCCTCAGGGACACCAGGTCAAGTCCTGAGGAAGAAGCATACACTTTACTGAACCAAGCTCACAACTTCAGGCATTGACTTCAAACACTGAACATCAAGTAACAGAATACAGACAGCTGCCTGTATGCCCCTGTAACACCGCCATGTCACTATCTATTTCACAGCTCTAGATAATAGGATGATGTCTAAATGAAAGGACAAATTTCAAGTGACTTACAGTAGAGGTATTTAATTAATGGTTCAAACCTGCATCAGAGGAGGTTCAGACTTGACATGAGGAAACATTTCTTTACCACGAGTGAAACCCGGGAACAGGCTTCCTGGAGAGGAAGTTGATGCCCCATGCCTGTCAGTGATGAAGAGGCATTTAGTTGGACAATACCCTTAATAATATGCTTGAACTTTTGGTCAGCCCTAAAGTGGTCAGGCAATTAGACTAGATGATCGTTGTAGGTCCCTTCCAGCTGAACTATGCTATGCTATGCTGTTCATCTTTCTACCTCCTCCTTTCCCTACCAGTGCATGCTGAGGAAATCTCTGATGACATTTCTTCCCAGCCCTGCACTAGCAGAAGGCATTCAATGGGTAACCATGTCCCAGACTAGGCACTGGCTCTGTCACGTTGTGGGAAGGAGACGTGTGCCTTCTGATAGGGGTGAAAGCTCTGGATTGTCTCAAGATAATTGGACCATCTGCACAAATTTGCAAAAAGCAAGTGTGAAGAGAGGTTTTTGAAAGTCTTCTGTGTTCATCCAGTTTAGTTGGGTTTCCACAGGATGGCAAACCCCCACATTTCTGACACTAGTGAGGCTCAAAGATCAAGCCCTCAGTCTGAAGCAGGACATGCTCCTCAACTAAAGGGTTGCAAATCTTTTGGAGGTGGGTAATACCTGTTCCTTACCCCTGGATTTTATTTTTGCTCCATGGACTCATTTTTAGAAATGTCTGACCTGTTTCCTGTGGAAAAACATGCCCAAACACACAAGCCTGAGAACAACAGTACTACATCAGAGAGAAGGTCCATCTGGCCCAAAACTCTGTTTCCAAGATGGCCAACCATCACTGTCTAAAGGAGAGCATATGAGCTGTGCAAGTCTGCTTCTGTCGGGGTCCTGGGGTTGCTCATAGGCCTCAGTGGCTGGGATCGGCCTCCCCTGGGACCCCCATGCTCACCGTCTCCTGCCAAGGGCCCAGGGGACATGTCTCAGCTCAGCCTGGGGCCTTCAGTCCCTGCCTGAGCCATGTTGTAGGTGTGCCTGTCCCTGCCCCTGTCAACTGGATGGGCCTGGGACCTGCACTGCAGAGAGCTGCTCTCATGGAGGGAGCCCTCAGACCGTAGTCAGAGCTTGTCATGCAGAACTCTAGGCACAACATAGCATAACTCTTCTGTTCTAGTCTAGTCTATTTCCATTCCCTGCGCTCACCATGAGTCAAATAACAAGACCGTTATTTGCCTGAAATGCCAGGGGATTTTCAGCTCCAAAACCACTTTCAAGGACACATAACACAAAGGTTACAAGTGGAAACAGTTTTTTTTTTTTTAATGCTATTTAATGTTATTTTATGGGTTTTTTTTCTGAATCTGTTTCAGAGCCAATGCTCACAAGCATTAACACAATGTGCATGTGTAGCCAGGAGCAGGCTGATGCATTCTCCAGCTGATCCTGAAAAAAAACATCCCTTGCACTCTGGCAAAGGAAAGTCACAGACCTACAGAAAGTAGCAGCGGGAATATAGGCCAAGCAGTCCCTGTTTCCTGAAGAGTGAGAACGTGAAGAATGAGGATCGGGACCGACCACACACAAAACATGATGACGACAAAGAAGATAAAGACGAAGAGGTGTGTGGTATTCTCAAAAGTATGACATGTAGTGATGACAAGCATACTTTTTGCCTTCCAGAACTTGCTCCGCCTCTGTGCTTCTTGGCCAGTGATGCATGGAAACAATATGCGTGCATACAATATTGCACGCAGGGAGAGCTGAAAAGTGGCAGCTCCTGATGGGGCAGCAAGCCTGGAGCCCTTCCAAGCACAGGCTGTTTTGCCCAAGCAAGAATCCCTGGGTAAGTGGAGCCAAGGGAAGAGCAGAGCTCGCTCCCGCTACAGACTTGCACTGGACCAGAGAGCCCGAGAGAGCCAGGGCACGAGTGATGCCTTGGAGGTGCAAGAGCAGCAGACAAGGACCTAGCCGAAAGGGCCCAGAGGAACCCTGACAAGGGGCTGTGCTCAGTACTACAGAGGATGAGAAGCAACTCCTGGGAGCTTCCTTTGGAGCCAGAAAGCTTCCTCCCCCTGGATGCAGGGCACGAGGGCCACCTTCGTGGAGCACGAGCAGCAGGCACCTAGCCAAAATGGCTCAAAGAAACCCTGGCAAGGGGCTGTGCTTAGTGCTGCAGAGGAAGGCAAAAAAACCACAGGGACACTTGCTAGCCCACCGTGGGGGGAAAAAAGCCTTCCTCCCCCCAGCTACACGGCTCGAGAGACCATCTTCGTGGTGCATGAGCAGCAGGCAGTAACCTAGCCAAAATGGACCAGAGGAGCCCTGACAAGTGGTCATGCTCAATGCTGCAGAGGAAGGCAAAAAACCCCTGGGGCCCAGTGCCAATCTGCCCCGGGGGAAAATTCCTTCCTGACCCCAGAGCTGGCGATTGGCTATTCCCTGAGCATGTGAGCAAGACCTGCCTCCTCGTCCTACAGGCTTGTCATGCCTCCCAGAAGATGCCCAAACCCTGTTCTCCCTCAACCTGGAGCCGTCTCAGGGGCTTCCAAGAGTGGCCAAATGCCCCTGGCCTGATCGACCTTGGGGGCAAGAATCCTTCCTGCAACTGGCGGGACACCAGTAGGTGCTCCAAAGAACTGGGACCCCTGGCAATATCTCTGCATCCCACTTCTTACGGCTGCTGCCCCTGGCTCTGGAGGGGAAGAGAATGGCGAGCTCTGCAGTGCTCCTCAAGAAGGCATTCCCTTTGTCTGGCCACTGCTATCCATCTGAAAAAGCCTGATAGCCTCGGGCACCTCCAGGGGGTGGTGGTTCTTCTCATCTCTTGAGGAGCTTGTGCCTGTTCCCTGAAGGCTGAAGCAGGATTTCCATCCATCAGATGGGCTTTGAATGTGGCCCCACTGGGAGCTGGCCTTGCAGCAGAGAACCTCCAGCAGCCTTGTCCAGCTTCATCTTCCTCCCTCAGCCCCTGCCAAGTAATTCCACCAGCTCCTCAAGGACTTCCTCTCGGACGTCTTTGAGCTGCCCCCAGGCCAGCTCTGGCGGTGGTACATGGAGGCTGCCCCTTTTATACTGCCCTGGGGCATTGTGACTGCTATGTTGCTGGGTGGTGGCACTGTGACATGGGGGTGACATGGCCCCCCCATGCGCAGCCCCGTCTGTCACCCCTCTGCCCAGCATCCTTCAGAGGAAAGCCTTTGGTGTGCTGCCCTCGAGGCAGTCCCTGTGCCCAGGAGACCCAGGGGTCTCTCCCTGCCCTTGGTGACCATGCACTGGGCCCAGCTGCTGGGTGTCCCTGACACCTCCTCTGCCACTTGGGTCCCAAGGACAAACCTGGTGCTGTTACTCTTCTCTCAGGCCATGGAAGAAATCAACCCTGCAGCCCAGAGACAACCCCTATTAGCCATCCCCTCTCTGCACCACAGCTAACATCCATGTGGCCACGCAGAGAGGAAGACCAGGGACACAAACCCTTTTCCAGGGGGATAATAGGGGATGGTTTCAGCAGCTTCAAGCTGGAAGAAAGCCAAAGTGTAATCAGAGCCATAGGCTGGGATGGATGGTGCCAGAAGACCGCCATAGAGATAACACAGGCTTTTAAAAACAAGTGAGTGGAAGTTACACTGGTGTGGTGGAAATGTTGGTTATTTTCAGATCTAGAACATTTGGATCCATGCCCAAAGCACAGCCAGGCAAATGACAGCTCTTCCAAACTGTAAAAATAGCCCACTGCTGCTCTTGCCGTCA
The DNA here is from genome assembly GCF_026419915.1 of Harpia harpyja. Lineage (NCBI taxonomy): Eukaryota > Metazoa > Chordata > Aves > Accipitriformes > Accipitridae > Harpia > Harpia harpyja. The sequence goes on from NC_068958.1 coordinate 13,367,537, forward strand.
CATGCCCTTGTCCAACTGAAACCAAGCTGCGCAGCCTTTCTATTAAACACACCCCTTGGCTGTGTTTATACGGGATACAAAACGTGCTTCAGCCACGGGGTAAAACTTTCAGAGCTCATTTGTGACTTTAACCTTTCTGAGAGTTATTTGCCTACCTCACTTTGTGGGAAGATGTTCAGATCTTATCTAAAACCCTGGCAAATCTCCTTTTCCTTTAGGATTTACTATTTTGAGTACTGAAAGAGTAAGAGAGGTACTCTTCTTGTCATTTTGTACCTTGGTGCCAAAATTGATATATACCTTCAGACTATGTAAATAAAGGCATTTATACCATAGACATTCATTTGGTTGTGGTGATGCCAGAGGTGAAAGACAGGGGTTTGGTTCCCTCTGAAGGAACTTTGCAGAGACGTAGAGAACATGCATGGTTTCCTCACCATTCCTTACCAATGCGCTAAGGGACATTTGCTACTACACTGTCAGGGAAGGTTTGGAGTTGACATGAGGAAACATTTCTTTACCAAGAGGGTAGTCAAACCCTGAAACAGGCTTTCTGGAGAGGTGGTCAATGCCCCATGCCTGTCAGTGTTTAAGAGGCATTTGGACAATGTCCTTAATACCATGCTTGGTCAGCCATGAAGTGGTCAGGCAGGTGGACTTGTAGGTCCCTTCCAGCTGAACTATGCTATTCTCATTCAGAATGTGAACAGAGGAAAATAAATAGTTTTTCCCACTTTGTTGGAATTTGACAGATAGTAAATTAAAGATGCCTTGTCCAAAGTTGCACAGCAGTTTAGCAATTGGATTTCAAAACGGTGTTTTGGCAGTAGAAGAAATTACACTGCCAATGGAGCTGTTTAGAAAAAAAAGGAGTGGTTTTGAGGATGACTGAAGGGCTCTACAAAAACATCTTTAAAGAGTCTATGGATGTTTCCCATGGAAAGCACTGATTTTGTTTGAAAGCTAAGGCTCTTTCAGCTTGGACACCTTTTTTAGTTTTACGAGAACTTAGTATTTCTCAGAGGAAACAGGAATTTGTACAAATTGCGTTGAAACCTCAGCTTCCTATTTAAAAATATCTTTAAGGAAAATGTGCAATCAGGCCACAACTGTGCAATGGCATTAGTCCCGAAGTTAATCCCAATGGCATTAGTCCCTAAATTAATCTCACATGCATAGCAGTTCACAAGGAAGCCACCTACTTGGTTGTCTGATTTGTGAAATCTCACCTGGCATGTAAGGCTCAGATTGAATCCCATCCTACCATCACCTTTAGGACACTTGTTTTACCCATGCTTTTATGCTTCATAAAATGAGCTTGCATAAGTGCTAGCAACTCCAAGTCAGCACCACTTCTTTTGACAAAAATAACCTGCTATGATTGTCTGAGCAATCATAGTTAAATTATACCACTGCTTACATACAGTTCTGTAACAATATTCGTCTAGTGGTTCTGATACAATAGAGCTTCTTTATGTAATAGTTAATGTTAACACACTTCAATAAGTAAGAAACACATAGATCAATATACTTTTCCAGGGGAAAATATTTTAAAGACTGTACATTAGTATAAATAAGAAAGCAAAAACCCTCAAGGTCTGGAGGGAGATGCAAAAGTGCTTCTTTACAAGAGGGTTTTCGTCCACTCTTACTTAAGTCAACTGAAGGGAAAATGTGAATAAAGCCACAGTTCCTTCTCCCACCCTACTCTGACCATTCACCGATATCCAGTGCTTAGCACTGTTCCCAAACAGTTTCCACTGAGACTATATGAACTGTCAGATGCTACCATTATTTATAAACTTAAGCTCCCAGTCTCTCCTGCCACTTCCACATCCACTTTTCCCCTTTCTGATAATGCATGAATCATCATCAGAAATCACTCTCCAGTCCATTAACAAACTAAACATTGCACAGACTCATAGAAGTACACAGGTGACTATCGTTACATCTGTCTCAATATTAGAGGGATCAGCACTGTAAAAATACCTGCAGTTAGCAAATATTCATGTTGCATTTATTAGCATTTTCATTCCAGGACACACATTATGAGACAATGTTATTGTGGTAGGAAGGAGGGTAGGTATTCCAGCAAGGAAGACTGCTTTGCGGCTATATTAATACCTTATATTATAGTGCAATAAGCCTGTGCTCTACCCAGTCTCAGACTGGTTCATTAGGAAAAAGGAAAAAAAATAGTGAATGGCTTTAAAAGGCTTGCAGTACTGGGTCAAAAGAGCCACAGACATTGTAGCAAATCCTTGAAATAACATAAACTTACCATGCTGGTCTGAGTCTATTGTAGGAGTCAATTATATGGAACTTAGTGACTGGGTCTGAAAGTAGAGTACACGAGAGCATTCCAGACGCCTTTAGAAGGCCTTGAACAGGGTAAACAAGAAGACAAAAAAAGAAAGTTACCAATTAGAAGAACACAGGTGCACATTCCACGATAAAGGGAACTTGGCACAAACAACCTCAATTCGGCAGTTTATCTTGACCAATTAGATTGAGACAAGTTTCGCATGTTTTGATTGATATAACCAATTATGCCTTATGTTTATGCGCGTGTACAGAGTGGTGTGACCAATTATGCCTTATGTTTATGCACGTGTACAGAGTAGTATAACCAATTATGTTTTATGTTTATGCGCGTGGACACTGTATGCTTGCACACAGCAACCAATCAGAGCTTTTGAGGAAATTAAAGAATTGTATAACAATGGTCTGCTATGCTCAATAAACTGGCGACTTTTTGATCATCATATTGGTGTGCTGTCGTCCGTCCCCGCATGGAATTTCTCTACAGTCTATCCAAAAAAGTATTCACCATGGCCAGACCAAGGGTTCTGTGCTGTGCCTGGCTAATTCAACAGCAGGGCACCCTGCTTGGGAGAACCACTAATTCTCAAATGTAGCATTAAAGAAGATGAGACCAAGGCTACAGAGACTTTTGTTAAACTCAGCATAAGAAAAGAATCATACCTTCCTAAGCCTCAGAAGAATTTCTACAAAATCTTAGATATTTCTTCAATGACTTCAGGAGATAATTTTACAGCAAGTGACTCCTAACAGAATTTTCAGATGCCTTTAGGAATAAGAAACGACTCTAGTAATCTCTCACCCTTATATGCAGTCTCTAGAAAGCATGCCTGAGAAACAGAAGAAAACCAGAGTGAGGAGATGGGGAAGTCGAGAATGTTATTTGCAGTAGCTGCTCTCATTTGAGCAGATCAAGACTGGCACAGTGTTAGCAGAGGTATGGAATAGATGTGAAAGCCTCAGATATTTCTGACCAGCGGGTAACACTGTGGGATGTAAATGGTAAGACTGTGTTCATTTTTTTTTTTGCAACACAATAAAAAGTGAAGTTAAAAATATGAAATCCACCAGACCAAAAAGATTTCCATCCTACTCAGGTTATGAGAAGAAAAAATCCTCTTGGGAAACTGAAAGAGGTGTACTCCATAAACATGCACATCTATTGTTCCCAAGCCCATCGTTCAAAACTTCGGTCATCAGTTTATTTTCTCCCACGAGTCTTCTCCAATTCAGTAGATGTGACTTCAGTGAAAACCACAACACAAAGCTGATGTTTACTGAAGATGGGCAGGGCAGCATGAACTCTACTGTGGCACTGAAGATGAATTTAAACATCATCTTTACTCAAGAATTTCGATTCAGTTCAGTGAAAGCAGAATTGCCTCTGAGGTGTGGGAACAATAAAGAGAAAATTCTGCTTTCAGTTGCACCTAGGAACAGGTTTGCAGAGGCGCTGGTGGGAAGCCTGCTGAAAACAAAGGGGCCATGTGGGAGTCAGGGAAAGCAGAATGCGCTTTCCATCATCTAGAAAAGGAGCATAGAATCATAGAATCATAGAATCATTTAGGTTGGAAAAGACCTTCAAGATCATCGAGTCCAACCATCATCCATGCCCACTAAACCATGTTATGGAGTACCCCGTCTACGTGCTTTTTGAGTACCTCCACAGATGGTGACTCAACCACTTCCCTGGGCAGCCCATTCCAATGTTTGACAACCCTCTCAGTAAAAAAATTTTTCCTAGTATCTAACCTAAATCTCCCTTGCCTCAGCTTGAGGCCATTTCCTCTTGTCCTATCTCCAGAAGAGACCAGCACCCACCTCACTACACCCCCCCTTCAGGTAGTTGTAGAGAGCGATAAGGTCTCCCCTCAGCCTCCTCTTCTCTAAACTAAATAGCCACAGCTCCCTCAGCCGCTCCTCATAAGACTTGAGCGCCAGGCTCCCCACCAACTTAGCTGCCCTTCTCTGGACACGCTCCAGCACCTTAATGTCTTTCCTCTAGTGCGGGGCCCAAACCTGAACAGAGTACTCAAGGTGCGGCCTCACCTGTGCCAAATACAGGGGAACAATCACTTCTCTGCTCCTGATGGCCATACTATTTCTGATGCAGACCAGGATGTTGTTGGCCTTCTTGGCCACCTGGGCACACTGCCAGTTCATATTCAAGCATCTGCTTTCCCAGAGACGTGAGAGCTCAAGGTACTCACAGAGTCTGTTTCCAAAATTGCAAACGACCGGCTAGTTCTCCCACAAGGAAGCTGTCAGCCCTGCAAGTTGTTGCTGCTCTGCACCTTCCCCATGCAGCCTATTCAAAGGCACAAGCTCCCTGCAGACCCATGCTTTCCCAGAGACGTGACAGCTCACTGATCTCGGCAGAGCCTATTTCTGAAAAAGCAAACATATGGCTATTCCTCCTACAAGGAAGGTGCCAGCCCTGAAAGCTGTTGCTGGTCTTCACCTTCCCTTGGCAGCCTATTCACAGGCACAACAGTACTGGGGACCTGTGCTTTCCCAGTGACGGAACATCTAATGGCACTCTTTCTCGGCATAGCCTGTTTCCGAAATGGCAAACATCTGGCTAGTTATTCCATAAGGAAACAGACAGCCCTGAAAGCTGTTGCTGGTCTTTACCTTCCCTTGGCATCCGATTCACAGGCACAACAACACTGGGGATCTGTGCTTTCCCAGAGAACTAATACATCATGGCGCTCAATCTCAGCAGAGCCTCTTTCTGAAATGGCTAATTTCTGTCCAGTTCTCCCACAAGGAAGGAGCCAGCCCAGAAAGCTGTTGCTGGTCTTTACCTTCCCTTGGCAGCCTATTCACAAGCACAACAGTACTGGGCATCTGTGCTTTCCCAGAGACGGAACATCTCATGAGAATCGTTCTCGGCATATCCTGTTTCTGAAATGGCAAACATCTGGCTAGTTATCCCATAAGGAAACAAACAGCCCTGAAAGCTGATGCTGGTCTTGATCTTCCCATGGCAGCCTATTCAGAGGCACAACAGCACTGGGCATCTGTGCTTTCCCAGAGACGGAACATCTCAGCGTGCTCGTTCTCGGCAGAGCCTGTCTCCGATATGGCAAACGTCTGGCTAGTTCTCCAACAAAGAAGGTGCCAGCTCTGTAAGCTGTTGTTGACCTTCACCTTCCCTTGGCAGCCTATTCAGAGGCACAACAGCACTGGGGATCTTTGCTTTCCCAGAGACGGAACATCTCATGGCGCTCGGCCGCGGCAGAGCCTCTTGCCGAAAAGGCAAACGTCCGGCTCCTTGTCCCACAAGGAAGGGCCCAGCCCTCAAAGCTCTTGCTGCTCTTCACCTACGCTTGGAGCCCTATCTATAGGCACAACAGCACTGGGGATCTGTGCTTTCCCAGAGACACAACATCTCATGGCGCTCGTCCTCGGCAGAGCCTCTTTCCGAAAAGGCAAACGTCTGACTCCTTCTCCCACAAGGAAGGTCGCAGCCCTGAAAGCTGTTGCTGCTCTTTACCTGCCCTTGGCGCCCTATCTGCAGGCACAACAGCAGTGGGCATCTGTGCTTGCACAGAGACGTCACATCTCACGGTGCTCGTCCTCGGCAGAGCGTCTTTCCGAAAAGGCAAACGTCCGGCTCCTTCTCCCACAAGGAAGGTCGCAGCCCTGAAAGCTCTTGCTGCTCTTCACCTGCCCTTGGTGCCCTATCTACAGGCACAACAGCAGTGGGCATCAGCTCTTCCATAGAGACAGCACATCTTGTGGTGCTCGTCCTCGGCAGAGCCTCTTTCCGAAAAGGCAAACGTCCCACTCCTTCTCCCACAAGGAAGGTCACAGCCCTGAAAGCTGTTGCTGCTCTTCACCTGCCCTTGGCGCCCTATCTGCAGGCACAACAGCACTGGGCATCTGCGCTTGCACAGAGACGGCACATCTCGTGGTGCTCGTCCTCGGCAGAGCCTCTTTCCGAAAAGGCAAACGTGCGACTCCTTCTCCCACAGGGAAGGTCCAGCGCTGAAAGCTGTTGCTGCTCTTCACCTGCCCTTGGCGCCCTATCTACAGGCACAACAGCAGTGGGCATCTGTGCTTGCACAGAGATGGCAGATCTCGTGGTGCTCATCCTCGGCAGAGCCTCTTTCCGAAAAGGCAAAGGTCCGACTCCTTCTCCCACAAGCAAGGTCGCAGCCCTGAAAGCTGTTGCTGCTCTTCACCTGCCCTTGGCACCCTATCTACAGGCACAACAGCAGTGGGCATCTGTGCTTGCACAGAGACATAACATATCGTGGTGCTCGTCCTCTGCAGAGCCTCTTTCCGAAAAGGCAAACGTCTGACTCCTTCTCACACAAGGAAGGTCGCAGCCCTGAAAGCTGTTGCTGCTCTTTACCTGCCCTTGGCGCCCTATCTACAGGCACAACAGCAGTGGGCATCTGTGCATGAACAGAGACGGCACATCTCGTGGTGCTCGTCCTCGGCAGAGCGTCTTTCCGAAAAGGCAAACGTCCGACTCCTACTCCCACAAGGAAGGTCCAGCCCTGAAAGCTGTTGCTGCTCTTCACCTGCCCTTGGCGCACTATCTACAGGCACAACAGCAGTGGGCATCTGTGCTTGAACAGAGACGGCAGATCTCATGGTGCTCGTCCTCGGCAGAACCTCTTTCTGAAAAGGCAAACGTCCGACTCCTCCCACAAGGAAGGTCACTGCCCTGAAAGCTGTTGCTGCTCTTCAGCTGCCCTTGGCGCATTTTCTACAGGCACAACAGCAGTGGGCATCTGTGCTTGCACAGAGACGGCACATCTCACGGTGCTCGTCCTCGGCAGAGCCTCTTTCCGAAAAGGAAAACGTCCGACTCATTCTCCCACAAGGAAGGTCGCAGCCCTGAAAGCTGTTGCTGCTCTTCACCTGCCCTTGGTGCCCTATCTACAGGCACAACAGCAGTGGGCAGCTGTGATTGCACAGAGACGTAACATCTCACGGTGCTCGTCCTCGGCAGAGCATCTTTCCAAAAAGGCAAACGTGCCACTCCTTCTCCCACAAGGAAGGTCGCAGCCCTGAAAGCTGTTGTTGCTCTTCACCTGCCCTTGGCGCCCTATCTATAGGCACAACAGCAGTGGGCATCTGTGCTTGCACAGAGACGGCACATCTCACGGTGCTCGTCCTCGGCAGACCCTCTTTCCGAAAAGGCAAACGTCCCACTCCCTCTCTCATACGGAAGGTCCAGCCCTGAAAGCTGTTGCTGCTCTTCACCTGCCCTTGGCGCCCTATCTACAGGCACAACAGCAGTGGGCAGCTGTGATTGCACAGAGAGATCACATCTCACGGTGCTCGTCCTCGGCAGACCGTCTTTCCGAAAAGGCAAACGTCCGACTCCTTCTCCCACAAGGAAGGTCGCAGCCCTGAAAGCTGTTGCTGCTCTTCACCTGCCCTTGGAGCCCTATCTACAGGCACAACAGCAGTGGGCATCTGTGCTTGCACAGAGACGGCACATCTCACAGTGCTCGTCCTCGGCAGAGCCTCTTTCCGAAAAGTCAAACGTCCGACTCCTTCTCCCACAAGGAAGGTCACAGCCCTGAAAGCTGTAGCTGCTCTTAACCTGCCCTTGGCGCCCTATCTACAGGCACAACAGCAGTGGGCATCAGCGCTTCCATAGAGACAGCACATCTCGTGGTGCCCGTCCTCGGCAGAGCCTCTTTCCGAAAAGGCAAAATCCGACTCCTCCCACAAGGAAGGTCGCAGCCCTGAAAGCTGTTGCTGCTCTTCACCTGCCCTTGGCGCCCTATCTACAGGCACAACAGCAGTGGGCATCTTTGCTTGCACAGAGACAGCACATCTCGTGGTGCTCGTCCTCGGCAGAGCGTCTTCACGATAAGGCAAACGTCCGACTCCTTCTCCCACAAGGAAGGTCGCAGCCCTGAAAGCTGTTGCTGCTCTTCACCTGCCCTTGGCGCCCTATATACAGGCACAACAGCAGTGGGCAGCTGTGTTTGCACAGAGACGGCACATCTCGTGGTGCTCGTCCTCGGCAGAGCCTCTTTCCGAAAAGGCAAACGTCCGACTCCTTCTCCCACAAGGAAGGTCGCAGCCCTGAAAGCTGTTGCTGCTCTTCACCTGCCCTTGGCGCCGTATCTGCAGGCACAACAGCACTGGGCATCTGTGCTTGCACAGAGACGGCACATCTCACGGTGCTCGTCCTCGGCAGAGCCTCTTTCCGAAAAGGCAAACGTCCCACTCCCTCTCTCATACGGAAGGTCCAGCCCTGAAAGCTGTTGCTGCTCTTCACCTGCCCTTGGAGCCCTATCTGTAGGCACAACAGCAGTGGGCATCTGTGCTTGCACAGAGACGGCACATCTCACGGTGCTCGTCCTCGGCAGAGCCTCTTTCCGAAAAGGCAAACGTCTGATTCCTTCTCCCACAAGGAAGGTCGCAGCCCTGAAAGCTGTTGCTGCTCTTCACCTGCCCTTGGCGCCCTATCTGCAGGCACAACAGCACTGGGCATCTGTGCTTGCACAGAGACGGAACATCTCGTGGTTCTCGTCCTCGGCAGAGCCTCTTTCCGAAAAGGCAAACATCCCACTCCTTCTCCCACAAGGAAGGTCGCAGCCCTGAAAGCTGTTGCTACTCTTCACCTGCCCTTGGCGCCCTATTTACAGGCACAACAGCAGTGGGCATCTGTGCTTGCACAGAGACGGCACATCTCACGGTGCTCGTCCTCGGCAAACCCTCTTTCCCAAAAGGCAAACGTCCCACTCCTTCTCACACAAGGAAGGTCGCAGCCCTGAAAGCTGTTGCTGCTCTTCACCTGCCCTTGGCGCTCTATCTACAGGCACAACAGCAGTGGGCAGCTGTGATTGCACAGAGACGTCACATCTCACGGTGCTCGTCCTCGGCAGAGCGTCTTTTAGAAAAGGCAAACGTCCGACTCCTCCCACAAGGAAGGTCACTGCCCTGAAAGCTGTTGCTGCTCTTCACCTGCCCTTCACGCACTATCTGCAGGCACAACAGCAGTGGGCATCTGTGCTTGCACAGAGACGGCACATCTCACGGTGCTCGTCCTCGGCAGAGCGTCTTTCCGAAAATGCAAACGTCCCACTCCTTCTCCCACAAGGAAGGTCGCAGCCCTGAAAGCTGGTGCTGCTCTTCACCTGCCCTTGGTGCCCTATCTACAGGCACAACAGCAGTGGGCATCAGCGCTTCCATAGAGACAGCACATCTTGTGGTGCTCGTCCTCGGCAGAGCCTCTTTCCGAAAAGGCAAACGTCCGACTCCTTCTCCCACAAGGAAGGTCGCAGCCCTGAAAGCTGTTGCTGCTCTTCACCTGCCCTTGGCGCCCTATCTGCAGGCACAACAGCACTGGGCATCTGTGCTTGCACAGAGACGGCACATCTCGTGGTGCTCGTCCTCGGCAGAGCCTCTTTCCAAAACGGCAAACGTCCGACTCCTTCTCCCACAAGGAAGGTCACAGCCCTGAAAGCTGTTGCTGCTCTTCACCTGCCCTTGGCGCCCTATCTGCAGGCACAACAGCACTGGGCATCTGCGCTTGCACAGAGACGGCACATCTCGTGGTGCTCGTCCTCGACAGAGCCTCTTTCCGAAAAGGCAAACGTACGACTCCTTCTCCCACAGGGAAGGTCCAGCGCTGAAAGCTGTTGCTGCTCTTCACCTGCCCTTGGCGCCCTATCTACAGGCACAACAGCAGTGGGCATCTGTGCTTGCACAGAGTTGGCAGATCTCGTGGTGCTCATCCTCGGCAGAGCCTATTTCCGAAAAGGCAAAGGTCCGACTCCTTCTCCCACAAGCAAGGTCGCAGCCCTGAAAGCTGTTGCTGCTCTTCACCTGCCCTTGGCACCCTATCTACAGGCACAACAGCAGTGGGCATCTGTGCTTGCACAGAGACATAACATATCGGGGTGCTCGTCCTCTGCAGAGCCTCTTTCCGAAAAGGCAAACGTCTGACTCCTTCTCACACAAGGAAGGTCGCAGCCCTGAAAGCTGTTGCTGCTCTTCACCTGCCCTTGGCGCATTTTCTACAGGCACAACAGCAGTGGGCATCTGTGCTTGCACAGAGACATAACATATCGGGGTGCTCGTCCTCGGCAGAGCGTCTTTCCGAAAAGGCAAACGTCTGACTCCTTCTCCCACAAGGAAGGTCGCAGTTCTGAAAGCTGTTGCTGCTCTTCACCTGCCCTTGGCGCATTTTCTACAGGCACAACAGCAGTGGGCATCTGTGCTTGCACAGAGACGGCAGATCTCGTGGTGCTCGTTCTTGGCAGAGCCTCTTTTCGAAAAGGAAAACGTCCGACTCATTCTCCCACAAGCAAGGTTGCAGCCCTGAAAGCTGTTGCTGCTCTTCACCTGCCCTTGGTGCCCTATCTACAGGCACAACAGCAGTGGGCAGCTGTGATTGCACAGAGACGTAACATCTCACGGTGCTCGTCCTCGGCAGAGCCTCTTTCCGAAAAGGCAAACGTGCCACTCCTTCTCCCACAAGGAAGGTCGCAGCCCTGAAAGCTGTTCTTGCTCTTCACCTGCCCTTGGCGCCCTATCTATAGGCACAACAGCAGTGGGCATCTGTGCTTGCACAGAGACGGCACATCTCGTGGTGCTCGTCCTCGGCAGAGCCGCTTTCCGAAAAGGCAAACGTCCGACTCCTTCTCCCACAAGGAAGGTCGCAGACCTGAAAGCTGTTGCTGCTCTTCACCTGCCCTTGGAGCCCTATCTACAGGCACAACAGCAGTGGGCATCTGTGCTTGCACAGAGACGGCACATCTCACAGTGCTCGTCCTCGGCAGAGCCTCTTTCCGAAAAGTCAAACGTCCGACTCCTTCTCCCACAAGGAAGGTCACAGCCCTGAAAGCTGTTGCTGCTCTTAACCTGCCCTTGGCGCCCTATCTACAGGCACAACAGCAGTGGGCATCAGCGCTTCCATAGAGACAGCACATCTCGTGGTGCCCGTCCTCGGCAGAGCCTCTTTCCGAAAAGGCAAAATCCGACTCCTCCCACAAGGAAGGTCGCAGCCCTGAAAGCTGTTGCTGCTCTTCACCTGCCCTTGGCGCCCTATCTGCAGGCACAACAGCACTGGGCATCTTTGCTTGCACAGAGACAGCACATCTCGTGGTGCTCGTCCTCGGCAGAGCCTCTTTCCGAAAAGGCAAACGTCCGACTCCTTCTCCCACAAGGAAGGTCGCAGCCCTGAAAGCTGTTGCTGCTCTTCACCTGCCCTTGGCGCCGTATCTGCAGGCACAACAGCACTGGGCATCTGTGCTTGCACAGAGACGGCACATCTCACGGTGCTCGTCCTCGGCAGAGCCTCTTTCCGAAAAGGCAAACGTCCCACTCCTTCTCTCATACGGAAGGTCCAGCCCTGAAAGCTGTTGCTGCTCTTCACCTGCCCTTGGAGCCCTATCTGTAGGCACAACAGTATTGGGCATCTGTGCTTGCACAGAGACGGCACATCTCACGGTGCTCGTCCTCGGCAGAGCCTCTTTCCGAAAAGGCAAACGTCCGACTCCTTCTCCCACAAGGAAGGTCGCAGCCCTGAAAGCTGTTGCTGCTCTTCACCTGCCCTTGGCGCCCTATCTACAGGCACAACAGCAGTGGGCATCTGTGCTTGCACAGAGACGGCACATCTCACGGTGCTCGTCCTCGGCAGAGCCTCTTTCCGAAAAGGCAAACGTCTGATTCCTTCTCCCACAAGGAAGGTCGCAGCCCTGAAAGCTGTTGCTGCTCTTCACCTGCCCTTGGCGCCCTATCTGCAGGCACAACAGCACTGGGCATCTGTGCTTGCACAGAGACGGAACATCTCGTGGTGCTCGTCCTCGGCAGAGCCTCTTTCCGAAAAGGCAAACATCCCACTCCTTCTCCCACAAGGAAGGTCGCAGCCCTGAAAGCTGTTGCTACTCTTCACCTGCCCTTGGCGCCCTATTTACAGGCACAACAGCAGTGGGCATCTGTGCTTGCACAGAGACGGCACATCTCACGGTGCTCGTCCTCGGCAAACCCTCTTTCCCAAAAGGCAAACGTCCCACTCCTTCTCACACAAGGAAGGTCGCAGCCCTGAAAGCTGTTGCTGCTCTTCACCTGCCCTTGGCGCTCTATCTACAGGCACAACAGCAGTGGGCAGCTGTGATTGCACAGAGACGTCACATCTCACGGTGCTCGTCCTCGGCAGAGCGTCTTTTAGAAAAGGCAAACGTCCGACTCCTCCCACAAGGAAGGTCACTGCCCTGAAAGCTGTTGCTGCTCTTCACCTGCCCTTCACGCACTATCTGCAGGCACAACAGCAGTGGGCATCAGCGCCTCCATAGAGACAGCACATCTTGTGTTGCTCGTCCTCGGCAGAGCCTCTTTCCGAAAAGGCAAACGTCCGACTCCTTCTCCCACAAGGATGGTCACAGCCCTGAAAGCTGTTGCTGCTCTTCACCTGCCCTTGGCGCCGTATCTGCAGGCACAACAGCACTGGGCATCTGTGCTTGCACAGAGACAGCACATCTCGTGGTGCCCGTCCTCGGCAGAGCCTCTTTCCGAAAAGTCAAACGTCCGACTCCTTCTCCCACAAGGAAGGTCGCAGCCCTGAAAGCTGTTGCTGCTCTTCACCTGCCCTTGGAGCCCTATCTACAGGCACAACAGCAGTGGGCATCAGCGCTTCCATAGAGACAGCACATCTCGTGGTGCCCGTCCTCGGCAGAGCCTCTTTCCGAAAAGGCAAAATCCGACTCCTCCCACAAGGAAGGTCGCAGCCCTGAAAGCTCTTGCTGCTCTTCACCTACGCTTGGCGCCCTATCTACAGGCACAACAGCACTGGGGATTTGTGGTTTTCCGGAGGCGCAACATCTCATGGCGCTCGGCCGCGGAAGAGCATCTTGCCGAAAAGGCAAACGTCCGGCTACTTGTCCCACAAAGAAGGGCCCAGCCCTGAAAGCTCTTGCTGCTCTTCACGGTGCCTTGGCACCCTATCTACAGGCACAACAGCACTGGGGATCTGTGCTTTCCCAGACACGCAACATCACATGGCGCTCGCACGCGGCAGAGCCTCTTGCCGAAAAGGCAAACGTCCGGCTCCTTGTCCCACAAGGAAGGGCCCAGCCCTGAAAGCTCTTGCTGCTCTTCACGGTGCCTTGGCGCCCTATCTACAGGCACAAGAGCAGTGGGGATCTGTGCTTTCCCGGAGACGCAACATCTCATGGCACTCGGCCGCGGCAGAGCCTCTTGCCGAAAAGGAAAACGTCCGTCTCTTTGTCCCACAAGGAAGGGCCCAGCCCTGAAAGCTCTTGCTGCTCTTCACCTACGCTTGGAGCCCTATCTATAGGCACAACAGCAGTGGGGATCTGTGCTTTCCCAGAGACGCAACATCTCTTTGGCGCTCGGCAGCGGCAGAGCCTCTTGCCGAAAAGGCAAACGTCCGGCTCCTTCTCCCACAAGGAAGGGCCCAGCCCTCAAAGCTATTGCTGCTCTTCACCTATGCTTGGAGCCCTATCTACAGGCACAACAGCACTGGGGATCTGTGCTTTCCCAGAGACGCAACATCTCATGGCGCTCGGACGCGGCAGAGCCTCTTGCCGAAAAGGCAAACGTCCGGCTCCTCTTCCCACAAGGAAGGGCCCAGCCCTGAAAGCTCTTGCTGCTCTTCACCTACGCTTGGTGCCCTATCTACAGGCACAACAGCACTGGGGATCTGTGCTTTCCCAGAGACGAAACATCTCATGGCACTCGGCCGCGGCAGAGCCTCTTGCCGAAAAGGCAAATGTCCAGCTCCTTGCCCACAATGAAGGGCCCAGCCCTCAAAAATGTTGCTGCTCTTCACGGTTCCTTGGCACCCTATCTATAGGCACAACAGCAGTGGGGATCTGTGCTTTCCCAGAGACGCAACATCTCATGACTCTCGGCCGCGGCAGAGCCCCTTGCCGAAAAGGCAAACGACTGGCTCCTTCTCCCACAAGGAAGGGCCCAGCCCTGAAAGATGTTGCTGCTCTTCACGGTGCCTTGGCACCCTATCTACAGGCACAACAGCAGTGGGGATCTGTGCTTTCCCAGAGACGCAACATCTCATGGCGCTCATCTATGGCAGAGTCTCTTGCCGAAAAGGCAAACGTCCGGCTCCTTGTTCCACAAGGAAGGGCCCAGCCCTCAAAGCTGTTGCTGCTCTTCACCTACGCTTGGCGCCCTATCTACAGGCACAACAGCACTGGGGATCTGTGCTTTCCCGGAGACGCAACATCTCATGGCGCTCAGCCGCGGCAGAGCCTCTTGCCGAAAAGAAAAACGTCCGGCTCCTCTTCCCACAAGGAAGCGCCCAGCCCTCAAAGCTGTTGCTGCTCTTCACCTATGCTTGGCGCCCTATCTACAGGCACAACAGCAGTGGGGATCTGTGCTTTCCCAGAGACGCAACATCTCATGACGCTCATCTACGGTAGAGTCTCTTGCCGAAAAGGCAAACGTCCGGCTCCTTGTCCCACAAGGAAGGGCCCAGCCCTCAAAGCTGTTGCTGCTCTTCACGGTGCCTTGGCGCCCTATCTACAGGCACAACAGCACTGGGGATCTGTGCTTTCCCAGAGACGCAACATCTCATGGCGCTCGGCTGGAGCAGAGCCTCTTGCCGAAAAGGCAAACGTCCGGCTCCTTGTCCCACAAGGAAGGGCCCAGCCCTGATAGCTCTTGCTGCTCTTCACGGTGCCTTGGCGCCCTATCTACAGGAACTACAGCACTGGGGATCTGTGCTTTCCCAGAGACGCAACATCTCATGGCACTCGGCCGCGGCAGAGCCTCTTGCCGAAAAGGCAAATGTCCAGCTCCTTGCCCACAATGAAGGGCCCAGCCCTCAAAAATGTTGCTGCTCTTCACGGTTCCTTGGCACCCTATCTATAGGCACAACAGCAGTGGGGATCTGTGCTTTCCCAGAGACGCAACATCTCATGGCGCTCAGCCGCGGCAGAGCCTCTTGCCGAAAAGGCAAACGTCCGGCTCCTTCTCCCAGAACGAAGGGCCCAGCCCTGAAAGCTGTTGCTGCTCTGCACCTATGCTTGGCGCCCTATCTATAGGCACAACAGCAGTGGGGACTGTGCTTTCCCGGAGACGCAACATCTCATGACGCTCGGCCACGACACAGCCTCTTACCGAAAACCAAACGTCCGTTTCCTCTTCCCACAAGGAAGGGCCTAGACCTCAAAGCTGTTGCTGCTCTTCACCTATGTTTGGCACCCTATTTACAGGCACAACAGCACTGGGGATCTGTGCTTTCCCAGAGACGCAACATCTCATGGCGATCAGCAGCGGCAGAGCCTCTTGCTGAAAAGGCAAACGTCCGGCTCCTTGTCCCACAAGGAAGGGCCCAGCCCTGAAAGCTCTTGCTGCTCTTCACCTACGCTTGGAGACCTATCTAGAGGCACAACAGCACTGGGGATCTGTGCTTTCCCAGAGACGCAACATCTCATGGCGCTCGGCCGCGGCAGAGCCTCTTGCCGAAAAGGCAAACGTCCGGCTCCTTCTCCCACAGGGAAGGGCCCAGCCCTCAAAGCTCTTGCTGCTCTTCACCTACGCTTGGCGCCCTATCTACAGACACAACAGCACTGGGGATCTGTGCTTTCCCAGAGACGCAACATCTCTTGGCGCTCGGCCGCGGCAGAGCCTCTTGCCGAAAAGGCAAATGTCCGGCTCCTCTTCCCACAAGGAAGGGTCCAGCCCTGAAAACTCTTGCTGCTTTTCACGGTCCCTTGTTGCCCTATCTACAGGCATAACAGCAGTGGGGATCTGTGCTTTCCCAGAGACGCAACATCTCACGGCGCTCGGCCGCGGCAGAGCCTCTTGCCGAAAAGGCAAATGTCCGGCTCCTTGCCCACAATGAAGGGCCCAGCCCTGAAAGCTGTTGCTGCTCTTCAGGGTTCCTTGGCACCCTATCTATAGGCACAACAGCAGTGGGGATCTGTGCTTTCCCA
The DNA here is from genome assembly GCF_026419915.1 of Harpia harpyja. Lineage (NCBI taxonomy): Eukaryota > Metazoa > Chordata > Aves > Accipitriformes > Accipitridae > Harpia > Harpia harpyja. Next base: position 13,383,763 of record NC_068958.1, read on the forward strand.
GAGACGCAACATCTCATGTCGCTCGGCTGGAGCAGAGCCTCTTGCCGAAAAGGCAAACGTCCGGCTCCTTCTCCCACAAGGAAGGGTCCAGCCCTGAAAGCTGTTGCTGCTCTTCACGGTTCCTTGGCACCCTATCTATAGGCACAACAGCAGTGGGGATCTGTGCTTTCCCAGAGACGCAACATCTCATGTCGCTCGGATGTAGCAGAGCCTCTTGCCGAAAAGGCAAAAGTCCGGCTCCTTGTCCCACAAGGAAGGGCCCAGCCCTGAAAGCTCTTGCTTCTCTTCACGGTGCCTTGGCGCCCTATCTACAGGAACTACAGCACTGGGGATCTGTGCTTTCCCAGAGACGCAACATCTCATGGCACTCGGCCACGCCAGAGCCTCCTGCCGAAAAGGCAAACGTCCATCTCTTTGTCCCACAAGGAAGGGCCCAGCCCTCAAAGCTCTTGCTGCTCTTCATGGTGCCTTGGCACCCTATCTACAGGCACAACAGCAGTGGGGATCTGTGCTTTCCCAGAGACGCAACATCTCATGGCGCTCGGCCGCGGCAGAGCCTCTTGCCGAAAAGGCAAACGTCCGGCTCCTTGTCCCACAAGGAAGGGCCCAGCCCTGAAAGCTCTTGCTGCTCTGCACCTATGCTTGGCGCCCTATCTATAGGCACAACAACACTGGGGATCTGTGCTTTCCCAGAGACGCAACATCTCATGGCGCTCGGCCACGACACAGCCTCTTGCCGAAAAGGCAAACGTCTGGATCCTCTTCCCACAAGGAAGAGCCCAGCCCTCAAAGCTGTTGCTGCTCTTCACGGTGCCTTGGCGCCCTATCTATAGGCACAACAGCAGTGGGGATCTGTGCTTTCCCAGAGACGCAAGATCTCATGGCGCTCGGCTGGAGCAGAGCCTCTTGCCGAAAAGGCAAACGTCCGGCTCCTTCTCCCAAAAGGAAGGGTCCAGACCTCAAAGCTGTTGCTGCTCTTCACGGTTCCTTGGCACCCTATCTACAGGCACAACAGCACTGGGGATCTGTGCTTTCCCAGAGACGCAACATCTCATGGCGCTCGGCCGCGGCAGAGCCTCTTGCCGAAAAGGCAAACGTCCGGCTCCTCTTCCCACAAGGAAGGGCCCAGCCCTGAAAGCTCTTGCTGCTCTTCAGCTACGCTTGGCGCCCTATCTACAGGCACAACAGCACTGGGGATCTGTGCTTTCCCGGAGACGCAACATCTCATGGCGCTCGGACGCGGCAGAGCCTCTTGCCGAAAAGACAAACGTCCGGCTCCTTGTCCCACAAGGAAGGGCCAGCCCTCAAAGCTCTTGCTGCTCTTCACCTACGCTTGGAGCCCTATTAACAGGCACAACAGCACTGGGGATCTGTGCTTTCCCAGAGACGCAACATCTCATGGCGCTCGGACGCGGCAGAGCCTCTTGCCGAAAAGGCAAACGTCCGGCTCCTTCTCCCACAAGGAAGGGCCCAGCCCTCAAAGCTCTTGCTGCTCTTCACCTACGCTTGGCGCCGTATTTACAGGCACAACAGCAGTGGGGATCTGTGCTTTCCCAGAGACGCAACATCTCTTGGCGCTCGGCCGCGGCAGAGCCTCTTGCCGAAAAGGCAAATGTCCGGCTCCTTCTCCCACAAGGAAGGGCCCAGCCCTCAAAGCTCTTGCTGCTCTTCACCTATGCTTTGAGTTCTATCTACAGGCATAACAGCACTGGGGATCTGTGCTTTCCCAGAGATGCAAGATCTCATGGCGCTCGGCCGCAGCAGAGCCTCTTGCCGAAAAGGCAAATGTCCAGCTCCTTGCCCACAATGAAGGGCCCAGCCCTCAAAAATGTTGCTGCTCTTCACGGTTCCTTGGCACCCTATCTATAGGCACAACAGCAGTGGGGATCTGTGCTTTCCCAGAGACGCAACATCTCATGGCGCTCAGCCGCGGCAGAGCCTCTTGCCGAAAAGGCAAACGTCCGGCTCCTTCTCCCAGAACGAAGGGCCCAGCCCTGAAAGCTGTTGCTGCTCTGCACCTATGCTTGGCGCCCTATCTATAGGCACAACAGCAGTGGGGATCTGTGCTTTCCCGGAGACGCAACATCTCATGACGCTCGGCCACGACACAGCCTCTTACCGAAAACCAAACGTCCGTTTCCTCTTCCCACAAGGAAGGGCCTAGACCTCAAAGCTGTTGCTGCTCTTCACCTATGTTTGGCACCCTATTTACAGGCACAACAGCACTGGGGATCTGTGCTTTCCCAGAGACGCAACATCTCATGGCGATCAGCAGCGGCAGAGCCTCTTGCTGAAAAGGCAAACGTCCGGCTCCTTGTCCCACAAGGAAGGGCCCAGCCCTCAAAGCTGTTGCTGCTCTTCACCTACCCTTGGCGCCCTATCTACAGGCACAACAGCACTGGGGATCTGTGCCTTCCCAGAGACGCAACATCTCATGGCGCTCGGCCGCGGCAGAGCCTCTTGCCGAAAAGGCAAATGTCCGGCTCCTCTTCCCACAAGGAAGGGCCCAGCCCTGAAAGGTGTTGCTGCTCTTCATGGTGCCTTGGTGCCCTATCTAGAGGCACAACAGCACTGGGGATCTGTGCTTTCCCAGAGACGCAACATCTCATGGCGCTCGGACGCGGCAGAGCCTCTTGCCGAAAAGACAAACTTCCGGCTCCTTTTCCCACAAGGAAGGGCCCAGCCCTCAAAGCTCTTGCTGCTCTTCACCTACGCTTGGAGCCCTATCTACAGGCACAAGAGCAGTGGGGATCTGTGCTTTCCCAGAGACGCAACATCTCATGGCGCTCGGCTGCGGCAGAGCCTCTTGCCGAAAAGGCAAACGTCTGGCTCCTTCTCCCACAAGGAAGGGCCCAGCCCTCAAAGCTCTTGCTGCTCTTCACCTACGCTTGGCGCCGTATTTACAGGCACAACAGCAGTGGGGATCTGTGCTTTCCCAGAGACGCAACTTCTCATGGCGCTCGGAAGCGGCAGAGCCTCTTGCCGAAAAGGCAAACGTCCGGCTCCTTCTCCCAGAACGAAGGGCCCAGCCCTGAAAGCTGTTGCTGCTCTTCACGCTGCCTTGGCGCCCTATCTACAGGCACAACAGCACTGGGGATCTGTGCTTTCCCAGAGACGCAACATCTCATGGCGCTCGGCCGCAGCAGAGCCTCTTGCCGAAAAGGCAAATGTCCGGCTCCTCTTCCCACAAGGAAGGGCCCAGCCCTGAAAGCTCTTGCTGCTCTTCACCTATGCTTGGCGCCCTATCTATAGGCACAACAACACTGGGGATCTGTGCTTTCCCAGACACGCAACATCTCATGGCGCTCGGCCGCGGCAGAGCCTCTTGCCGAAAAGGCAAACGTCTGGCTCCTTCTCCCACAAGGAAGGGCCCAGCCCTCAAAGCTGTTGCTGCTCTTCACATATCCTTGGCACCCTATCTATAGGCACAACAGAGGTGGGGATCTGTGCTTTCCCGGAGACGCAACATCTCATGGCGCTCGGCTGCGGCAGAGACTCTTGCCGAAAAGACAAACGTCCGGCTCCTTGTCCCACAAGGAAGGGCCCAGCCCTGAAAGGTCTTGCTGCTCTTCACGGTGCCTTGGCGCCCTATCTATAGGCACAAGAGCACTGGGGATCTGTGCTTTCCCAGAGACGCAACATCTCATGGCGCTCGGCCGTGGCAGAGCCTCTTGCCGAAAAGGCAAACGTCCGGCTCCTCTTCCCACAAGGAAAGGCCCAGCCCTGAAAGCTGTTGCTGCTCTTCACGGTGCCTTGGTGCAATATCTACAGGCACAACAGCTTTGGGGATCTGTGCTTTCCCAGAGACGCAACATCTCATGTCGCTCGGCTGCGGCAGAGCCTCTTGCCGAAAAGGCAAACGTCCGGCTCTTTGTCCCAAAAGGAAGGGCCCAGCCCTCAAAGCTGTTGCTGCTCTTCAGTGTCACTGGGCGCCTTATCTACAGGCACAACAGCAGTGGGGATCTGTGCTTTCCCAGAGACGCAACATCTCTTGGCGCTCGGCCGCGGCAGAGCCTCTTGCCGAAAAGGCAAACGTGCGGCTCCTCTTCCCACAAGGAGGTGCCCAGCCCTGAAAGCTGTTGCTGCTCTTCACGGTGCCTTGGCGCCCTATCTACAGGCACAACAGCAGTGGGGATCTGTGCTTTCCCAGAGACGCAACATCTCATGGCGCTCGGCCGCGGCAGAGCCTCTTGCCGAAAAGGCAAAAGTCTGGCTCCTTGTCCCACAAGGAAGGGCCCAGCCCTGAAAGCTGCTGCTGCTCTTCACGGTGCCTTGGCGCCCTATCTACAGGCACAACAGCACTGGGGATCTGTGCTTTCCCAGAGACGCAACATCTCATGGCGCTCGGACGCGTCAGAGCGTGTTGCCGAAAAGGCAAACGTCCTGCTCCTTGTCCCACAAGAAAGGGCTCAGCCCTCAAAGCTGTTGCTGCTTTTCAGCTACGCTTGGCGCCCTATCTACAGGCACAAAAGCACTGGGGATCTGTGCTTTCCCAGAGACACAACATCTCATGACTCTCGGCCGCGGCAGAGCCTCTTGCCGAAAAGGCAAATGTGGGGCCCCTCTTCCCACAAGGAAGTGCCCAGCCCTGAAAGCTATTGCTGCTCTTCACCTACCCTTGGCGCCCTATCTACAGGCACAACAGCACTGGGGATCTGTGCTTTCCCGGAGACGCAACATCTCATGGCGCTCGGACGCGGCAGAGCCTCTTGCCGAAGAGGCAAATGTCCGGCTCCTCTTCCCACAAGGAAGGGCACAGCCCTGAAGGGTGTTGCTGCTCTTCATGGTGCCTTGGCGCCCTATCTAGAGGCACAACAGCACTGGGTATCTGTGCTTTCCCAGAGACGCAACATCTCATGGCGCTCGGACGCGGCAGAGCCTCTTGCCGAAAAGACAAACGTCCGGCTCCTTGTCCCACAAGGAAGGGCCAGCCCTCAAAGCTCTTGCTGCTCTTCACCTACGCTTGGCGCCCTATCTACAGGCACAGCAGCAGTGGGGATCTGTGCTTTCCCAGAGACGCAACATCTCATGGCGCTCGGCCGCGGCAGAGCCTCTTGCCGAAAAGGCAAACGTCCGGCTCCTTCTCCCACAAGGAAGGGCCCAGCCCTCAAAGCTCTTGCTGCTCTTCACCTACGCTTGGCACCGTATTTACAGGCACAACAGCAGTGGGGATCTGTGCTTTCCCAGAGACGCAACATCTCTTGGCGCTCGGCCGCGGCAGAGCCTCTTGCCGAAAAGGCAAACGTCCGGCTCCTTCTCCCACAAGGAAGGGCCCAGCCCTCAAAGCTCTTGCTGCTCTTCACCTATGCTTGGAGTTCTATCTACAGGCATAACAGCACTGGGGATCTGTGCTTTCCCAGAGATGCAAGATCTCATGGCGCTCGGCCGCAGCAGAGCCTCTTGCCGAAAAGAATAACGTCCGGCTCCTCTTCCCACAAGGAAGTGCCCAGCCCTGAAAGCTATTGCTGCTCTTCACCTACCCTTGGCGCCCTATCTACAGGCACAACAGCACTGGGGATCTGTGCTTTCCCAGAGACGCAACATCTCATGGAGCTCGGACGCGGCAGAGCCTCTTGCCGAAAAGGCAAACGTCCGGCTACTTGTCCCACAAGGAAGGGCCCAGCCCTGAAAGCTGTTGCTGTTCTTCACCTATGCTTGGCGCCCTATCTACAGGCACAACAGCACTGGGGATCTGTGCTTTCCCAGAGACGCAACATCTCATGGCACTCGGTCGCGGCAGAGCCTCTTGCAAAAAACCAAACGTCCGTTTCCTCTTCCCACAAGGAAGGGCCCAGACCTCAAAGCTGTTGCTGCTCTTCACCTATGTTTGGCACCCTATTTACAGGCACAACAGCACTGGGGATCTGTGCTTTCCCAGAGACGCAACTTCTCATGGTGCTCGGAAGCGGCAGAGCCTCTTGCCGAAAAGGCAAACGTCCGGCTCCTTCTCCCACAAGGAAGGGCCCAGCCCTCAAAGCTGTTGCTGCTCTTCATGGTGCCTTGGCGCCCTATGTAAAGGCACAACAGCAGTGGGGATCTGTGCTTTCCCAGAGACGCAACATCTCATGGCGCTCGGCCCCGGCAGGGCCTCTTGCCGAAACGACAAGCGTTCGGCTCCTCTTCCCACAAGGAAGTGCCCAGCCCTGAAAGCTGTTGCTGCTCTTCACCTACCCTTGGCGCCCTATCTACAGGCACAACAGCAGTGGGGATCTGTGCTTTCCCAGAGACGCAACATCTCATGGCGCTCGGACGCGGCAGAGCGTGTTGCCGAAAAGGCAAACGTCCTGCTCCTTCTCCCACAAGAAAGGGCCCAGCCCTCAAAGGTGTTGCTGCTTTTCAGCTACGCTTGGCGCCCTATCTACAGGCACAAAAGCACTGGGGATCTGTGCTTTCCCAGAGACACAACATCTCAAGACTTCCGGCCGCGGCAGAGCCTCTTGCCGAAAAGGCAAACGTCCGGCTCCTTCTCCCACAAGGAAGGGCCCAGCCCTCAAAGCTGTTGCTGTTCTTCACGGTGCCTTGGTGCAATATCTACAGGCACAACAGCAGTGGGGATCTGTGCTTTCCCAGAGACGCAACATCTCATGGTGCTCGGCCGCGGCAGAGCCTCTTGCCGAAAAGGCAAACGTCCGGCTCCTTCTCCCACAAGGAAGGGCCCAGCCCTGAAAGCTGTTGCTCCTCTTCACCTACGCTTGGTGCCGTATTTACAGGCACAACAGCAGTGGGGATCTGTGCTTTCCCAGAGACGCAACATCTCTTGGCGCTCGGCCGCGGCAGAGCCTCTTGCCGAAAAGGCAAACGTCCGGCTCCTTCTCCCACAAGGAAGGGCCCAGCCCTCAAAGCTCTTGCTGCTCTTCACCTATGCTTGGAGTTCTATCTACAGGCATAACAGCACTGGGGATCTGTGCTTTCCCAGAGATGCAAGATCTCATGGCGCTCGGCCGCGGCAGAGCCTCTTGCCGAAAAGAATAACGTCCGGCTCCTCTTCCCACAAGGAAGTGCCCAGCCCTGAAAGCTATTGCTGCTCTTCACCTACCCTTGGCGCCCTATCTACAGGCACAACAGCACTGGGGATCTGTGCTTTCCCAGAGACGCAACATCTCATGGAGCTCGGACGCGGCAGAGCCTCTTGCCGAAAAGGCAAACGTCCGGCTACTTGTCCCACAAGGAAGGGCCCAGCCCTGAAAGCTGTTGCTGTTCTTTACCTATGCTTGGCGCCCTATCTACAGGCACAACAGCACTGGGGATCTGTGCTTTCCCAGAGACGCAACATCTCATGGCACTCGGTCGCGGCAGAGCCTCTTGCCGAAAACCAAACGTCCGTTTCCTCTTCCCACAAGGAAGGGCCCAGCCCTCAAAGCTGTTGCTGCTCTTCACCTATGTTTGGCACCCGATTTACAGGCACAACAGCACTGGGGATCTGTGCTTTCCCAGAGACGCAACTTCTCATGCTGCTCGGAAGCGGCAGAGCCTCTTGCCGAAAAGGCAAACGTCCGGCTCCTTCTCCCACAAGGAAGGGCCCAGCCCTCAAAGCTGTTGCTGCTCTTCATGGTGCCTTGGCACCCTATCTATAGGCACAACAGCAGTGGGGATCTGTGCTTTCCCAGAGACGCAACATCTCATGGCGCTCGGCCCCGGCAGGGCCTCTTGCCGAAAAGGCAAACGTCCGGCTACTTGTCCCACAAGGAAGGGCCCAGCCCTGAAAGCTGTTGCTGCCCTTCACCTATGCTTGGCGCCCTATCTATAGGCACAACAGCAGTGGGGATCTGTGCTTTCCCAGAGACGCAACATCTCATGGCGCTCGGCCGTAGCAGAGCCTCTTGCCGAAAAGGCAAATGTCCGGCTCCTCTTCCCACAAGGAAGTGCCCAGCCCTGAAAGCTATTGCTGCTCTTCACCTACCCTTGGCGCCCTATCTACAGGCACAACAGCACTGGGGATCTGTGCTTTCCCAGAGACGCAACATCTCATGGCGCTCGGCCGCGGCAGAGCCTCTTGCCGAAAAGGCAAACGTCCGGCTCCTTCTCCCACAAGGAAGGGCCCAGCCCTGAAAGCTGTTGCTGTTCTTCACCTATGCTTGGCGCCCTATCTACAGGCACAACAGCACTGGGGATCTGTGCTTTCCCAGAGACGCAACATCTCAAGACTCCCGGCCGCGGCAGAGCCTCTTGCCGAAAAGGCAAACGTCCGGCTCCTTCTCCCACAAGGAAGGGCCCAGCCCTCAAAGCTGTTGCTGTTCTTCACGGTGCCTTGGTGCAATATCTACAGGCACAACAGCAGTGGGGATCTGTGCTTTCCCAGAGACGCAACATCTCATGGCGCTCGGCCGTAGCAGAGCCTCTTGCCGAAAAGGCAAACGTCCGGCTCCTCTTCCCACAAGGAAGGGCCCAGCCCTGAAAGCTCTTGCTGCTCTTCACCTATGCTTGGTGCCCTATCTATAGGAACAACAACACTGGGGATCTGTGCTTTCCCAGAGACGCAACATGTCATGGCGCTCGGCCACGACACAGCCTCTTACCGAAAAGGCAAATGTCCGTCTCCTCTTCCCACAAGGAAGGGCCCAGACCTGAAAGCTGTTGCTGCTCTTCACCTATGTTTGGCACCCTATTAACAGGCACAACAGCAGTGGGGATCTGTGCTTTCCCAGAGACGCAACATCTCATGGCGCTCGGCCGCTGCAGAGCCTCTTGCCGAAAAGGTAAACGTCCGGCTCCTTCTCCCACAAGGAAGGGCCCAGCCCTCAAAGCTGTTGCTGCTCTTCACCTACGCTTGGTGCCGTATTTACAGGCACAACAGCAGTGGGGATCTGTGCTTTCCCAGAGACGCAACATCTCTTGGCGCTCGGCCGCGGCAGAGCCTCTTGCCGAAAAGGCAAACGTCCGGCTCCTTCTCCCACAAGGAAGAGCCCAGCCCTCAAAGATCTTGCTGCTCTTCACCTATGCTTGGAGTTCTATCTACAGGCATAACAGCACTGGGGATCTGTGCTTTCCCAGAGATGCAAGATCTCATGGCGCTCGGCCGCGGCAGAGCCTCTTGCCGAAAAGAATAACGTCCGGCTCCTCTTCCCACAAGGAAGTGCCCAGCCCTGAAAGCTATTGCTGCTCTTCACCTACCCTTGGCGCCCTATCTACAGGCACAACAGCACTGGGGATCTGTGCTTTCCCAGAGACGCAACATCTCATGGAGCTCGGACGCGGCAGAGCCTCTTGCCGAAAAGGCAAACGTCCGGCTACTTATCCCACAAGGAAGGGCCCAGCCCTGAAAGCTGTTGCTGTTCTTCACCTATGCTTGGCGCCCTATCTACAGGCACAACAGCACTGGGGATCTGTGCTTTCCCAGAGACACAACATCTCAAGACTCCCGGCCGCGGCAGAGCCTCTTGCCGAAAAGGCAAACGTCTGGCTCCTTCTCCCACAAGGAAGGGCCCAGCCCTCAAAGCTGTTGCTGTTCTTCACGGTGCCTTGGTGCAATATCTACAGGCACAACAGCAGTGGGGATCTGTGCTTTCCCAGAGACGCAACATCTCATGGCGCTCGGCCGTAGCAGAGCCTCTTGCCGAAAAGGCAAACGTCCGGCTCCTCTTCCCACAAGGAAGGGCCCAGCCCTGAAAGCTCTTGCTGCTCTTCACCTATGCTTGGTGCCCTATCTATAGGAACAACAACACTGGGGATCTGTGCTTTCCCAGAGACGCAACATGTCATGGCGCTCGGCCACGACACAGCCTCTTACCGAAAAGGCAAATGTCCGTCTCCTCTTCCCACAAGGAAGGGCCCAGACCTGAAAGCTGTTGCTGCTCTTCACCTATGTTTGGCACCCTATTAACAGGCACAACAGCAGTGGGGATCTGTGCTTTCCCAGAGACGCAACATCTCATGGCGCTCGGCCGCTGCAGAGCCTCTTGCCGAAAAGGCAAACGTCCGGCTCCTTCTCCCACAAGGAAGGGCCCAGCCCTGAAAGCTGTTGCTGCTCTTCACCTATGCTTGGCGCCCTATCTATAGGCACAACAGCAGTGGGGATCTGTGCTTTCCCAGAGACGCAACATCTCATGGCGCTCGGACGCGGCAGAGACTCTTGCCGAAAAGGCAAACGTCCGGCTCCTCTTCCCACAAGGAATGGCCCAGACCTGAAAGCTGTTGCTGCTCTTCACCTATGTTTGGCACCCTATTAACAGGCACAACAGCAGTGGGGATCTGTGCTTTCCCAGAGACGCAACATCTCATGGCGCTCGGCCGCGGCAGAGCCTCTTGCCGAAAAGGCAAACGTCTGGCTCCTTCTCCCACAAGGAAGGGCCCAGCCCTCAAAGCTGTTGTTGCTCTACACATATCCTTGGCGCCCTATCTATAGGCACAACAGAGGTGGGGATCTGTGCTTTCCCAGAGACGCAACATCTCTTGGCGCTCAGCAGCGGCAGAGTCTCTTGCTGAAAAGGCAAACGTCCGGCTCCTCTTCCCACAAGGAAGTGCCCAGCCCTGAAAGCTATTGCTGCTCTTCACCTACCCTTGGCGCCCTATCTACAGGCACAACAGCACTGGGGATCTGTGCTTTCCCAGAGACGCAACATCTCATGGAGCTCGGACGCGGCAGAGCCTCTTGCCGAAAAGGCAAACGTCCGGCTACTTGTCCCACAAGGAAGGGCCCAGCCCTGAAAGCTGTTGCTGTTCTTCACCTATGCTTGGCGCCCTATCTACAGGCACAACAGCACTGGGGATCTGTGCTTTCCCAGAGACGCAACATCTCATGGCACTCGGTCGCGGCAGAGCCTCTTGCCGAAAACCAAACGTCCGTTTCCTCTTCCCACAAGGAAGGGCCCAGCCCTCAAAGTTGTTGCTGCTCTTCACCTATGTTTGGAACCCGATTTACAGGCACAACAGCACTGGGGTCTGTGCTTTCCCAGAGACGCAACTTCTCATGGTGCTCGGAAGCGGCAGAGCCTCTTGCCGAAAAGGCAAACGTCCGGCTCCTTCTCCCACAAGGAAGGGCCCAGCCCTCAAAGCTGTTGCTGCTCTTCATGGTGCCTTGGCGCCCTATGTAAAGGCACAACAGCAGTGGGGATCTGTGCTTTCCCAGAGACGCAACATCTCATGGCGCTCGGCCCCGGCAGGGCCTCTTGCCGAAAAGACAAGCGTTCGGCTCCTCTTCCCACAAGGAAGTGCCCAGCCCTGAAAGCTGTTGCTGCTCTTCACCTACCCTTGGCGCCCTATCTACAGGCACAACAGCACTGGGGATCTGTGCTTTCCCAGAGACGCAACATCTCATGGCGCTCGGACGCGGCAGAGCGTGTTGCCGAAAAGGCAAACGTCCTGCTCCTTGTCCCACAAGAAAGGGCCCAGCCCTCAAAGGTGTTGCTGCTTTTCAGCTACGCTTGGCGCCCTAACTACAGGCACAAAAGCACTGGGGATCTGTGCTTTCCCAGAGACACAACATCTCAAGACTCCCGGCCGCGGCAGAGCCTCTTGCCGAAAAGGCAAACGTCCGGCTCCTTCTCCCACAAGGAAGGGCCCAGCCCTCAAAGCTGTTGCTGTTCTTCACGGTGCCTTGGTGCAATATCTACAGGCACAACAGCAGTGGGGATCTGTGCTTTCCCAGAGACGCAACATGTCATGGCGCTCGGCCACGACACAGCCTCTTACCGAAAAGGCAAATGTCCGTCTCCTCTTCCCACAAGGAAGGGCCCAGACCTGAAAGCTGTTGCTGCTCTTCACCTATGCTTGGCGCCCTATCTATAGGCACAACAGCAGTGGGGATCTGTGCTTTCCCAGAGACGCAACATCTCATTGCGCTCGGCCGCGGCAGAGCCTCTTGCCGAAAAGGCAAACGTCTGGATCCTTCTCCCACATGGAAGGGACCAGCCCTCAAAGCTGTTGTTGCTCTACACATATCCTTGGCGCCCTATCTATAGGCTCAACAGAGGTGGGGATCTGTGCTTTCCCAGAGACGCAACATCTCTTGGCGCTCAGCAGCGGCAGAGCCTCTTGCTGAAAAGGCAAACGTCCGGCTCCTTCTCCCACAAGGAAGGGCCCAGCCCTGAAAGCTGTTGCTGCTCTTCACGGTGCCTTGGCGCCCTATCTACAGGCACAACAGCACTGGGGATCTGTGCTTTCCCAGAGACGCAACTTCTCATGGCGCTCGGACACGGCAGAGCCTCTTGCCGAAAAGGCAAACGTCCGGCTCCTTCTCCCACAAGGAAGGGCCCAGCCCTGAAAGCTGTTGCTGCTCTTCACGGTGCCTTGGCGCCCTATCTACAGGCACAACAGCACTGGGGATCTGTGCTTTCCCAGAGACGCAACATCTCATGGCGCTCGTCCGCGGCAGAGCCTCTTGCCGAAAAGACAAACGTCCGGCTCCTTCTCCCGCAAGGAAGGGCCCAGCCCTGAAAGCTGTTGCTGCTCTTCACGGTGCCTTGGCGCCCTATCTACAGGCACAACAGCAGTGGGGATCTGTGCTTTCCCAGAGACGCAACATCTCATGGCGCTCGGCCGCGGCAGAGCCTCTTGCCGAAAAGGCAAACGTCCGGCTCCTTCTCCCACAAGGAAGGGCCCAGCCCTCAAAGCTGTTGCTGCTCTTAACCTATGCTTGGCGCCCTATCTATAGGCACAACAGCAGTGGGGATCTGTGCTTTCCCAAAGGCGCAACATCTCATGGCGCTCGGCCGCGGCAGAGCCTCTTGCCGAAAAGGCAAACGTCCGGCTCCTCTTCCCACAAGGAAGGGCCCAGCCCTGAAAGCTCTTGCTGCTCTTCACGGTGCCTTGGCGCCCTATCTACAGGCACAACAGCACTGGGGATCTGTGCTTTCCCAGAGACGCAACATCTCATGGCGCTCGGCCGCGGCAGAGCCTCTTGCCGAAAAGGCAAACGTCCGGCTCCTCTTCCCAAAAGGAAGGGCCCAGCCCTGAAAGCTCTTGCTGCTCTTCACCTACGCGTGGAGCCCTATCTACAGGCACAACAGCACTGGGGATCTGTGCTTTCCCAGAGACGCAACATCTCATGGCGCTCGGCCGCGGCAGAGCCTCTTGCCGAAAAGGCAGACGTCCGGCTCCTTGTCCCACAAGGAACGGCCCAGCCCTCAAAGCTGTTGCTACTCTTCATGGTGCCTTGGCGCCCTATGTAAAGGCACAACAGCAGTGGGGATCTGTGCTTTCCCAGAGACGCAACATCTCATGGCGCTCGGAAGCGGCAGAGCCTCTTGCCGAAAAGGCAAACGTCCGGCTCCTTCTCCCACAAGGAAGGGCCCAGCTCTCAAAGCTGTTGCTGCTCTTCATGGTGCCTTGGCGCCCTATGTAAAGGCACAACAGCAGTGGGGATCTGTGCTTTCCCAGAGACGCAACATCTCATGGCGCTCGGCCCCGGCAGGGCCTCTTGCCGAAAAGACAAGCGTTCGGCTCCTCTTCCCACAAGGAAGTGCCCAGCCCTGAAAGCTGTTGCTGCTCTTCACCTACCCTTGGCGCCCTATCTACAGGCACAACAGCACTGGGGATCTGTGCTTTCCCAGAGACGCAACATCTCATGGCGCTCGGACGCGGCAGAGCGTGTTGCCGAAAAGGCAAACGTCCTGCTCCTTGTCCCACAAGAAAGGGCCCAGCCCTCAAAGGTGTTGCTGCTTTTCAGCTACGCTTGGCGCCCTATCTACAGGCACAAAAGCACTGGGGATCTGTGCTTTCCCAGAGACACAACATCTCAAGACTCCCGGCCGCGGCAGAGCCTCTTGCCGAAAAGGCAAACGTCCGGCTCCTTCTCCCACAAGGAAGGGCCCAGCCCTTAAAGCTGTTGCTGTTCTTCACGGTGCCTTGGTGCAATATCTACAGGCACAACAGCAGTGGGGATCTGTGCTTTCCCAGAGACGCAACATCTCATGGCGCTCGGCCGTAGCAGAGCCTCTTGCCGAAAAGGCAAATGTCCGGCTCCTCTTCCCACAAGGAAGGGCCCAGCCCTGAAAGCTCTTGCTGCTCTTCACCTATGCTTGGTGCCCTATCTATAGGAACAACAACACTGGGGATCTGTGCTTTCCCAGAGACGCAACATGTCATGGCGCTCGGCCACGACACAGCCTCTTACCGAAAAGGCAAATGTCCGTCTCCTCTTCCCACAAGGAAGGGCCCAGACCTGAAAGCTGTTGCTGCTCTTCACCTATGCTTGGCGCCCTATCTATAGGCACAACAGCAGTGGGGATCTGTGCTTTCCCAGAGACGCAACATCTCATGGCGCTCGGCCGCGGCAGAGCCTCTTGCCGAAAAGGCAAACGTCCGGCTCCTCTTCCCACAAGGAAGGGCCCAGACCTGAAAGCTGTTGCTGCTCTTCACCTATGTTTGGCACCCTATTAACAGGCACAACAGCAGTGGGGATCTGTGCTTTCCCAGAGACGCAACATCTCATGGCGCTCGGCCGCGGCAGAGCCTCTTGCCGAAAAGGCAAACGTCTGGATCCTTCTCCCACAAGGAAGGGACCAGCCCTCAAAGCTGTTGTTGCTCTACACATATCCTTGGCGCCATATCTATAGGCTCAACAGAGGTGGGGATCTGTGCTTTCCCAGAGACGCAACATCTCTTGGCGCTCGTCCGCGGCAGAGCCTCTTGCCGAAAAGACAAACGTCCGGCTCCTTCTCCCGCAAGGAAGGGCCCAGCCCTGAAAGCTGTTGCTGCTCTTCACGGTGCCTTGGCGCCCTATCTACAGGCACAACAGCAGTGGGGATCTGTGCTTTCCCAGAGACGCAACATCTCATGGCGCTCGGCCGCGGCAGAGCCTCTTGCCGAAAAGGCAAACGTCCGGCTCCTTCTCCCACAAGGAAGGGCCCAGCCCTCAAAGCTGTTGCTGCTCTTAACCTATGCTTGGCGCCCTATCTATAGGCACAACAGCAGTGGGGATCTGTGCTTTCCCAGAGGCGCAACATCTCATGGCGCTCGGCCGCGGCAGAGCCTCTTGCCGAAAAGGCAAACGTCCGGCTCCTCTTCCCACAAGGAAGGGCCCAGCCCTGAAAGCTCTTGCTGCTCTTCACGGTGCCTTGGCGCCCTATCTACAGGCACAACAGCACTGGGGATCTGTGCTTTCCCAGAGACGCAACATCTCATGGCGCTCGGCCGCGGCAGAGCCTCTTGCCGAAAAGGCAAACGTCCGGCTCCTCTTCCCAAAAGGAAGGGCCCAGCCCTGAAAGCTCTTGCTGCTCTTCACCTACGCGTGGAGCCCTATCTACAGGCACAACAGCACTGGGGATCTGTGCTTTCCCAGAGACGCAACATCTCATGGCGCTCGGCCGCGGCAGAGCCTCTTGCCGAAAAGGCAGACGTCCGGCTCCTTGTCCCACAAGGAACGGCCCAGCCCTCAAAGCTGTTGCTACTCTTCATGGTGCCTTGGCGCCCTATGTAAAGGCACAACAGCAGTGGGGATCTGTGCTTTCCCAGAGACGCAACATCTCATGGCGCTCGGAAGCGGCAGAGCCTCTTGCCGAAAAGGCAAACGTCCGGCTCCTTCTCCCACAAGGAAGGGCCCAGCCCTCAAAGCTGTTGCTGCTCTTCATGGTGCCTTGGCGCCCTATGTAAAGGCACAACAGCAGTGGGGATCTGTGCTTTCCCAGAGACGCAACATCTCATGGCGCTCGGCCCCGGCAGGGCCTCTTGCCGAAAAGACAAGCGTTCGGCTCCTCTTCCCACAAGGAAGTGCCCAGCCCTGAAAGCTGTTGCTGCTCTTCACCTACCCTTGGCGCCCTATCTACAGGCACAACAGCACTGGGGATCTGTGCTTTCCCAGAGACGCAACATCTCATGGCGCTCGGACGCGGCAGAGCGTGTTGCCGAAAAGGCAAACGTCCTGCTCCTTGTCCCACAAGAAAGGGCCCAGCCCTCAAAGGTGTTGCTGCTTTTCAGCTACGCTTGGCGCCCTATCTACAGGCACAAAAGCACTGGGGATCTGTGCTTTCCCAGAGACACAACATCTCAAGACTCCCGGCCGCGGCAGAGCCTCTTGCCGAAAAGGCAAACGTCCGGCTCCTTCTCCCACAAGGAAGGGCCCAGCCCTTAAAGCTGTTGCTGTTCTTCACGGTGCCTTGGTGCAATATCTACAGGCACAACAGCAGTGGGGATCTGTGCTTTCCCAGAGACGCAACATCTCATGGCGCTCGGCCGTAGCAGAGCCTCTTGCCGAAAAGGCAAATGTCCGGCTCCTCTTCCCACAAGGAAGGGCCCAGCCCTGAAAGCTCTTGCTGCTCTTCACCTATGCTTGGTGCCCTATCTATAGGAACAACAACACTGGGGATCTGTGCTTTCCCAGAGACGCAACATGTCATGGCGCTCGGCCACGACACAGCCTCTTACCGAAAAGGCAAATGTCCGTCTCCTCTTCCCACAAGGAAGGGCCCAGACCTGAAAGCTGTTGCTGCTCTTCACCTATGCTTGGCGCCCTATCTATAGGCACAACAGCAGTGGGGATCTGTGCTTTCCCAGAGACGCAACATCTCATGGCGCTCGGCCGCGGCAGAGCCTCTTGCCGAAAAGGCAAACGTCCGGCTCCTCTTCCCACAAGGAAGGGCCCAGACCTGAAAGCTGTTGCTGCTCTTCACCTATGTTTGGCACCCTATTAACAGGCACAACAGCAGTGGGGATCTGTGCTTTCCCAGAGACGCAACATCTCATGGCGCTCGGCCGCGGCAGAGCCTCTTGCCGAAAAGGCAAACGTCTGGATCCTTCTCCCACAAGGAAGGGACCAGCCCTCAAAGCTGTTGTTGCTCTACACATATCCTTGGCGCCATATCTATAGGCTCAACAGAGGTGGGGATCTGTGCTTTCCCAGAGACGCAACATCTCTTGGCGCTCGTCCGCGGCAGAGCCTCTTGCCGAAAAGACAAACGTCCGGCTCCTTCTCCCGCAAGGAAGGGCCCAGCCCTGAAAGCTGTTGCTGCTCTTCACGGTGCCTTGGCGCCCTATCTACAGGCACAACAGCAGTGGGGATCTGTGCTTTCCCAGAGACGCAACATCTCATGGCGCTCGGCCGCGGCAGAGCCTCTTGCCGAAAAGGCAAACGTCCGGCTCCTTCTCCCACAAGGAAGGGCCCAGCCCTCAAAGCTGTTGCTGCTCTTAACCTATGCTTGGCGCCCTATCTATAGGCACAACAGCAGTGGGGATCTGTGCTTTCCCAGAGGCGCAACATCTCATGGCGCTCGGCCGCGGCAGAGCCTCTTGCCGAAAAGGCAAACGTCCGGCTCCTCTTCCCACAAGGAAGGGCCCAGCCCTGAAAGCTCTTGCTGCTCTTCACTGTGCCTTGGCGCCCTATCTACAGGCACAACAGCACTGGGGATCTGTGCTTTCCCAGAGACGCAACATCTCATGGCGCTCGGCCGCGGCAGAGCCTCTTGCCGAAAAGGCAAACATCCGGCTCCTCTTCCCACAAGGAAGGGCCCAGCCCTGAAAGCTCTTGCTGCTCTTCACCTACGCGTGGAGCCCTATCTACAGGCACAACAGCACTGGGGATCTGTGCTTTCCCAGAGACGCAACATCTCATGGCGCTCGGCCGCGGCAGAGCCTCTTGCCGAAAAGGCAGACGTCCGGCTCCTTGTCCCACAAGGAACGGCCCAGCCCTCAAAGCTGTTGCTGCTCTTCACCTAACCTTGGCGCCCTATCTACAGGCACAACAGCACTGGGGATCTCTGCTTTCCCGGAGACGCAACATCTCATGGCGCTCGGCCGCGGCAGAGCCTCTTGCCGAAAAGGCAAACGTCCGGCTCCTTCTCCCACAAGGAAGGGCCCAGCCCTCAAAAATGTTGCTGCTCTTCACGGTGCCTTGGCGCCCTCTCTATAGGCACAACAGCACTGGGGATCTGTGCTTTCCCAGAGACGCAACATCTCATGACTCTCGGCCGCGGCAGAGTCTCTTGCCGAAAACCAAACGTCCGGTTCCTCTTCGCACAAGGAAGGGCCCAGCCCTGAAAGGTGTTGCTGCTCTTCACCTATGTTTGGTGCCCTATTTAGAGACACAACAGCACTGGGGATCTGTGCTTTCCCAGAGACGCAACATCTCATGGCGCTCAACGCGGCGGAGCCTATTGCCAAAAAGGCAAACGTCCGTCTCCTTCTCCCACGAGGAAGGGCCCAGCCCTGAAAGCTGTTGCTGCTCTTCACGGTGCCTTGGCGCCCTATCTACAGGCACAACAGCACTGGGGATCTGTGCTTTCCCAGAGACGCAACTTCTCATGGCGCTCAGACACGGCAGAGCCTCTTGCCGAAAAGGCAAACGTCCGGCTCCTTCTCCCACAAGGAAGGGCCCAGCCCTGAAAGCTGTTGCTGCTCTTCACGGTGCCTTGGCGCCCTATCTACAGGCACAACAGCACTGGGGATCTGTGCTTTCCCAGAGACGCAACATCTCATGGCGCTCGGACGCGGCAGAGCCTCTTGCCGAAAAGGCAAATGTCCGGCTCCTCTTCCCACAAGGAAGGGCCCAGCCCTGAAAGCTCTTGCTGCTCTTCACGGTGCCTTGGCGCCCTATCTACAGGCACAACAGCACTGGGGATATGTGTTTTCCCAGAGACGCAACATCTCATGCGCTCGGCCGCGGCAGAGCCTCTTGCCGAAAAGGCAAACATCCGGCTCCTCTTCCCACAAGGAAGGGCCCAGGCCTCAAAGCTCTTGCTGCTCTTCACCTACGCGTGGAGCCCTATCTACAGGCACAACAGCACTGGGTATCTGTGCTTTCCCAGAGACGCAACATCTCATGGCGCTCGGCCGCGGCAGAGCCTCTTGCCGAAAAGGCAAACGTCCGGCTCCTTGTCCCACAAGGAAGGGCCCAGCCCTCAAAACTTTGCTGCTCTTCACCTACCCTTGGCGCCCTATCTACAGGCACAACAGCAGTGGGGATCTGTGCTTTCCCAGAGACGCAACATCTCATGGCGCTCGGCCGCGGCAGAGCCTCTTGCCGAAAAGGCAAACGTCCGGCTCCTTGTCTCAGAAGGAAGGGCCCAGCCCTCAAAGCTGTTGCTGCTCTTCACGGTGCCTTGGCGCCCTATCTACAGGCACAACAGCACTGGGGATCTGTGCCTTCCCAGAGACGCAACATCTCATGGCGCTCGGCTGGAGCAGAGCCTCTTGCCGAAAAGGCAAACGTCCGGCTCCTTGTCCCACAAGGAAGGACCCAGCCCTGAAAGCTGTTCCTGCTCTTCACGCTGCCTTGGTGCAATATCTACAGGCACAACAGCAGTGGGGATCTGTGCTTTCCCAGAGACGCAACATCTCATGGCGCTCGGCCGCGGCAGAGCCTCTTGCCGAAAAGGCAGACGTCCGGCTCCTTGTCCCACAAGGAACGGCCCAGCCCTCAAAGCTGTTGCTGCTCTTCACCTATGCTTGGCGCCCTATCTATAGGCACAACAGCAGTGGGGATCTGTGCTTTCCCAGAGACGCAACATCTCATGGCGCTCGGCCGCGGCAGAGCCTCTTGCCGAAAAGGCAAACGTCCGGCTCCTTGTCCCACAAGGAAGGGCCCAGCCCTGAAAGCTATTCCTGCTCTTCACGGTGCCTTGGCGCCCTATCTACAGGCACAACAGCACTGGGGATATGTGTTTTCCCAGAGACGCAACATCTCATGGCGCTCGGCCGCGGCAGAGCCTCTTGCCGAAAAGGCAAACATCCGGCTCCTCTTCCCACAAGGAAGGGCCCAGCCCTCAAAGCTCTTGCTGCTCTTCACCTACGCGTGGAGCCCTATCTACAGGCACAACAGCACTGGGTATCTGTGCTTTCCCAGAGACGCAACATCTCATGGCGCTCGGCCGCGGCAGAGCCTCTTGCCGAAAAGGCAAACGTCCGCCTCCTTCTCCCACAAGGAAGGGCCCAGCCCTGAAAGCTCTTGCTGCTCTTCACCTACTCTTGGCGACCTATCTACAGGCACAACAGCACTGGGGATCTGTGCTTTCCCAGAGACGCAACATCTCATGGCGCTCGGCCGCGGCAGAGCCTCTTGCCGAAAATACAAACGTCCGGCTCCTCTTCCCACAAGGAAGGGCCCAGCCCTCAAAGCTCTTGCTGCTCTTCACGGTGCCTTGGCGCCCTATCTACAGGCACAACAGCACTGGGGATCTGTGCTTTCCCAGAGACGCAACATCTCATGGCGCTCGGCCGCGGCAGAGCCTCTTGCCGAAAAGGCAAACGTCCGGCTCCTCTTCCCACAAGGAAGGGCCCAGCCCTGGAAGTTCTTGCTGCTCTTCACGGTGCCTTGGCGCCCTATCTACAGGCACAACAGCACTGGGGATCTGTGCTTTCCCAGAGACGCAACATCTCATGGCGCTCGGCCGCGGCAGAGCCTCTTGCCGAAAAGGCAAACGTCCGGCTCCATCTCCCACAAGGAAGGGCCCAGCCCTCAAAGCTCTTGCTGCTCTTCACCTATGCTTGGCGCCCTATCTACAGGCACAACAGCACTGGGGATCTGTGCTTTCCCAGAGACGCAACATCTCATGACTCTCGGCCGCGGCAGAGCCCCTTGCCGAAAAGGCAAATGTTCGGCTCCTTTTCCCACAAGGAAGGGCCCAGCCCTCAAAGCTCTTGCTGCTCTTCACCTATGTTTGGCGCCCTATTAACAGGCACAACAGCACTGGGGATCTGTGCTTACCCAGAGACGCAACATCTCATGGCGCTCGGCCGCGGCAGAGCCTCTTGCCGAAAAGGCAAAAGTCCGGCTCCTTCTCCCACAAGGAAGGGCCCAGCCCTGAAAGCTGTTGTTGCTCTTCACGGTGCCTTGGCGCCCTATGTACAGGCACAGCAGCCGTGGGGATCTCTGGTTTCCCAGAGATGCAACATCTCATGGCGCTCGGCCACGGCAGAGCCTGTTGCCGAAAAGGCAAATGGCCGGCTCCTTATCCCACAAGGAAGGGCCCAGCCCTGAAAGCTCTTGCTACTATTCACCTACGCCTGGCGCCCTATCTACAGGCACAACAGCAGTGGGGATCTGTGCTTTCCTGGAGACGCAACATCTCATGGCGCTCGGACACGGCAGAGCCTCTTGCCGAAAAGGCAAACGTCCGGCTCCTTGTCCCACAAGGAAGGGCCCAGCCCTCAAAGCTGTTGCTGCTCTTCACGGTGCCTTGGTGCCCTATCTACAGGCACAACAGCACTGGGGATCTGTGCTTTCCCAGAGACGCAACATCTCATGGAGCTCAGCCGCGGCAGAGCCTCTTGCCGAAAAGGCAAACCTCCGGCTCCTTCTCCCACAAGGAAGGGCCCAGCCCTGAAAGATCTGGCTGCTCTTCACCTGCCCTTGGTGCCCTATCTACAGGCACAGCAGTACTGGGGATCTGTGCTTTCCCAGAGACGCAACATCTCATGGCGCTAGGCCGCGGCAGAGCCTCTTGCCGAAAAGGCAAACGTCCGGCTCCTTCTCCCGCAAGGAAGGGCCCAGCCCTGAAAGCTGTTGCTGCTCTTCACCTATGCTTGGCGCCCTATCTACAGGCACAACAGCACTGGGGATCTGTGCTTTCCCAGAGACGCAACATCTCATGGCGCTCGGCCGCGGCAGAGCCTCTTGCCGAAAAGGCAAACATCTGGCTCCTCTTCCCACAAGGAAGGGCCCAGCCCTGAAAGCTGTTGCTGCTCTTCACGGTGCCTTGGCGCCCTGTCTCCAGGTACAACAGCACTGGGGATCTATGCTTTCCCAGAGACGCAACATCTCATGGCGCTAGGAGGCGGCAGAGCCTATTGCCGAAAAGGCAAACGTCCGGCTCCTCTTCCCACAAGGAAGGGCCCAGCCCTGAAAGCTCTTGCTGCTCTTCACGGTGCCTTGGCACCCTATCTATAGGCACAACAGCAGTGGGGAGCTGTGCTTTCCCAGAGACGCAACATCTCATGGCGCTCGGCCGCGGCAGAGCCTCTTGCCGAAAAGGCAAACGTCCGGCTCCTTGTCCCACAAGGAAGGGCCCAGCCCTGAAAGCTCTTGCTGCTGTTCACGGTGCCTTGGCACCCTATCTATAGGCACAACAGCAGTGGGGAGCTGTGCTTTCCCAGAGACGCAACATCTCATGGCGCTCGGCCGCGGCAGAGCCTCTTGCCGAAAAGGCAAACGTCCGCCTCCTTCTCCCACAAGGAAGGGCCCAGCCCTGAAAGCTCTTGCTGCTCTTCACCTACTCTTGGCGCCCTATCTACAGGCACAACAGCACTGGGGATCTGTGCTTTCCCAGAGACGCAACATCTCATGGCGCTCGGCCGCGGCAGAGCCTCTTGCCGAAAATACAAACGTCCGGCTCCTCTTCCCACAGGAAGGGCCCAGCCCTCAAAGCTCTTGCTGCTCTTCACGGTGCCTTGGCGCCCTATCTACAGGCACAACAGCACTGGGGATCTGTGCTTTCCCAGAGACGCAACATCTCATGGCGCTCGGCCGCGGCAGAGCCTCTTGCCGAAAAGGCAAACGTCCGGCTCCTCTTCCCACAAGGAAGGGCCCAGCCCTGGAAGTTCTTGCTGCTCTTCACGGTGCCTTGGCGCCCTATCTACAGGCACAACAGCTTTGGGCATCTGTGCTTTCCCAGAGACGCAACATCTCATGGCGCTCGGCCGCGGCAGAGCCTCTTGCCGAAAAGGCAAACGTCCGGCTCCTTGTCCCACAAGGAAGGGCCCAGCCCTCAAAACTTTGCTGCTCTTCACCTACCCTTGGCGCCCTATCTACAGGCACAACAGCACTGGGGATCTGTGCTTTCCCAGAGACGCAACATCTCATGGCGCTCGGCCGCGGCAGAGCCTCTTGCCGAAAAGGCAAACGTCCGGCTCCTTGTCTCAGAAGGAAGGGCCCAGCCCTCAAAGCTGTTGCTGCTCTTCACGGTGCCTTGGCGCCCTATCTACAGGCACAACAGCACTGGGGATCTGTGCCTTCCCAGAGACGCAACATCTCATGGCGCTCGGCTGGAGCAGAGCCTCTTGCCGAAAAGGCAAACGTCCGGCTCCTTGTCCCACAAGGAAGGACCCAGCCCTGAAAGCTGTTCCTGCTCTTCACGCTGCCTTGGTGCAATATCTACAGGCACAACAGCAGTGGGGATCTGTGCTTTCCCAGAGACGCAACATCTCATGGCGCTCGGCCGCGGCAGAGCCTCTTGCCGAAAAGGCAGACGTCCGGCTCCTTGTCCCACAAGGAACGGCCCAGCCCTCAAAGCTGTTGCTGCTCTTCACCTACCCTTGGCGCCCTATCTACAGGCACAACAGCACTGGGGATCTGTGCTTTCCCGGAGACGCAACATCTCATGGCGCTCGGCCGCGGCAGAGCCTCTTGCCGAAAAGGCAAACGTCCGGCTCCTTCTCCCACAAGGAAGGGCCCAGCCCTCAAAGCTCTTGCTGCTCTTCACGGTGCCTTGGCACCCTATCTATAGGCACAACAGCAGTGGGAATCTGTGCTTTCCCAGAGACGCAACATCTCATGGCGCTCCGACGCGGCAGAGCCCCTTGCCGAAAAGGCAAACGTCTGGCTACTTCTCCCACAAGGAAGGGCCCAGCCCTCAAAGCTCTTGCTGCTCTTCACCTACTCTTGGCGACCTATCTACAGGCACAACAGCAGTGGGGATCTGTGCTTTCCCAGAGACGCAACATCTCATGGCGCTCGGCCGCGGCAGAGCCTCTTGCCGAAAAGGCAAACGTCCGGCTTCTCTTCCCACAAGGAAGGGCCCAGCCCTGAAAGCTCTTGCTGCTCTTCACGGTGCCTTGGTGCCCTATCTATAGGCACAACAGCACTGGGGATCTGTGCTTTCCCAGAGACGCAACATCTCATGGCGCTCGTCCGCTGCAGAGCCTCTTGCCGAAAAGACAAACGTCCGGCTCCTCTTCCCACAAGGAAGGGCCCAGCCCTGAAAGGTGTTGCTGCTCTTCACCTATGTTTGGTGCCCTATTTAGAGGCACAACAGCACTGGAGATCTGTGCTTTCCCAGAGACGCAACATCTCATGGCGCTCAACGCGGCGGCGCCTCTTGCCAAAAAGGCAAACGTCCGTCTCCTTCTCCCACGAGGAAGGGCCCAGCCCTGAAAGCTGTTGCTGCTCTTCACGGTGCCTTGGCGCCCTATCTACAGGCACAACAGCACTGGGGATCTGTGCTTTCCCAGAGACGCAACTTCTCATGGCGCTCGGACACGGCAGAGCCTCTTGCCGAAAAGGCAAACGTCTGGCTCCTTCTCCCTTAAGGAAGGGCCCAGCCCTGAAAGCTGTTGCTGCTCTTCACGGTGCCTTGGCGCCCTATCTACAGGCACAAAAGCACTGGGGATCTGTGCTTTCCCAGAGACGCAACATCTCATGGCGCTCGTCCGCTGCAGAGCCTCTTGCCGAAAAGACAAACGTCCGGCTCCTTCTCCCGCAAGGAAGGGCCCAGCCCTGAAAGCTGTTGCTGCTCTTCACCTATGCTTGGCGCCCTATCTATAGGCACAACAGCAGTGGGGATCTGTGCTTTCCCAGAGACGCAACATCTCATGGCGCTCGGCCGCGGCAGAGCCTCTTGCCGAAAAGGCAAATGTCCGGCTCCTCTTCCCACAAGGAAGGGCCCAGCCCTGAAAGCTCTTGCTGCTCTTCACGGTGCCTTGGCGCCCTATCTACAGGCACAACAGCACTGGGGATCTGTGCTTTCCCAGAGACGCAACATCTCATGGCGCTCAGCAGCGGCAGAGCCTCTTGCCGAAAAGGCAAACGTCCGGCTCCTTGTCCCACAAGGAAGGGCCCAGCCCTGAAAGCTATTCCTGCTCTTCACGGTGCCTTGGCGCCCTATCTACAGGCACAACAGCACTGGGGATATGTGTTTTCCCAGAGACGCAACATCTCATGGCGCTCGGCCGCGGCAGAGCCTCTTGCCGAAAAGGCAAACATCCGGCTCCTCTTCCCACAAGGAAGGGCCCAGCCCTCAAAGCTCTTGCTGCTCTTCACCTACGCGTGGAGCCCTATCTACAGGCACAACAGCACTGGGTATCTGTGCTTTCCCAGAGACGCAACATCTCATGGCGCTCGGCCGCGGCAGAGCCTCTTGCCGAAAAGGCAAACGTCCGGCTCATTGTCCCACAAGGAAGGGCCCAGCCCTCAAAGCTGTTGCTGCTCTTCACCTACCCTTGGCGCCCTATGTACAGGCACAACAGCACTGGGGATCTGTGCTTTCCCGGAGACGCAACATCTCATGGCGCTCGGCCGCGGCAGAGCCTCTTGCCGAAAAGGCAAACGTCCGCCTCCTTCTCCCACAAGGAAGGGCCCAGCCCTGAAAGCTCTTGCTGCTCTTCACCTACTCTTGGCGACCTATCTACAGGCACAACAGCACTGGGGATCTGTGCTTTCCCAGAGACGCAACATCTCATGGCGCTCGGCCGCGGCAGAGCCTCTTGCCGAAAATACAAACGTCCGGCTCCTCTTCCCACAAGGAAGGGCCCAGCCCTCAAAGCTCTTGCTGCTCTTCACGGTGCCTTGGCGCCCTATCTACAGGCACAACAGCACTGGGGATCTGTGCTTTCCCAGAGACGCAACATCTCATGGCGCTCGGCCGCGGCAGAGCCTCTTGCCGAAAAGGCAAACCTCCAGCTCCTTCTCCCACAAGGAAGGGCCCAGCCCTGGAAGTTCTTGCTGCTCTTCACAGTGCCTTGGCGCCCTATCTACAGGCACAACAGCTTTGGGCATCTGTGCTTTCCCAGAGACGCAACATCTCATGGCGCTCGGCCGCGGCAGAGCCTCTTGCCGAAAAGGCAAACGTCCGGCTCCATCTCCCACAAGGAAGGGCCCAGCCCTCAAAGCTCTTGCTGCTCTTCACCTATGCTTGGCGCCCTATCTACAGGCACAACAGCACTGGGGATCTGTGCTTTCCCAGAGACGCAACATCTCATGACTCTCGGCCGCGGCAGAGCCCCTTGCCGAAAAGGCAAATGTTCGGCTCCTTTTCCCACAAGGAAGGGCCCAGCCCTCAAAGCTCTTGCTGCTCTTCACCTATGTTTGGCGCCCTATTAACAGGCACAACAGCACTGGGGATCTGTGCTTACCCAGAGACGCAACATCTCATGGCGCTCGGCCGCGGCAGAGCCTCTTGCCGAAAAGGCAAAAGTCCGGCTCCTTCTCCCACAAGGAAGGGCCCAGCCCTGAAAGCTGTTGTTGCTCTTCACGGTGCCTTGGCGCCCTATGTACAGGCACAGCAGCCGTGGGGATCTCTGGTTTCCCAGAGATGCAACATCTCATGGCGCTCGGCCACGGCAGAGCCTGTTGCCGAAAAGGCAAACGGCCGGCTCCTTATCCCACAAGGAAGGGCCCAGCCCTGAAAGCTCTTGCTACTATTCACCTACGCCTGGCGCCCTATCTACAGGCACAACAGCAGTGGGGATCTGTGCTTTCCTGGAGACGCAACATCTCATGGCGCTCGGACACGGCAGAGCCTCTTGCCGAAAAGGCAAACGTCCGGCTCCTTGTCCCACAAGGAAGGGCCCAGCCCTCAAAGCTGTTGCTGCTCTTCACGGTGCCTTGGTGCCCTATCTACAGGCACAACAGCACTGGGGATCTGTGCTTTCCCAGAGACGCAACATCTCATGGAGCTCAGCCGCGGCAGAGCCTCTTGCCGAAAAGGCAAACCTCCGGCTCCTTCTCCCACAAGGAAGGGCCCAGCCCTGAAAGATCTGGCTGCTCTTCACCTGCCCTTGGTGCCCTATCTACAGGCACAGCAGTACTGGGGATCTGTGCTTTCCCAGAGACGCAACATCTCATGGCGCTAGGCCGCGGCAGAGCCTCTTGCCGAAAAGGCAAACGTCCGGCTCATTCTCCCGCAAGGAAGGGCCCAGCCCTGAAAGCTCTTGCTGCTCTTCACCTACTCTTGGCGACCTATCTACAGGCACAACAGCACTGGGGATCTGTGCTTTCCCAGAGACGCAACATCTCATGGCGCTCGGCCGCGGCAGAGCCTCTTGCCGAAAAGGCAAACATCTGGCTCCTCTTCCCACAAGGAAGGGCCCAGCCCTGAAAGCTGTTGCTGCTCTTCACGGTGCCTTGGCGCCCTGTCTCCAGGTACAACAGCACTGGGGATCTATGCTTTCCCAGAGACGCAACATCTCATGGCGCTAGGAGGCGGCAGAGCCTATTGCCGAAAAGGCAAACGTCCGGCTCCTCTTCCCACAAGGAAGGGCCCAGCCCTGAAAGCTCTTGCTGCTCTTCACGGTGCCTTGGCACCCTATTTATAGGCACAACAGCAGTGGGGAGCTGTGCTTTCCCAGAGACGCAACATCTCATGGCGCTCGGCCGCGGCAGAGCCTCTTGCCGAAAAGGCAAACGTCCGGCTCCTTCTCCCACAAGGAAGGGCCCAGCCCTGAAAGCTCTTGCTGCTCTTCACGGTGCCTTGGCACCCTATCTATAGGCACAACAGCAGTGGGGAGCTGTGCTTTCCCAGAGACGCAACATCTCATGGCGCTCGGCCGCGGCAGAGCCTCTTGCCGAAAAGGCAAACGTCCGGCTCCTTCTCCCACAAGGAAGGGCCCAGCCCTGAAAGCTCTTGCTGCTCTTCACCTACTCTTGGCGACCTATCTACAGGCACAACAGCACTGG
The DNA here is from genome assembly GCF_026419915.1 of Harpia harpyja. Lineage (NCBI taxonomy): Eukaryota > Metazoa > Chordata > Aves > Accipitriformes > Accipitridae > Harpia > Harpia harpyja. The sequence goes on from NC_068958.1 coordinate 13,411,238, forward strand.
GGATCTGTGCTTTCCCAGAGACGCAACATCTCATGGCGCTCGGCCGCGGCAGAGCCTCTTGCCGAAAAGGCAAACGTCCGGCTCATTGTCCCACAAGGAAGGGCCCAGCCCTCAAAGCTGTTGCTGCTCTTCACCTACCCTTGGCGCCCTATGTACAGGCACAACAGCACTGGGGATCTGTGCTTTCCCGGAGACGCAACATCTCATGGCGCTCGGCCGCGGCAGAGCCTCTTGCCGAAAAGGCAAACGTCCGCCTCCTTCTCCCACAAGGAAGGGCCCAGCCCTGAAAGCTCTTGCTGCTCTTCACCTACTCTTGGCGACCTATCTACAGGCACAACAGCACTGGGGATCTGTGCTTTCCCAGAGACGCAACATCTCATGGCGCTCGGCCGCGGCAGAGCCTCTTGCCGAAAATACAAACGTCCGGCTCCTCTTCCCACAAGGAAGGGCCCAGCCCTCAAAGCTCTTGCTGCTCTTCACGGTGCCTTGGCGCCCTATCTACAGGCACAACAGCACTGGGGATCTGTGCTTTCCCAGAGACGCAACATCTCATGGCGCTCGGCCGCGGCAGAGCCTCTTGCCGAAAAGGCAAACCTCCGGCTCCTTCTCCCACAAGGAAGGGCCCAGCCCTGGAAGTTCTTGCTGCTCTTCACAGTGCCTTGGCGCCCTATCTACAGGCACAACAGCTTTGGGCATCTGTGCTTTCCCAGAGACGCAACATCTCATGGCGCTCGGCCGCGGCAGAGCCTCTTGCCGAAAAGGCAAACGTCCGGCTCCATCTCCCACAAGGAAGGGCCCAGCCCTCAAAGCTCTTGCTGCTCTTCACCTATGCTTGGCGCCCTATCTACAGGCACAACAGCACTGGGGATCTGTGCTTTCCCAGAGACGCAACATCTCATGACTCTCGGCCGCGGCAGAGCCCCTTGCCGAAAAGGCAAATGTTCGGCTCCTTTTCCCACAAGGAAGGGCCCAGCCCTCAAAGCTCTTGCTGCTCTTCACCTATGTTTGGCGCCCTATTAACAGGCACAACAGCACTGGGGATCTGTGCTTACCCAGAGACGCAACATCTCATGGCGCTCGGCCGCGGCAGAGCCTCTTGCCGAAAAGGCAAAAGTCCGGCTCCTTCTCCCACAAGGAAGGGCCCAGCCCTGAAAGCTGTTGTTGCTCTTCACGGTGCCTTGGCGCCCTATGTACAGGCACAGCAGCCGTGGGGATCTCTGGTTTCCCAGAGATGCAACATCTCATGGCGCTCGGCCAAGGCAGAGCCTGTTGCCGAAAAGGCAAACGGCCGGCTCCTTATCCCACAAGGAAGGGCCCAGCCCTGAAAGCTCTTGCTACTATTCACCTACGCCTGGCGCCCTATCTACAGGCACAACAGCAGTGGGGATCTGTGCTTTCCTGGAGACGCAACATCTCATGGCGCTCGGACACGGCAGAGCCTCTTGCCGAAAAGGCAAACGTCCGGCTCCTTGTCCCACAAGGAAGGGCCCAGCCCTCAAAGCTGTTGCTGCTCTTCACGGTGCCTTGGTGCCCTATCTACAGGCACAACAGCACTGGGGATCTGTGCTTTCCCAGAGACGCAACATCTCATGGAGCTCAGCCGCGGCAGAGCCTCTTGCCGAAAAGGCAAACCTCCGGCTCCTTCTCCCACAAGGAAGGGCCCAGCCCTGAAAGATCTGGCTGCTCTTCACCTGCCCTTGGTGCCCTATCTACAGGCACAGCAGTACTGGGGATCTGTGCTTTCCCAGAGACGCAACATCTCATGGCGCTAGGCCGCGGCAGAGCCTCTTGCCGAAAAGGCAAACGTCCGGCTCATTCTCCCGCAAGGAAGGGCCCAGCCCTGAAAGCTCTTGCTGCTCTTCACCTACTCTTGGCGACCTATCTACAGGCACAACAGCACTGGGGATCTGTGCTTTCCCAGAGACGCAACATCTCATGGCGCTCGGCCGCGGCAGAGCCTCTTGCCGAAAAGGCAAACATCTGGCTCCTCTTCCCACAAGGAAGGGCCCAGCCCTGAAAGCTGTTGCTGCTCTTCACGGTGCCTTGGCGCCCTGTCTCCAGGTACAACAGCACTGGGGATCTATGCTTTCCCAGAGACGCAACATCTCATGGCGCTAGGAGGCGGCAGAGCCTATTGCCGAAAAGGCAAACGTCCGGCTCCTCTTCCCACAAGGAAGGGCCCAGCCCTGAAAGCTCTTGCTGCTCTTCACGGTGCCTTGGCACCCTATTTATAGGCACAACAGCAGTGGGGAGCTGTGCTTTCCCAGAGACGCAACATCTCATGGCGCTCGGCCGCGGCAGAGCCTCTTGCCGAAAAGGCAAACGTCCGGCTCCTTCTCCCACAAGGAAGGGCCCAGCCCTGAAAGCTCTTGCTGCTCTTCACGGTGCCTTGGCACCCTATCTATAGGCACAACAGCAGTGGGGAGCTGTGCTTTCCCAGAGACGCAACATCTCATGGCGCTCGGCCGCGGCAGAGCCTCTTGCCGAAAAGGCAAACGTCCGGCTCCTTCTCCCACAAGGAAGGGCCCAGCCCTGAAAGCTCTTGCTGCTCTTCACCTACTCTTGGCGACCTATCTACAGGCACAACAGCACTGGGGATCTGTGCTTTCCCAGAGACGCAACATCTCATGGCGCTCGGCCGCGGCAGAGCCTCTTGCCGAAAATACAAACGTCCGGCTCCTCTTCCCACAAGGAAGGGCCCAGCCCTCAAAGCTCTTGCTGCTCTTCACGGTGCCTTGGCGCCCTATCTACAGGCACAACAGCACTGGGGATCTGTGCTTTCCCAGAGACGCAACATCTCATGGCGCTCGGCCGCGGCAGAGCCTCTTGCCGAAAAGGCAAACGTCCGGCTCCTCTTCCCACAAGGAAGGGCCCAGCCCTGGAAGTTCTTGCTGCTCTTCACGGTGCCTTGGCGCCCTATCTACAGGCACAACAGCTTTGGGCATCTGTGCTTTCCCAGAGACGCAACATCTCATGGCGCTCGGCCGCGGCAGAGCCTCTTGCCGAAAAGGCAAACGTCCGGCTCCATCTCCCACAAGGAAGGGCCCAGCCCTCAAAGCTCTTGCTGCTCTTCACCTATGTTTGGCGCCCTATTAACAGGCACAACAGCACTGGGGATCTGTGCTTTCCCAGAGACGCAACATCTCATGGCGCTCGGCCGCGGCAGAGCCTCTTGCCGAAAAGGCAAAAGTCCGGCTCCTTCTCCCACAAGGAAGGGCCCAGCCCTGAAAGCTGTTGTTGCTCTTCACGGTGCCTTGGCGCCCTATGTACAGGCACAGCAGCCTTGGGGATCTCTGGTTTCCCAGAGATGCAACATCTCATGGAGCTCAGCCGCGGCAGAGCCTCTTGCCGAAAAGGCAAACCTCCGGCTCCTTCTCCCACAAGGAAGGGCCCAGCCCTGAAAGATCTGGCTGCTCTTCACCTGCCCTTGGTGCCCTATCTACAGGCACAGCAGTACTGGGGATCTGTGCTTTCCCAGAGACGCAACATCTCATGGCGCTAGGCCGCGGCAGAGCCTCTTGCCGAAAAGGCAAACGTCCGGCTCCTTCTCCCGCAAGGAAGGGCCCAGCCCTGAAAGCTCTTGCTGCTCTTCACCTATGCTTGGCGCCCTATCTACAGGCACAACAGCACTGGGGATCTGTGCTTTCCCAGAGACGCAACATCTCATGGCGCTCGGCCGCGGCAGAGCCTCTTGCCGAAAAGGCAAACATCTGGCTCCTCTTCCCACAAGGAAGGGCCCAGCCCTGAAAGCTGTTGCTGCTCTTCACGGTGCCTTGGCGCCCTATCTCCAGGTACAACAGCACTGGGGATCTATGCTTTCCCAGAGACGCAACATCTCATGGCGCTCGGACGCGGCAGAGCCTATTGCCGAAAAGGCAAACGTCCGGCTCCTCTTCCCACAAGGAAGGGCCCAGCCCTGAAAGCTCTTGCTGCTCTTCACGGTGCCTTGGCACCCTATCTATAGGCACAACAGCAGTGGGGAGATGTGCTTTCCCAGAGACGCAACATCTCATGGCGCTCGGCCGCGGCAGAGCCTCTTGCCGAAAAGGCAAACGTCCGGCTCCTTCTCCCACAAGGAAGGGCCCAGCCCTGAAAGCTCTTGCTGCTGTTCACGGTGCCTTGGCACCCTATCTATAGGCACAACAGCAGTGGGGAGCTGTGCTTTCCCAGAGACGCAACATCTCATGGCGCTCGGCCGCGGCAGAGCCTCTTGCCGAAAAGGAAAACGTCCGGCTCATTCTCCCACAAGGAAGGGCCCAGCCCTGAAAGCTCTTGCTGCTCTTCACCTACTCTTGGCGACCTATCTACAGGCACAACAGCACTGGGGATCTGTGCTTTCCCAGAGACGCAACATCTCATGGCGCTCGCCCGCGGCAGAGCCTCTTGCCGAAAATACAAACGTCCGGCTCCTCTTCCCACAAGGAAGGGCCCAGCCCTCAAAAATGTTGCTGCTCTTCACGGTGCCTTGGCGCCCTATCTACAGGCACAACAGCACTGGGGATCTGTGCTTTCCCAGAGACGCAACATCTCATGGCGCTCGGCCGCGGCAGAGCCTCTTGCCGAAAAGGCAAACGTCCGGCTCCTCTTCCCACAAGGAAGGGCCCAGCCCTGGAAGTTCTTGCGGCTCTTCACGGTGCCTTGGCGCCCTATCTACAGGCACAACAGCTTTGGGCATCTGTGCTTTCCCAGAGACGCAACATCTCATGGCGCTCGGCCGCGGCAGAGCCTCTTGCCGAAAAGGCAAACGTCCGGCTCCATCTCCCACAAGGAAGGGCCCAGCCCTCAAAGCTCTTGCTGCTCTTCACCTATGCTTGGCGCCCTATCTACAGGCACAGCAGCAGTGGGGATCTGTGCTTTCCCAGAGACGCAACATCTCATGGCGCTCGGCCGCGGCAGAGCCCCTTGCCGAAAAGGCAAATGTTCGGCTCCTTTTCCCACAAGGAAGGGCCCAGCCCTCAAAGCTCTTGCTGCTCTTCACCTATGTTTGGCGCCCTATTAACAGGCACAACAGCACTGGGGATCTGTGCTTTCCCAGAGACGCAACATCTCATGGCGCTCGGCCGCGGCAGAGCCTCTTGCCGAAAAGGCAAACGTCCGGCTCCTTCTCCCACAAGGAAGGGCCCAGCCCTGAAAGCTGTTGTTGCTCTTCACGGTGCCTTGGCGCCCTATGTACAGGCACAGCAGCCGTGGGGATCTCTGGTTTCCCAGAGATGCAACATCTCATGGCGCTCGGCCACGGCAGAGCCTGTTGCCGAAAAGGCAAACGGCCGGCTCCTTATCCCACAAGGAAGGGCCCAGCCCTGAAAGCTCTTGCTACTATTCACCTACGCCTGGCGCCCTATCTACAGGCACAACAGCAGTGGGGATCTGTGCTTTCCCGGAGACGAAACATCTCATGGCGCTCGGCCAGGGCAGAGCCTCTTGCTGAAAAGGCAAACGTCCGGCTCCCTGTCCCACAAGGAAGGGCCCAGCCCTCAAAGCTGTTGCTGCTCTTCACGGTGCCTTGGTGCCCTATCTACAGGCACAACAGCACTGGGGATCTGTGCTTTCCCAGAGACGCAACATCTCATGGCGCTCGGCCGCGGCAGAGCCTCTTGCCGAAAAGGCAAAAGTCCGGCTCCTTCTCCCACAAGGAAGGGCCCAGCTCTGAAAGATCTGGCTGCTCTTCACCTGCCCTTGGTGCCCTATCTACAGGCACAGCAGTACTGGGGATCTGTGCTTTCCCAGAGACGCAACATCTCATGGCGCTAGGCCGCGGCAGAGCCTCTTGCCGAAAAGGCAAACGTCCGGCTCCTTCTCCCGCAAGGAAGGGCCCAGCCCTGAAAGCTCTTGCTGCTCTTCACGGTCCCTTGTTGCCCTATCTACAGGCACAACAGCACTGGGGATCTGTGCTTTCACTCAGACGCAACATCTCATGGCGCTCGGCCGCGGCAGAGCCTCTTGCCGAAAAGGCAAACGTCCGGCTCCTTCTCCCACAAGGAAGGGCCCAGCCCTGAAAGCTCTTGCTGCTCTTCACGGTGCCTTGGCGCCCTATCTACAGGCACAGCAGCACTGGGGATCTGTGCTTTCCCAGAGACACAACATCTCATGGCGCTCGGACGCGGCAGAGCCTATTGCCGAAAAGGGAAACTTCCGGCTACTTCTCCCACAAGGAAGGGCCCAGCCCTGAAAGCTCTTGCTGCTCTTCACGGTCCCTTGTTGCCCTATCTACAGGCACTACAGCACTGGGGATCTGTGCTTTCACTCAGACGCAACATCTCATGGCGCTCGGCCGCGGCAGAGCCTCTTGCCGAAAAGGCAAACGTCCGGCTCCTTCTCCCACAAGGAAGGGCCCAGCCCTGAAAGCTCTTGCTGCTCTTCTCCTACGCTTGGAGCCCTATCTATAGGCACAACAGCACTGGGGATCTGTGCTTTCCCAGAGACGCAACATCTCATGGCGCTCGGCCGCAGCAGAGCCTCTTGCCGAAAAGGCAAACGTCCGGCTCCTCTTCCCACAAGGAAGGGCCCAGCCCTCAAAGCTCTTGCTGCTCTTCACGGTCCCTTGTTGCCCTATCTACAGGCACAACAGCACTGGGGATCTGTGCTTTCCCAGAGACGCAACATCTCATGGCGCTCGGCCGCGGCAGAGCCTCTTGCCGAAAAGGCAGATGTCCGGCTCATTGTCCCACAAGGAAGGGCCCAGCCCTCAAAGCTGTTGCTGCTCTTCACCTACCCTTGGCGCCCTATGTACAGGCACAACAGCACTGGGGATCTGTGCTTTCCCAGAGACGCAACATCTCATGGCGCTCGGCCGCGGCAGAGCCTCTTGCCGAAAAGGCAAACGTCCGGCTCCTTCTCCCACAAGGAAGGGCCCAGCCCTCAAAAATGTTGCTGCTCTTCACGGTGCCTTGGCGTCCTATTTACAGGCACAACAGCACTGGGGATCTGTGCTTTCCCGGAGACGCAACATCTCATGGCGCTCGGCCACGGCACAGCCTCTTGCCAAAAAGGCAAACGTCCGGCTCCTTCTCCCACAAGGAAGGGCCCAGCCCTGAAAGCTCTTGCTGCTCTTCACCTGCCTTTGGTGCCCTATCTACAGGCACAGCAGCACTGGGGATCTGTGCTTTCCCAGAGACGCAACATCTCATGGCGCTCGGCCGCGGCAGAGCCTCTTGCCGAAAAGGCAAACGTCCGGCTCCTTCTCCCGCAAGGAAGGGCCCATCCCTGAAAGCTGTTGCTGCTCTTCACCTATGCTTGGCGCCCTATCTACAGACACAAAAGCACTGGGGATCTGTGCTTTCCCAGAGACGCAACATCTCATGGCGCTCGGCCGCGGCAGAGCCTCTTGACGAAAAGGCAAACATCTGGCTCCTCTTCCCACAAGGAAGGGCCCAGCCCTGAAAGCTGTTGCTGCTCTTCACCTACGCTTGGAGACCTATCTACAGGCACAACAGCACTGGGGATCTGTGCTTTCCCAGAGACGCAACATCTCATGGCGCTCGCCCGCGGCAGAGCCTCTTGCCGAAAAGGCAAACGCCTGGCTCCTCTTCCCAGAAGGAAGGGCCCAGCCCTCAAAGCTCTTGCTGCTCTTCACCTACGCTTGGCGCCCTATCTCCAGGTACAACAGCACTGGGGATCTGTGCTTTCCCAGAGACGCAACATCTCATGGCGCTCGGACGCGGCATAGCCTTTTGCCAAAAGGCAAACGTCCGGCTCCTTCTCCCACAAGGAAGGGCCCAGCCCTCAAAGCTCTTGCTGCTCTTCACCTACGCTTGGTGCCCTATCTACAGGCACAACAGCAGTGGGGATCTGTGCTTTCCCAGAGACGCAACATCTCATGGCGCTCGTCCGCGGCAGAGCCTCTTGCCGAAAAGGGAAACGTCCGGCTCCATCTCCCACAAGGAAGGGCCCAGCCCTCAAAAATGTTGCTGCTCTTCACAGTGCCTTGGCGCCCAATCTACAGGCACCACAGCTTTGGGGATCTGTGCTTTCCCAGAGATGCAACATCTCATGGCGCTCGGCCGCGGCAGAGCCTCTTGCCGAAAAGGCAAACGTCCGGATCCTTCTCCTGCAAGGAAGGGCCCAGCCCTGAAAGCTCTTGCTGGTCTTCACCTATGCTTGGCGCCCTATCTACAGGCACAACAGCACTGGGGATCTATGCTTTCCCAGAGACGCAACATCTCATGACTCTCGGCCGCGGCAGAGTCTCTTGCCGAAAAGGCAAACGTCTGGCTCCTCTTCCCACAAGGAAGGGCCCAGCCCTGAAAGCTCTTGCTGCTCTTCACGGTGCCTTGGCGCCCTATCTACAGGCACAACAGCACTGGGGATCTGTGCTTTCCCAGAGACGCAACATCTCATGACTCTCGGCCGCGGCAGAGCCCCTTGCCGAAAAGGCAAATGTCCGTCTCCTCTTCCCACAAGGAAGGGCCCAGCCCTCAAAGCTCTTGCTGCTCTTCACCTATGTTTGGCGCCCTATTAACAGGCTCAACAGCACTGGGGATCTGTGCTTTCCCAGAGACGCAACATCTCATGGCGCTCGGCCGCGCCAGAGCCTCTTGCCGAAAAGTCAAACGTCCGGCTCCTTCTCCCGCAAGGAAGGGCCCAGCCCTGAAAGCTGTTGTTGCTCTTCACAGTGCCTTGGCGCCCTATCTATAGGCACAACAGCAGTGGGGATCTGTGCTTTCCCGGAGACGCAACATCTCATGGCACTCGTCCGCGGCAGAGCCTGTTGCCGAAAAGGCAAACGTCCGGCTCCTTCTCCCACAAGGAAGGGCCCAGCCCTGAAAGCTGTTGCTGCTCTTCACGGTGCCTTGGCGCCCTATCTACAGGCACAACAGCAGTGGGGATCTGTGCTTTCCCAGAGACGCAACATCTCATGGCGCTCGGCCGCGGCAGAGCCCCTTGCCGAAAAGGCAAACGTCTGCCTCCTTGTCCCACAAGGAAGGGCCCAGCCCTGAAAGCTCTTGCTGCTCTTCACAGTTCCTTTGGCGCCCAATCTACAGGCACAACAGCTTTGGGGATCTGTGCTTTCCCAGAGATGCAACATCTCATGGCACTCGGCCGCGGCAGAGCCTCTTGCCGAAAAGGCAAACGTCCGGATCCTTCTCGTGCAAGGAAGGGCCCAGCCCTGAAAGCTCTTGCTGCTCTTCACCTATGCTTGGCGCCCTATCTACAGGCACAACAGCACTGGGGATCTATGCTTTCCCAGAGACGCAACATCTCATGGCGCTCGGCCGCGGCAGAGCCTCTTGCCGAAAAGGCAAACGTCCGGCTCCTTGTCCCACAAGGAAGGGCCCAGCCCTGAAAGCTCTTGCTGGTCTTCACGGTGCCTTGGCGCCCTATCTACAGGCACAACAGCACTGGGGATCTGTGCTTTCCCGGAGACACAACATCTCATGGCACTCGGCCGCGGCAGAGCCTGTTGCCGAAAAGGCAAACGTCCGGCTCCTTCTCCCATAAGGAAGGGCCCAGCCCTCAAAGCTACTGCTGTTCTTCACGGTGCCTTGGCGCCCTATCTACAGGCACAGCAGCCGTGGGGATCTCTGGTTTCCCAGAGATGCAACATCTCATGGCGCTCGGCCACGGCAGAGCCTGTTGCTGAAAAGGCAAACGGCCGGCTCCTTATCCCACAAGGAAGGGCCCAGCCCTGAAAGCTCTTGCTACTATTCGCCTACGCCTGGCGCCCTATCTACAGGCACAACAGCACTGGGGATCTGTGCTTTCCCGGAGACGCAACATCTCATGGCGCTCGGACACGGCAGAGCCTCTTGCCGAAAAGGCAAACGTCCGGCTCCTTCTCCCACAAGGAAGGGCCCAGCCCTCAAAGCTGTTGCTGCTCTTCACGGTGCCTTGGTGCCCTATCTACAGGCACAACAGCACTGGGGATCTGTGCTTTCCCAGAGACGCAACATCTCATGGAGCTCAGCCGCGGCAGAGCCTATTGCCGAAAAGGCAAACCTCCGGCTCCTTCTCCCACAAGGAAGGGCCCAGCCCTGAAAGATCTGGCTGCTCTTCACCTTCCCTTGGTGCCCTATCTACAGGCACAGCAGTACTGGGGATCTGTGCTTTCCCAGAGACGCAACATCTCATGGCGCTCGGCCGCGGCAGAGCCTCTTGCCGAAAAGGCAAACGTCCGGCTCCTTCTCCCGCAAGGAAGGGCCCAGCCCTGAAAGCTGTTGCTGCTCTTCACCTATGCTTGGAGCCCTATCTATAGGCACAACAGCACTGGGGATCTGTGCTTTCCCAGAGACGCAACATCTCATGGCGCTCGGCCGCGGCAGAGCCTCTTGCCGAAAAGGCAAACATCTGGCTCCTCTTCCCACAAGGAAGGGCCCAGCCCTGAAAGCTGTTGCTGCTCTTCACGGTGCCTTGGTGCCCTATCTCCAGGTACAACAGCACTGGGGATCTGTGCTTTCCCAGAGACGCAACATCTCATGGCGCTAGGACGCGGCAGAGCCTATTGCCGAAAAGGCAAACGTCTGGCTCCTCTTCCCACAAGGAAGGGCCCAGCCCTGAAAGCTCTTGCTGCTCTTCACGGTCCCTTGTTGCCCTATCTACAGGCACAACAGCACTGGGGATCTGTGCTTTCACTCAGACGCAACATCTCATGGCGCTCGGCCACGGCAGAGCCTCTTGCCGAAAAGGCAAACGTCCGGCTCCTCTTCCCACAAGGAAGGGCCCAGCCCTGAAAGCTGTTGCTGCTCTTCACGGTGCCTTGGCGCCATATCTATAGGCACAACAGCACTGGGGATCTGTGCTTTCCCAGAGACGCAACATCTCATGGCGCTCGGCCGCGGCAGAGCCTCTTGCCGAAAAGGCAAACGTTCGGCTCCTCTTCCCAGAAGGAAGGGCCCAGCCCTCAAAGCTCTTGCTGCTCTTCACCTACCCTTGGCGCCCTATCTACAGGCACAACAGCACTGGGGATCTGTGCTTTCCCAGAGACGCAACATCTCATGGCGCTCGGACGCGGCAGAGCCCCTTGCCGAAAAGGCAAATGTTCGGCTCCTTTTCCCACAAGGAAGGGCCCAGCCCTCAAAGCTCTTGCTGCTCTTCACCTATGTTTGGCGCCCTATTAACAGGCACAACAGCACTGGGGATCTGTGCTTTCCCAGAGACGCAACATCTCATGGCGCTCGGCCGCGGCAGAGCCTCTTGCCGAAAAGGCAAAAGTCCGGCTCCTTCTCCCACAAGGAAGGGCCCAGCCCTGAAAGCTGTTGTTGCTCTTCACGGTGCCTTGGCGCCCTATGTACAGGCACAGCAGCCGTGGGGATCTCTGGTTTCCCAGAGATGCAACATCTCATGGCGCTCGGCCACGGCAGAGCCTCTTGCCGAAAAGGCAAACGGCCGGCTCCTTATCCCACAAGGAAGGGCCCAGCCCTGAAAGCTCTTGCTACTATTCACCTACGCCTGGCGCCCTATCTACAGGCACAACAGCAGTGGGGATCTGTGCTTTCCTGGAGACGCAACATCTCATGGCGCTCGGACACGGCAGAGCCTCTTGCCGAAAAGGCAAACGTCCGGCTCCTTGTCCCACAAGGAAGGGCCCAGCCCTCAAAGCTGTTGCTGCTCTTCACGGTGCCTTGGTGCCCTATCTACAGGCACAACAGCACTGGGGATCTGTGCTTTCCCAGAGACGCAACATCTCATGGAGCTCAGCCGCGGCAGAGCCTCTTGCCGAAAAGGCAAACCTCCAGCTCCTTCTCCCACAAGGAAGGGCCCAGCCCTGAAAGATCTGGCTGCTCTTCACCTGCCCTTGGTGCCCTATCTACAGGCACAGCAGCAGTGGGGATCTGTGCTTTCCCAGAGACGCAACATCTCATGGCGCTAGGCCGCGGCAGAGCCTCTTGCCGAAAAGGCAAACGTCCGGCTCCTTCTCCCGCAAGGAAGGGCCCAGCCCTGAAAGCTCTTGCTGCTCTTCACCTATGCTTGGCGCCCTATCTACAGGCACAACAGCACTGGGGATCTGTGCTTTCCCAGAGACGCAACATCTCATGGCGCTCGGCCGCGGCAGAGCATCTTGCCGAAAAGGCAAACATCTGGCTCCTCTTCCCACAAGGAAGGGGCCCAGCCCTGAAAGCTGTTGCTGCTCTTCACGGTGCCTTGGCGCCCTATCTCCAGGTACAACAGCACTGGGGATCTATGCTTTCCCAGAGACGCAACATCTCATGGCGCTAGGAGGCGGCAGAGCCTATTGCCGAAAAGGCAAACGTCCGGCTCCTCTTCCCACAAGGAAGGGCCTAGCCCTGAAAGCTCTTGCTGCTCTTCACGGTGCCTTGGCACCCTATCTATAGGCACAACAGCAGTGGGGAGCTGTGCTTTCCCAGAGACGCAACATCTCATGGCGCTCGGCCGCGGCAGAGCCTCTTGCCGAAAAGGCAAACGTCCGGCTCCTTCTCCCACAAGGAAGGGCCCAGCCCTGAAAGCTCTTGCTGCTGTTCACGGTGCCTTGGCACCCTATCTATAGGCACAACAGCAGTGGGGAGCTGTGCTTTCCCAGAGACGCAACATCTCATGGCGCTCGGCCGCGGCAGAGCCTCTTGCCGAAAAGGCAAACGTCCGGCTCCTTCTCCCACAAGGAAGGGCCCAGCCCTGAAAGCTCTTGCTGCTCTTCACCTACTCTTGGCGACCTATCTACAGGCACAACAGCACTGGGGATCTGTGCTTTCCCAGAGACGCAACATCTCATGGCGCTCGCCAGCGGCAGAGCCTCTTGCCGAAAATACAAACGTCCGGCTCCTCTTCCCACAAGGGAAGGGCCCAGCCCTCAAAAATGTTGCTGCTCTTCACGGTGCCTTGGCGCCCTATCTACAGGCACAACAGCACTGGGGATCTGTGCTTTCCCAGAGACGCAACATCTCATGGCGCCTCGGCCGCGGCAGAGCCTCTTGCCGAAAAGGCAAACGTCCGGCTCCTCTTCCCACAAGGAAGGGCCCAGCCCTGGAAGTTCTTGCTGCTCTTCACGGTGCCTTGGCGCCCTATCTACAGGCACAACAGCTTTGGGCATCTGTGCTTTCCCAGAGACGCAACATCTCATGGCGCTCGGCCGCGGCAGAGCCTCTTGCCGAAAAGGGAAACGTCCGGCTCCATCTCCCACAAGGAAGGGCCAGCCCTCAAAGCTCTTGCTGCTCTTCACCTATGCTTGGCGCCCTATCTACAGGCACAGCAGCAGTGGGGATCTGTGCTTTCCCAGAGACGCAACATCTCATGACTCTCGGCCCGCGGCAGAGCCCCTTGCCGAAAAGGCAAATGTTCGGCTCCTTTTCCCACAAGGAAGGGCCCAGCCCTCAAAGCTCTTGCTGCTCTTCACCTATGTTTTGGCGCCCTATTAACAGGCACAACAGCACTGGGGATCTGTGCTTTCCCAGAGACGCAACATCTCATGGCGCTCGGCCGCGGCAGAGCCTCTTGCCGAAAAGGCAAAAGTTCGGCTCCTTCTCCCACAAGGAAGGGCCCAGCCCTGAAAGCTGTTGTTGTTCTTCACGGTGCCTTGGCGCCCTATGTACAGGCACAGCAGCCGTGGGGATCTCTGGTTTCCCAGAGATGCAACATCTCATGGCGCTCGGCCACGGCAGAGCCTGTTGCCGAAAAGGCAAACGGCCGGCTCCTTATCCCACAAGGAAGGGCCCAGCCCTGAAAGCTCTTGCTACTATTCACCTACGCCTGGCGCCCTATCTACAGGCACAACAGCAGTGGGGATCTGTGCTTTCCCGGAGACGAAACATCTCATGGCGCTCGGCCAGGGCAGAGCCTCTTGCCGAAAAGGCAAACGTCCGGCTCCCTGTCCCACAAGGAAGGGCCCAGCCCTCAAAGCTGTTGCTGCTCTTCACGGTGCCTTGGTGCCCTATCTACAGGCACAACAGCACTGGGGATCTGTGCTTTCCCAGAGACGCAACATCTCATGGCGCTCGGCCGCGGCAGAGCCTCTTGCCGAAAAGGCAAACCTCCGGCTCCTTCTCCCACAAGGAAGGGCCCAGCCCTGAAAGATCTGGCTGCTCTTCACCTGCCCTTGGTGCCCTATCTACAGGCACAGCAGTACTGGGGATCTGTGCTTTCCCAGAGACGCAACATCTCATGGCGCTCAGCCGCGGCAGAGCCTCTTGCCGAAAAGGCAAACGTCCGGCTCCTTCTCCCGCAAGGAAGGGCCCAGCCCTGAAAGCTCTTGCTGCTCTTCACGGTCCCTTGTTGCCCTATCTACAGGCACAAGAGCAGTGGGGATCTGTGCTTTCGCAGAGACGCAACATCTCATGGCGCTCGGCCGCGGCAGAGCCTCTTGCCGAAAAGGGCAAACGTCCGGCTCCTTCTCCCACAAGGAAGGGGCCCAGCCCCTGAAAGCTCTTGCTGCTCTTCACCTGCCCTTGGCGCCCTATCTACAGGCACAGCAGCACTGGGGATCTGTGGCTTTCCCAGAGACACAACATCTCAAGGCGCTCGGACGCGGCAGAGCCTATTGCCGAAAAGGGAAACGTCCGGCTACTTCTCCCACAAGGAAGGGCCCAGCCCTGAAAGCTCTTGCTGCTCTTCACGGTCCCTTGTTGCCCTATCTACAGGCACTACAGCACTGGGGATCTGTGCTTTCACTCAGACGCAACATCTCATGGCGCTCGGCCGCGGCAGAGCCTCTTGCCGAAAAGGCAAAGCGTCCGGCTCCTTCTCCCACAAGGAAGGGCCCAGCCCTGAAAGCTCTTGCTGCTCTTCTCCTACGCTTGGAGCCCTATCTATAGGCACAACAGCACTGGGGATCTGTGCTTTCCCAGAGACGCAACATCTCATGGCGCTCGGCCGCAGCAGAGCCTCTTGCCGAAAAGGCAAACGTCCGGCTCCTCTTCCCACAAGGAAGGGCCCAGCCCTCAAAGCTCTTGCTGCTCTTCACGGTCCCTTGTTGCCCTATCTACAGGCACAACAGCAGTGGGGATCTGTGCTTTCCCAGAGACGCAACATCTCATGGCGCTCGGCCGCGGCAGAGCCTCTTGCCGAAAAGGCAAACGTCCGGCTCCATCTCCCACAAGGAAGGGCCCAGCCCTCAAAGCTGTTGCTGGCTCTTCACCTACCCTTGGCGCCCTATGTACAGGCACAACAGCACTGGGGATCTGTGCTTTCCCAGAGACGCAACATCTCATGGCGCTCGGCCGCGGCAGAGCCTCTTGCCGAAAAGGCAAACGTCCGGCTCCTTCTCCCACAAGGAAGGGCCCAGCCCTGAAAGCTCTTGCTGCTCTTCACGGTGCCTTGGCGTCCTATTTACAGGCACAACAGCACTGGGGATCTGTGCTTTCCCGGAGACGCAACATCTCATGGCGCTCGGCCGCGGCACAGCCTCTTGCCAAAAAGGCAAACGTCCGGATCCTTCTCCTGCAAGGAAGGGCCCAGCCCTGAAAGCTCTTTCTGGTCTTCACCTATGCTTGGCGCCCTATCTACAGGCACAACAGCACTGGGGATTATGCTTTCCCAGAAGACGCAACATCTCATGACTCTCGGCCGCGGCAGAGTCTCTTGCCGAAAAGGCAAACGTCCGGCTCCTCTTCCCACAAGGAAGGGCCCAGCCCTGAAAGCTCTTGCTGCTCTTCACGGTGCCTTGGCGCCCTATCTACAGGCACAACAGCACTGGGGATCTGTGCTTTCCCAGAGACGCAACATCTCATGACTCTCGGCCGCGGCAGAGCCCCTTGCCGAAAAGGCAAATGTTCGGCTCCTTTTCCCACAAGGAAGGGCCCAGCCCTCAAAGCTCTTGCTGCTCTTCACCTATGTTTGGCGCCCTATTAACAGGCTCAACAGCACTGGGGATCTGTGCTTTCCCAGAGACGCAACATCTCATGGCGCTCGGCCGCGGCAGAGCCTCTTGCCGAAAAGGCAAACATCCGGCTCCTTCTCCCGCAAGGAAGGGCCCAGCCCTGAAAGCTGTTGTTGCTCTTCACGGTGCCTTGGCGCCCTATCTATAGGCACAACAGCAGTGGGGATCTGTGCTTTCCCGGAGACGCAACATCTCATGGCGCTCGTCCGCGGCAGAGCCTGTTGCCGAAAAGGCAAACGTCCGGCTCCTTCTCCCACAAGGAAGGGCCCAGCCCTGAAAGCTGTTGCTGCTCTTCACGGTGCCTTGGCGCCCTATCTACAGGCACAGCAGCCGTGGGGATCTCTGGTTTCCCAGAGATGCAACATCTCATGGCGCTCGGCCACGGCAGAGCCTGTTGCCGAACAGGCAAACGTTTGGCTCCTTATCCCACAAGGAAGGGCCCAGCCCTGAAAGCTCTTGCTACTATTCGCCTACGCCTGGCGCCCTATCTACAGGCACAACAGCACTGGGGATCTGTGCTTTCCCGGAGACGCAACATCTCATGGCGCTCGGACACGGCAGAGCCTCTTGCCGAAAAGGCAAACGTCCGGCTCCTTCTCCCACAAGGAAGGGCCCAGCCCTCAAAGCTGTTGCTGCTCTTCACGGTGCCTTGGTGCCCTATCTACAGGCACAACAGCACTGGGGATCTGTGCTTTCCCAGAGACGCAACATCTCATGGAGCTCAGCCGCGGAAGAGCCTCTTGCCGAAAAGGCAAACCTCCGGCTCCTTCTCCCACAAGGAAGGGCCCAGCCCTGAAAGATCTGGCTGCTCTTCACCTTCCCTTGGTGCCCTATCTACAGGCACAGCAGTACTGGGGATCTGTGCTTTCCCAGAGACGCAACATCTCATGGCGCTCGGCCGCGGCAGAGCCTCTTGCCGAAAAGGCAAACGTCCGGCTCCTTCTCCCGCAAGGAAGGGCCCAGCCCTGAAAGCTGTTGCTGCTCTTCACCTATGCTTGGAGCCCTATCTATAGGCACAACAGCACTGGGGATCTGTGCTTTCCCAGAGACGCAACATCTCATGGCGCTCGGCCGCGGCAGAGCCTCTTGCCGAAAAGGCAAACATCTGGCTCCTCTTCCCACAAGGAAGGGCCCAGCCCTGAAAGCTGTTGCTGCTCTTCACGGTGCCTTGGTGCCCTATCTCCAGGCACAACAGCACTGGGGATCTGTGCTTTCACTCAGACGCAACATCTCATGGCGCTCGGCCACGGCAGAGCCTCTTGCCGAAAAGGCAAACGTCCGGCTCCTCTTCCCACAAGGAAGGGCCCAGCCCTGAAAGCTGTTGCTGCTCTTCACGGTGCCTTGGCGCCCTATCTATAGGCACAACAGCACTGGGGATCTGTGCTTTCCCAGAGACGCAACATCTCATGGCGCTCGGCCGCGGCAGAGCCTCTTGCCGAAAAGGCAAACGTTCGGCTCCTCTTCCCACAAGGAAGGGCCCAGCCCTGAAAGCTCTTGCTGCTCTTCACCTATGTTTGGCGCCCTATTAACAGGCACAACAGCACTGGGGATCTGTGCTTTCGCAGAGACGCAACATCTCATGGCGCTTGGCCGCGGCAGAGCCTCTTGCCGAAAAGGCAAACGTCCGGCTCCTTCTCCCACAAGGAAGGGCCCAGCCCTGAAAGCTGTTGTTGCTCTTGAGGGTGCCTTGGCGCCCTATCTATAGGCACAACAGCACTGGGGATCTGTGCTTTCCCGGAGACGCAACATCTCATGGAGCTCAGCCGCGGCAGAGCCTCTTGCCGAAAAGGCAAACGTCCGGCTCCTTCTCCCACAAGGAAGGGCCCAGCCCTGAAAGCTCTGGCTGCTCTTCACCTGCCCTTGGTGCCCTATCTACAGGCACAGCAGCACTGGGGATCTGTGCTTTCCCAGAGACGCAACATCTCATGGCGCTCGGCCGCGGCAGATCCTCTTGCCGAAAAGGCAAACGTCCGGCTCCTTCTCCCGCAGGGAAGGGCCCAGCCCTCAAAGCTGTTGCTGTCTCCACCTATGCTTGGCGCCCTATCTAGAGGCACAACAGCACTGGGGATCTGTGCTTTCCCAGAGACGCAACATCTCATGGCGCTCGGCCGCGGCAGAGCCTCTTGCCGAAAAGGCAAACGTCTGGCTCCTTCTCCCACAAGGAAGGGCCCAGCCCTCAAAGCTGTTGTTGCTCTACACATATCCTTGGCGCCCTATCTATAGGCACAACAGAGGTGGGGATCTGTGCTTTCCCAGAGACGCAACATCTCTTGGCGCTCAGCAGCGGCAGAGTCTCTTGCTGAAAAGGCAAACGTCCGGCTCCTCTTCCCACAAGGAAGTGCCCAGCCCTGAAAGATCTGGCTGCTCTTCACGGTGCCTTGGCGCCCTATCTACAGGCACAACAGCACTGGGGATCTGTGCTTTCCCAGAGACGCAACATCTCATGGCGCTCGGCCGCGGCAGAGCCTCTTGCCGAAAAGGCAAACGTCCGGCTCCTCTTCCCAGAAGGAAGGGCCCAGCCCTGAAAGCTCTTGCTGCTCTTCACAGTGCCTTGGCGCCCTATCTAGAGGCACAAGAGCAGTGGGGATCTGTGCTTTCCCAGAGACGCAACATCTCATGGCGCTCGGCCGCGGCAGAGCCTCTTGCCGAAAAGGCAAACGTCCGGCTCCTTCTCCCACAAGGAAGGGCCCAGCCCTGAAAGCTCTTGCTGCTCTTCACGGTACCTTGGCGCCCTATCTACAGGCACAAGAGCAGTGGGGATCTGTGCTTTCGCAGAGACGCAACATCTCATGGCGCTCGGCCGCGGCAGAGCCTCTTGCCGAAAAGGCAAACGTCCGGCTCATTGTCCCACAAGGAAGGGCCCAGCCCTGAAAGCTCTTGCTGCTCTTCACGGTGCCTTGGCGCCATATCTACAGGCACAGCAGCAGTGGGGATGTGTGCTTTCCCAGAGACGCAACATCTCATGGCGCTCGGCCGCGGCAGAGCCTCTTGCCGAAAAGGCAAACGTCCGGCTCCTTCTCCCACATGGAAGGGCCCAGCCCTGAAAGATGTTGCTGCTCTTCACGGTGCCTTGGCGCCCTATCTACAGGCACAACAGCACTGGGGATCTGTGCTTTCCCAGAGACGCAAGATCTCATGGTGCTCGGCCGCGGCAGAGCCTCTTGCCGAAAAGGCAAACGTCCGGCTCCTTCTCCCACAAGGAAGGGCCCAGCCCTGAAAGCTCTTGCTGCTCTTCACCTATGTTTGGCGCCCTATTAACAGGCACAACAGCAGTGGGGATCTGTGCTTTCCCAGAGACGCAACATCTCATGGCGCTCGTCCGCGGCAGAGCCTCTTGCCGAAAAGGCAAACGTCCGGATCCTTCTCCCACAAGGAAGGGCCCAGCCCTGAAAGCTGTTGTTGCTCTTCACGGTGCCTTGGCGCCCTATCTATAGGCACAACAGCACTGGGGATCTGTGCTTTCCCGGAGACGCAACATCTCATGGAGCTCAGCCGCGGCAGAGCCTCTTGCCGAAAAGGCAAACGTCCGGCTCCTTCTCCCACAAGGAAGGGCCCAGCCCTGAAAGCTCTGGCTGCTCTTCACCTGCCCTTGGTGCCCTATCTACAGGCACAGCAGCACTGGGGATCTGTGCTTTCCCAGAGACGCAACATCTCATGGCGCTCGGCCGCGGCAGAGCCTATTGCCGAAAAGGCAAACGTCCGGCTCCTCTTCCCACAAGGAAGGGCCCAGCCCTGAAAGCTCTTGCTGCTCTTCACGGTGCCTTGTTGCCCTATCTACAGGCACAACAGCACTGGGGATCTGTGCTTTCACTCAGACGCAACATCTCATGGCGCTCGGCCGCGGCAGAGCCTCTTGCCGAAAAGGCAAACGTCCGGCTCCTTCTCCCACAAGGAAGGGCCCAGCCCTGAAAGCTCTTGCTGCTCTTCTCCTACGCTTGGAGCCCTATCTATAGGCACAACAGCACTGGGGATCTGTGCTTTCCCAGAGACGCAACATCTCATGGCGCTCGGCCGCAGCAGAGCCTCTTGCCGAAAAGGCAAACGTCCGGCTCCTCTTCCCACAAGGAAGGGCCCAGCCCTGAAAGCTCTTGCTGCTCTTCACGGTGCCTTGGCGCCCTATCTACAGGCACAACAGCACTGGGGATCTGTGCTTTCCCAGAGACGCAACATCTCATGGCGCTCGGCCGCGGCAGAGTCTCTTTCCGAAAAGGCAAATGTCCGGCTCTTTTTCCCACAAGGAAGGCCCCAGCCCTGAAAGGTGTTGCTGCTCTTCACCTACGCTTGGCGCCCTATCTCCAGGTACAACAGCCCTGGGGATCTGTGGTTTCCCAGAGACGCAACATCTCATGGCGCTCGGCCACGGCAGAGCCTCTTGCCGAAAATGAAAACATCTGGATCCTTCTCCCACAAGGAAGGGACCAGCCCTGAAAGCTCTTGCTGCTCTTCACAGTGCCTTGGCGCCCTATCTATAGGCACAACAGCACTGGGGATCTGTGCTTTCCCGGAGACGCAACATCTCATGGCACTCGGCCGCGGCAGAGCCTCTTGCCGAAAAGGCAAACGTCCGGCTCCTTGTCCCACAAGGAAGGGCCCAGCCCTCAAAGCTGTTGCTGCTCTTCACGGTGCCTTGGAGCCCTATCTACAGGCACAACAGCACTGGGGATGTGTGCTTTCCCAGAGACGCAACATCTCATGGCGCTCAGCCGCGGCAGAGCCTCCTGCCGAAAAGGCAAACGTCCGGCTCCTTCTCCCACAAGGAAGGGCCCAGCCCTGAAAGCTCTTGCTGCTCTTCACCTATGCTTGGCGCCCTATCTCCAGGTACAACAGCACTGGGGATCTGTGCTTTCCCAGAGACGCAACATGTCATGGTGCTCGGCCGTGGCAGAGCCTCTTGCCGAAAAGGCAAACGTCCGGCTCCTTCTCCCACAAGGAAGGGCCCAGCCCTGAAAGCTTTTGCTGCTCTTCTCCTACGCTTGGAGCCCTATCTATAGGCACAACAGCACTGGGGATCTGTGCTTTCCCAGAGACGCAACATCTCATGGCGCTCAGCCGCGGCAGAGCCTCTTGCCGAAAAGGCAAACATCTGGCTCCTCTTCCCACAAGGAAGGGCCCAGCCCTGAAAGTTCTTGCTGCTCTTCACGGTGCCTTGGCGCCCTATCTACAGGCACAACAGCACTGGGGATCTGTGCTTTCCCAGAGACGCAACATCTCATGACGCTCGGCCGCGGCAGAGCCTCTTGCCGAAAAGGCAAACGTCCGGCTCCTCTTACCAAAAGGAAGGGCCCAGCCCTGAAACCTCTTTCTGCTCTTCACCTATGTTTGGCGCCCTATTAACAGGCACAACAGCACTGGGGATCTGTGCTTTCCCAGAGATGCAACATCTCATGGCGCTCAGCCGCGGCAGAGCCTCTTGCCGAAAAGGCAAACGTCCGGCTCCTTGTTCCACAAGGAAGGGCCCAGCCCTCAAAGCTGTTGCTGCTCTTCACCTACGCTTGGCGCCCTATCTACAGGCACAACAGCACTGGGGATCTGTGCTTTCCCAGAGACGCAACATCTCATGGTGCTCGGCCGCGGCAGAGCCTCTTGCCGAAAAGGCAAACGTCCGGCTCCTTGTCCAACAAGGAAGGGCCCAGCCCTCAAAGCTGTTGCTGTTCTTCACGGTGCCCTGGCACCCTATCTATAGGCACAACAGCCCTGGGGATCTGTGCTTTCCCGGAGACGCAACATCTCATGGCGCTCAGCCGCGGCAGAGCCTCTTGCCGAAAAGGCAAACGTCCGACTCCTTCTCCCACACGGAAAGGCCCAGCCCTGAAAGCTGTTGCTGCTCTTCACGGTGCCTTGGCGCCCTATTTACAGACACAACAGCACTGGGGATCTGTGCTTTCCCAGAGACGCAACATCTCATGACTGTCGCCCGCGGCAGAGTCTCTTGCTGAAAAGGCAAATGTCCGGCTCCTCTTCCCACAAGGAAGGGCCCAGCCCTGAAAGCTCTTGCTGCTCTTCATGGTGCCTTGGCGCCCTATCTACAGGCACAACAGTACTGGGGATCTGTGCTTTCCCAGAGACGCAACATCTCATGGTGCTCGGCCAAGGCAGAGCGTGTTGCCGAAAAGGCAAACTTCCGGCTCCTTCTCCCACAAGGAAGGGCCCAGCCCTGAAAGGTGTTGCTGCTCTTCACCTACGCTTGGCGCCCTATCTCCAGGTACAACAGCACTGGGGATCTGTGCTTTCCCAGAGACGCAACATGTCATGGTGCTCGGCCGTGGCAGAGCCTCTTGCCGAAAAGGCAAACGTCCGGCTCCTTCTCCCACAAGGAAGGGCCCAGCCCTGAAAGCTTTTGCTGCTCTTCTCCTACGCTTGGAGCCCTATCTATAGGCACAACAGCACTGGGGATCTGTGCTTTCCCAGAGACGCAACATCTCATGGCGCTCAGCCGCGGCAGAGCCTCTTGCCGAAAAGGCAAACATCTGGCTCCTCTTCCCACAAGGAAGGGCCCAGCCCTGAAAGTTCTTGCTGCTCTTCACGGTGCCTTGGCGCCCTATCTACAGGCACAACAGCACTGGGGATCTGTGCTTTCCCAGAGACGCAACATCTCATGACGCTCGGCCGCGGCAGAGCCTCTTGCCGAAAAGGCAAACGTCCGGCTCCTCTTACCAAAAGGAAGGGCCCAGCCCTGAAAGCTCTTGCTGCTCTTCACCTATGTTTGGCGCCCTATTAACAGGCACAACAGCAGTGGGGATCTGTGCTTTCCCAGAGATGCAACATCTCATGGCGCTCAGCCGCGGCAGAGCCTCTTGCCGAAAAGGCAAACGTCCGGCTCCTTGTTCCACAAGGAAGGGCCCAGCCCTCAAAGCTGTTGCTGCTCTTCACCTACGCTTGGCGCCCTATCTACAGGCACAAGAGCAGTGGGGATCTGTGCTTTCCCAGAGACGCAACATCTCATGGTGCTCGGCCGCGGCAGAGCCTCTTGCCGAAAAGGCAAACGTCCGGCTCCTTGTCCAACAAGGAAGGGCCCAGCCCTCAAAGCTGTTGCTGTTCTTCACGGTGCCCTGGCACCCTATCTATAGGCACAACAGCCCTGGGTGTCTGTGCTTTCCCGGAGACGCAACATCTCATGGCGCTCAGCCGCGGCAGAGCCTCTTGCCGAAAAGGCAAACGTCCGACTCCTTCTCCCACACGGAAAGGCCCAGCCCTGAAAGCTGTTGCTGCTCTTCACGGTGCCTTGGCGCCCTATTTACAGACACAACAGCACTGGGGATCTGTGCTTTCCCAGAGACGCAACATCTCATGACTGTCGCCCGCGGCAGAGTCTCTTGCTGAAAAGGCAAATGTCCGGCTCCTCTTCCCACAAGGAAGGGCCCAGCCCTGAAAGCTCTTGCTGCTCTTCATGGTGCCTTGGCGCCCTATCTACAGGCACAACAGTACTGGGGATCTGTGCTTTCCCAGAGACGCAACATCTCATGGTGCTCGGCCAAGGCAGAGCGTGTTGCCGAAAAGAAAAACGTCCGGCTCCTTGTCCCACATGGAAGGGCCCAGCCCTCAAAGCTCTTGCTGCTCTTCACGGTCACTGGGCGCCCTATCTACAGGCACAACAGCACTGGGGATCTGTGCTTTCCCGGAGACGCAACATCTCATGGCGCTCGGTCAGGGCAGAGCCTCTTGCCGAAAAGGCAAACGTCCGGCTCCTCTTCCCACAAGGAAGGGCGAGCCCTCAAAGCTCTTGCTGGTCTTCACGGTGCCTTGGCGCCCTATCTACAGGCACAACAGCAGTGGGGATCTGTGCTTTCCAGAGACGCAACATCTCATGGTGCTCGTCCGCGGCAGAGCCTCTTGCCGAAAAGGCAAACGTCCGGCTCATTCTCCCAGAAGGAAGGGCCCAGCCCTCAAAGCTCTTGCTGCTCTTCACCTACGCTTGGCGCCCTATCTCCAGGCACAACAGCACTGGGTATCTGTGCTTTCCCAGAGACGCAACATCTCATGGCACTCGGCCGCGGCAGAGCCTCTTGCTGAAAAGGCAAACGTCCGGCTCCTTGTCCCACAAGGAAGGGCCCAGCCCTCAAAAATGTTACTGCTCTTCACGGTGCCTTGGCACCCTATCTATAGGCATAACAGCAGTGGGGACCTGTGCTTTCCCAGAGACGCAACATCTCATGGCGCTCGGCCGCGGCAGAGCCTCTTGCCGAAAAGGCAAACGTCCGGCTCCTTGTCCCACAAGGAAGGGCCCAGCCCTCAAAGCTCTTGCTGCTCTTCATGGTGCCTTGGCGCCCTATGTAAAGGCACAACAGCAGTGGGGATCTGTGCTTTCCCAGAGACGCAACATCTCATGGCGCTCGGCCGCGGCAGAGCCTCTTGCCGAAAAGGCAAATGTCCGGCTCCTCTTCACACAAGGAAGGGCCCAGCCCTAAAAGCTCTTGCTGCTCTTCACCTATGCTTGGCGCCGTATTTACAGGCACAAAAGCACTGGGGACCTGTGCTTTCCCGGAGACGCAACATCTCATGGCGCTCGGCCGCGGCAGAGCCTCTTGCCGAAAAGGCAAACGTCCGGCTCCTTGTCCCACAAGGAACGGCCCAGCCCTGAAAGGTCTTGCTGCTCTTCATGGTGCCTTGGCGCCCTATCTAGAGGCACAACAGCAGTGGGGATCTGTGCTTTCCCAGAGACGCAACATCTCATGGCACTCGGCCACGGCAGAGCCTCTTGCCGAAAAGGAAAACGTCTGGCTCCTTCCCCCACAAGGAATGGCCCAGCCCTGAAAGCTCTTGCTGGTCTTCACCTACGCTTGGCGCCCTATTTACAGACACAACAGCACTGGGGATCTGTGCTTTCCCGGAGACGCAACATCTCATGGTGCTCGGCCGCGGCACAGCCTCTTGCCGAAAAGGCAAACGTCCGGCTCCTTGTCCCACAAGGAAGGGCCCAGCCCTCAAAGCTGTTGCTGCTCTTCACGGTGCCCTGGCACCCTATCTATAGGCACAACAGCACTGGGGATCTGTGCTTTCCCAGAGACGCAACATCTCATGGCACTCGGACGCGGCAGAGCCTCTTGCCGAAAAGGCAAACGTCCGACTCCTTCTCCCACACGGAAAAGCCCAGCCCTGAAAGCTGTTGCTGCTCTTCACGGTGCCTTGGCGCCCTATTTACAGACACAACAGCACTGGGGATCTGTGCTTTCCCGGAGACGCAACATCTCATGACTGTTGCCCGCGGCAGAGTCTCTTGCTGAAAAGGCAAATGTCCGGCTCCTCTTCCCACAAGGAAGGGCCCAGCCCTGAAAGCTCTTGCTGCTCTTCATGGTGCCTTGGCGCCCTATCTACAGGCACAACAGTACTGGGGATCTGTGCTTTCCCAGAGACGCAACATCTCATGGCGCTCGGCCGCGGCAGAGCGTGTTGCCGAAAAGAAAAACGTCCGGCTCCTTGTCCCACAAGGAAGGGCCCAGCCCTCAAAGCTCTTGCTGCTCTTCACGGTCACTGGGCGCCCTATCTACAGGCACAACAGCACTGGGGATCTGTGCTTTCCCGGAGACGCAACATCTCATGGCGCTCGGCCGCGGCAGAGCCTCTTGCCGAAAAGGCAAACGTCCGGCTCATTCTCCCACAAGGAAGGTCCCAGCCCTCAAAGCTCTTGCTGCTCTTCACCTACGCTTGGCGCCCTATCTACAGGCACAGCAGCAGTGCGGATCTGTGCTTTCCCAGAGACGCAACATCTCATGGCACTCGGCCGCGGCAGAGCCTCTTGCTGAAAAGGCAAACGTCCGGCTCCTTCTCCCACAAGGAAGGGCCCAGCCCTCAAAAATGTTGCTGCTCTTCACGGTGCCTTGGCGCCCTATCTACAGGCACAACAGCACTGGGGATCTGTGCTTTTTCAGAGACGCAACATCTCATGGCGCTCGGCCGCGGCAGAGCCTCTTGCCGAAAAGGCAAACGTCCGGCTCCTTCTCCCACGAGGAACGGCCCAGCCCTTAAAGCTCTTGCTGCTCTTCACGGTGCCTTGGCGCCCTATCTACAGGCACAACAGCAGTGGGGATCTGTGCTTTCCAAGAGACGCAACATCTCATGGCACTCGGCCACGGCAGATCCTCTTGCCGAAAAGGCAAACGTCTGGCTCCTTCTCCCACAAGGAATGGCCCAGCCCTGAAAGCTCTTGCTGGTCTTCACCTACGCTTGGCGCCCTGTCTACAGGCACAAAAGCACTGGGGATCTGTGCTTTCCCAGAGACACAACATCTCATGACTCTCGGCCACGGCAGAGCCTCTTGCCGAAAAGGCAAACGTGGGACCCCTCTTCCCACAAGGAAGGGCCCAGCCCTCAAAGCTGTTGCTGCTCTTCACGGTGCCTTGGCGCTCTATCTACAGGCACAACAGCACTGGGGATCTGTGCTTTCCCAGAAACGCAACATCTCATGGCGCTCGGCCGCGGCAGAGCCTCTTGCCGAAAAGGCAAATGTCCGGCTCCTCTTCACACAAGGAAGGGCCCAGCCCTGAAAGCTCTTGCTGCTCTTCACCTATGCTTGGCGCCGTATTTACAGGCACAAAAGCACTGGGGACCTGTGCTTTCCCATACACACAACATCTCATGGCGCTCGGCCAGGGCAGAGCCTCTTGCCGAAAAGGCAAACGTCTGGCTCCTTGTCCCACAAGGAACGGCCCAGCCCTGAAAGGTCTTGCTGCTCTTCATGGTGCCTTGGCGCCCTATCTAGAGGCACAACAGCAGTGGGGATCTGTGCTTTCCCAGAGACGCAACATCTCATGGCACTCGGCCACGGCAGAGCCTCTTGCCGAAAAGGCAAACGTCTGGCTCCTTCCCCCACAAGGAATGGCCCAGCCCTGAAAGCTCTTGCTGGTCTTCACCTGCGCTTGGCGACCTATCTACAGGCACAACAGCACTGGGGATCTGTGCTTTCCCAGAGACGCAACATCTCATGGTGCTCGGCCGCGGCACAGCCTCTTGCCGAAAAGGCAAATGTCCGGCTCCTTGTCCCACAAGGAAGGGCCCAGCCCTCAAAGCTGTTGCTGCTCTTCACGGTGCCCTGGCACCCTATCTATAGGCACAACAGCACTGGGGATCTGTGCTTTCCCAGAGACGCAACATCTCATGGCGCTCGGACGCGGCAGAGCCTCTTGCCGAAAAGGCAAACGTCCGACTCCTTCTCCCACACGGAAAGGCCCAGCCCTGAAAGCTGTTGCTGTTCTTCACGGTGCCTTGGCGCCCTATTTACAGACACAACAGCACTGGGGATCTGTGCTTTCCCAGAGACGCAACATCTCATGACTGTTGCCCGCGGCAGAGTCTCTCTCTGAAAAGGCAAATGTCCGGCTCCTCTTCCCACAAGGAAGGGCCCAGCCCTGAAAGCTCTTGCTGCTCTTCATGGTGCCTTGGCGCCCTATCTACAGGCACAACAGTACTGGGGGTCTGTGCTTTCCCAGAGACGCAACATCTCATGGCGCTCGGCCGCGGCAGAGCGTGTTGCCGAAAAGAAAAACGTCCGGCTCCTTGTCCCACAAGGAAGGGCCCAGCCCTCAAAGCTCTTGCAGCTCTTCACGGTCACTGGGCGCCCTATCTACAGGCACAACAGCACTGGGGATCTGTGCTTTCCCGGTGACGCAACATCTCATGGCGCTCGGCCGCGGCAGAGCCTCTTGCTGAAAAGGCAAACGTCCGGCTCCTTCTCCCACAAGGAAGGCCCCAGCCCTCAAAAATGTTGCTGCTCTTCACGGTGCCTTGGCGCCCTATCTAGAGGCACAACAGCAGTGGGGATCTGTGCTTTCCCAGAGACGCAACATCTCATGGCGCTCGGCCGCGGCAGAGCCTCTTGCCGAAAAGGCAAACGTCCGGCTCCTTCTCCCACAAGGAAGGGCCCAGCCCTGAAAGCTCTTGCTGCTCTTCACGGTGCCTTGGCGCCCTATCTACAGGCACAACAGCACTGGGGATCTGTGCTTTCCCAGAGACGCAACATCTCATGGCACTCGGCCACGGCAGATCCTCTTGCCGAAAAGGCAAACGTCTGGCTCTTTCTCCCACAAGGAATGGCCCAGCCCTGAAAGCTCTTGCTGGTCTTCACCTACGCTTGGCGACCTATCTACAGGCACAACAGCACTGGGGATCTGTGCTTTCCCAGAGACGCAACATCTCATGGTGCTCGGCCGCGGCAGAGCCTCTTGCCGAAAAGGCAAACGTCCGGCTCCTTGTCCCACAAGGAAGGGCCCAGCCCTCAAAGCTCTTGCTGCTCTTCACCTACGCTTGGCGCCCTGTCTACAGGCACAAAAGCACTGGGGATCTCTGCTTTCCCAGAGACACAACATCTCATGACTCTCGGCCACGGCAGAGCCTCTTGCCGAAAAGGCAAATGTCCGGCTCCTCTTCACACAAGGAAGGGCCCAGCCCTGAAAGCTCTTGCTGCTCTTCACCTATGCTTGGCGCCGTATTTACAGGCACAAAAGCACTGGGGACCTGTGCTTTCCCATACACACAACATCTCATGGCGCTCGGCCAGGGCAGAGCCTCTTGCCGAAAAGGCAAACGTCTGGCTCCTTGTCCCACAAGGAACGGCCCAGCCCTGAAAGGTCTTGCTGCTCTTCATGGTGCCTTGGCGCCCTATCTAGAGGCACAACAGCAGTGGGGATCTGTGCTTTCCCAGAGACGCAACATCTCATGGCACTCGGCCACGGCAGAGCCTCTTGCCGAAAAGGCAAACGTCTGGCTCCTACCCCCACAAGGAATGGCCCAGCCCTGAAAGCTCTTGCTGGTCTTCACCTGCGCTTGGCGACCTATCTACAGGCACAACAGCACTGGGGATCTGTGCTTTCCCGGTGACGCAACATCTCATGGCGCTCGGCCGCGGCAGAGCCTCTTGCCGAAAAGGCAAACGTCCGGCTCCTTGTCCCACAAGGAAGGTCCCAGCCCTCAAAGCTCTTGCTGCTCTTCACCTACGCTTGGCGCCCTATCTACAGGCACAGCAGCACTGGGGATCTGTGCTTTCCCGGTGACGCAACATCTCATGGCGCTCGGCCGCGGCAGAGCCTCTTGCTGAAAAGGCAAACGTCCGGCTCCTTCTCCCACAAGGAAGGCCCCAGCCCTCAAAAATGTTGCTGCTCTTCACGGTGCCTTGGCGCCCTATCTAGAGGCACAACAGCAGTGGGGATCTGTGCTTTCGCAGAGACGCAACATCTCATGGCGCTCGGCCGCGGCAGAGCCTCTTGCCGAAAAGGCAAACGTCCGGCTCCTTCTCCCACAAGGAAGGGCCCAGCCCTGAAAGCTCTTGCTGCTCTTCACGGTGCCTTGGCGCCCTATCTACAGGCACAACAGCACTGGGGATCTGTGCTTTCCCAGAGACGCAACATCTCATGGCACTCGGCCACGGCAGATCCTCTTGCCGAAAAGGCAAACGTCTGGCTCTTTCTCCCACAAGGAATGGCCCAGCCCTGAAAGCTCTTGCTGGTCTTCACCTACGCTTGGCGACCTATCTACAGGCACAACAGCACTGGGGATCTGTGCTTTCCCAGAGACGCAACATCTCATGGTGCTCGGCCGCGGCAGAGCCTCTTGCCGAAAAGGCAAACGTCCGGCTCCTTGTCCCACAAGGAAGGGCCCAGCCCTCAAAGCTCTTGCTGCTCTTCACCTACGCTTGGCGCCCTGTCTACAGGCACAAAAGCACTGGGGATCTCTGCTTTCCCAGAGACACAACATCTCATGACTCTCGGCCACGGCAGAGCCTCTTGCCGAAAAGGCAAACGTGGGACCCCTCTTCCCACAAGGAAGGGCCCAGCCCTGAAAGCTGTTGCTGCTCTTCACGGTGCCTTGGCGCTCTATCTACAGGCACAACAGCACTGGGGATCTGTGCTTTCCCAGAGACGCAACATCTCATGGCACTCGGCCACGGCAGAGCCTCTTGCCGAAAAGGCAAACGTCCGGCTCCTTCTCCCACAAGGAAGGGCCCAGCCCTGAAAGCTCTTGCTGGTCTTCACCTACGCTTGGCGACCTATCTACAGGCACAACAGCACTGGGGATCTGTGCTTTCCCAGAGACGCAACATCTCATGGTGCTCGGCCGCGGCAGAGCCTCTTGCCGAAAAGGCAAACGTCCGGCTCCTTGTCCAACAAGGAAGGGCCCAGCCCTCAAAGCTGTTGCTGTTCTTCACGGTGCCCTGGCACCCTATCTATAGGCACAACAGCCCTGGGGATCTGTGCTTTCCCGGAGACGCAACATCTCATGGCGCTCAGCCGCGGCAGAGCCTCTTGCCGAAAAGGCAAACGTCCGACTCCTTCTCCCACACGGAAAGGCCCAGCCCTGAAAGCTGTTGCTGCTCTTCACGGTGCCTTGGCGCCCTATTTACAGACACAACAGCACTGGGGATCTGTGCTTTCCCAGAGACGCAACATCTCATGACTGTCGCCCGCGGCAGAGTCTCTTGCTGAAAAGGCAAATGTCCGGCTCCTCTTCCCACAAGGAAGGGCCCAGCCCTGAAAGCTCTTGCTGCTCTTCATGGTGCCTTGGCGCCCTATCTACAGGCACAACAGTACTGGGGGTCTGTGCTTTCCCAGAGACGCAACATCTCATGGCGCTCGGCCGCGGCAGAGCGTGTTGCCGAAAAGAAAAACGTCCGGCTCCTTGTCCCACAAGGAAGGGCCCAGCCCTCAAAGCTCTTGCAGCTCTTCACGGTCACTGGGCGCCCTATCTACAGGCACAACAGCACTGGGGATCTGTGCTTTCCCGGTGACGCAACATCTCATGGCGCTCGGCCGCGGCAGAGCCTCTTGCCGAAAAGGCAAACGTCCGGCTCCTTGTCCCACAAGGAAGGTCCCAGCCCTCAAAGCTCTTGCTGCTCTTCACCTACGCTTGGCGCCCTATCTACAGGCACAGCAGCACTGGGGATCTGTGCTTTCCCAGGGACGCAACATCTCATGGCGCTCGGCCGCGGCAGAGCCTCTTGCTGAAAAGGCAAACGTCCGGCTCCTTCTCCCACAAGGAAGGCCCCAGCCCTCAAAAATGTTGCTGCTCTTCACGGTGCCTTGGCGCCCTATCTAGAGGCACAACAGCAGTGGGGATCTGTGCTTTCGCAGAGACGCAACATCTCATGGCGCTCGGCCGCGGCAGAGCCTCTTGCCGAAAAGGCAAACGTCCGGCTCCTTCTCCCACAAGGAAGGGCCCAGCCCTGAAAGCTCTTGCTGCTCTTCACGGTGCCTTGGCGCCCTATCTACAGGCACAACAGCACTGGGGATCTGTGCTTTCCCAGAGACGCAACATCTCATGGCACTCGGCCACGGCAGATCCTCTTGCCGAAAAGGCAAACGTCTGGCTCTTTCTCCCACAAGGAATGGCCCAGCCCTGAAAGCTCTTGCTGGTCTTCACCTACGCTTGGCGACCTATCTACAGGCACAACAGCACTGGGGATCTGTGCTTTCCCAGAGACGCAACATCTCATGGTGCTCGGCCGCGGCAGAGCCTCTTGCCGAAAAGGCAAACGTCTGGCTCCTTGTCCCACAAGGAAGGGCCCAGCCCTCAAAGCTCTTGCTGCTCTTCACCTACGCTTGGCGCCCTGTCTACAGGCACAAAAGCACTGGGGATCTCTGCTTTCCCAGAGACACAACATCTCATGACTCTCGGCCACGGCAGAGCCTCTTGCCGAAAAGGCAAACGTGGGACCCCTCTTCCCACAAGGAAGGGCCCAGCCCTGAAAGCTGTTGCTGCTCTTCACGGTGCCTTGGCGCTCTATCTACAGGCACAACAGCACTGGGGATCTGTGCTTTCCCAGAGACGCAACATCTCATGGCACTCGGCCACGGCAGAGCCTCTTGCCGAAAAGGCAAACGTCCGGCTCCTTCTCCCACAAGGAAGGGCCCAGCCCTGAAAGCTCTTGCTGGTCTTCACCTACGCTTGGCGACCTATCTACAGGCACAACAGCACTGGGGATCTGTGCTTTCCCAGAGACGCAACATCTCATGGTGCTCGGCCGCGGCAGAGCCTCTTGCCGAAAAGGCAAACGTCCGGCTCCTTGTCCAACAAGGAAGGGCCCAGCCCTCAAAGCTGTTGCTGTTCTTCACGGTGCCCTGGCACCCTATCTATAGGCACAACAGCCCTGGGGATCTGTGCTTTCCCGGAGACGCAACATCTCATGGCGCTCAGCCGCGGCAGAGCCTCTTGCCGAAAAGGCAAACGTCCGACTCCTTCTCCCACACGGAAAGGCCCAGCCCTGAAAGCTGTTGCTGCTCTTCACGGTGCCTTGGCGCCCTATTTACAGACACAACAGCACTGGGGATCTGTGCTTTCCCAGAGACGCAACATCTCATGACTGTCGCCCGCGGCAGAGTCTCTTGCTGAAAAGGCAAATGTCCGGCTCCTCTTCCCACAAGGAAGGGCCCAGCCCTGAAAGCTCTTGCTGCTCTTCATGGTGCCTTGGCGCCCTATCTACAGGCACAACAGTACTGGGGATCTGTGCTTTCCCAGAGACGCAACATCTCATGGTGCTCGGCCAAGGCAGAGCGTGTTGCCGAAAAGAAAAACGTCCGGCTCCTTGTCCCACATGGAAGGGCCCAGCCCTCAAAGCTCTTGCTGCTCTTCACGGTCACTGGGCGCCCTATCTACAGGCACAACAGCACTGGGGATCTGTGCTTTCCCGGAGACGCAACATCTCATGGCGCTCGGTCAGGGCAGAGCCTCTTGCCGAAAAGGCAAACGTCCGGCTCCTCTTCCCACAAGGAAGGGCGAGCCCTGAAAGCTCTTGCTGCTCTTCACCTACGCTTGGCGCCCTATCTACAGGCACAACAGCAGTGGGGATCTGTGCTTTCCAGAGATGCAACATCTCATGGTGCTCGGCCGCGGCAGAGCCTCTTGCCGAAAAGGCAAACGTCCGGCTCATTCTCCCACAAGGAAGGGCCCAGCCCTCAAAAATGTTACTGCTCTTCACGGTGCCTTGGCACCCTATCTATAGGCATAACAGCAGTGGGGACCTGTGCTTTCCCAGAGACGCAACATCTCATGGCGCTCGGCCGCGGCAGAGCCTCTTGCCGAAAAGGCAAACGTCCGGCTCCTTGTCCCACAAGGAAGGGCCCAGGCCTCAAAGCTCTTGCTGCTCTTCATGGTGCCTTGGCGCCCTATGTAAAGGCACAACAGCAGTGGGGATCTGTGCTTTCCCAGAGACGCAACATCTCATGGCGCTCGGCCGCGGCAGAGCCTCTTGCCGAAAAGGCAAATGTCCGGCTCCTCTTCACACAAGGAAGGGCCCAGCCCTAAAAGCTCTTGCTGCTCTTCACCTATGCTTGGCGCCGTATTTACAGGCACAAAAGCACTGGGGACCTGTGCTTTCCCGGAGACGCAACATCTCATGGCGCTCGGCCAGGGCAGAGCCTCTTGCCGAAAAGGCAAACGTCCGGCTCCTTGTCCCACAAGGAACGGCCCAGCCCTGAAAGGTCTTGCTGCTCTTCATGGTGCCTTGGCGCCCTATCTAGAGGCACAACAGCAGTGGGGATCTGTGCTTTCCCAGAGACGCAACATCTCATGGCACTCGGCCACGGCAGAGCCTCTTGCCGAAAAGGAAAACGTCTGGCTCCTTCCCCCACAAGGAATGGCCCAGCCCTGAAAGCTCTTGCTGGTCTTCACCTACGCTTGGCGCCCTATTTACAGACACAACAGCACTGGGGATCTGTGCTTTCCCGGAGACGCAACATCTCATGGTGCTCGGCCGCGGCACAGCCTCTTGCCGAAAAGGCAAACGTCCGGCTCCTTGTCCCACAAGGAAGGGCCCAGCCCTCAAAGCTGTTGCTGCTCTTCACGGTGCCCTGGCACCCTATCTATAGGCACAACAGCACTGGGGATCTGTGCTTTCCCAGAGACGCAACATCTCATGGCGCTCGGACGCGGCAGAGCCTCTTGCCGAAAAGGCAAACGTCCGACTCCTTCTCCCACACGGAAAAGCCCAGCCCTGAAAGCTGTTGCTGCTCTTCACGGTGCCTTGGCGCCCTATTTACAGACACAACAGCACTGGGGATCTGTGCTTTCCCGGAGACGCAACATCTCATGACTGTTGCCCGCGGCAGAGTCTCTTGCTGAAAAGGCAAATGTCCGGCTCCTCTTCCCACAAGGAAGGGCCCAGCCCTGAAAGCTCTTGCTGCTCTTCATGGTGCCTTGGCGCCCTATCTACAGGCACAACAGTACTGGGGATCTGTGCTTTCCCAGAGACGCAACATCTCATGGCGCTCGGCCGCGGCAGAGCGTGTTGCCGAAAAGAAAAACGTCCGGCTCCTTCTCCCACAAGGAAGGGCCCAGCCCTCAAAGCTCTTGCTGCTCTTCACGGTCACTGGGCGCCCTATCTACAGGCACAACAGCACTGGGGATCTGTGCTTTCCCGGAGACGCAACATCTCATGGCGCTCGGCCGCGGCAGAGCCTCTTGCCGAAAAGGCAAACGTCCGGCTCATTCTCCCACAAGGAAGGTCCCAGCCCTCAAAGCTCTTGCTGCTCTTCACCTACGCTTGGCGCCCTATCTACAGGCACAGCAGCAGTGCGGATCTGTGCTTTCCCAGAGACGCAACATCTCATGGCACTCGGCCGCGGCAGAGCCTCTTGCTGAAAAGGCAAACGTCCGGCTCCTTCTCCCACAAGGAAGGGCCCAGCCCTCAAAAATGTTGCTGCTCTTCACGGTGCCTTGGCGCCCTATCTACAGGCACAACAGCACTGGGGATCTGTGCTTTTTCAGAGACGCAACATCTCATGGCGCTCGGCCGCGACAGAGCCTCTTGCCGAAAAGGCAAACGTCCGGCTCCTTCTCCCACAAGGAACGGCCCAGCCCTGAAAGCTCTTGCTGCTCTTCACGGTGCCTTGGCGCCCTATCTACAGGCACAACAGCAGTGGGGATCTGTGCTTTCCCAGAGACGCAACATCTCATGGCACTCGGCCACGGCAGATCCTCTTGCCGAAAAGGCAAACGTCTGGCTCCTTCTCCCACAAGGAATGGCCCAGCCCTCAAAGCTCTTGCTGGTCTTCACCTACGCTTGGCGCCCTGTCTACAGGCACAAAAGCACTGGGGATCTCTGCTTTCCCAGAGACACAACATCTCATGACTCTCGGCCACGGCAGAGCCTCTTGCCGAAAAGGCAAACGTGGGACCCCTCTTCCCACAAGGAAGGGCCCAGCCCTCAAAGCTGTTGCTGCTCTTCACGGTGCCTTGGCGCTCTATCTACAGGCACAACAGCACTGGGGATCTGTGCTTTCCCAGAAACGCAACATCTCATGGCGCTCGGCCGCGGCAGAGCCTCTTGCCGAAAAGCCAAATGTCCGGCTCCTCTTCACACAAGGAAGGGCCCAGCCCTGAAAGCTCTTGCTGCTCTTCACCTATGCTTGGCGCCGTATTTACAGGCACAAAAGCACTGGGGACCTGTGCTTTCCCGGAGACGCAACATCTCATGGCGCTCGGCCAGGGCAGAGCCTCTTGCCGAAAAGGCAAACGTCTGGCTCCTTGTCCCACAAGGAACGGCCCAGCCCTGAAAGGTCTTGCTGCTCTTCATGGTGCCTTGGCGCCCTATCTAGAGGCACAACAGCAGTGGGGATCTGTGCTTTCCCAGAGACGCAACATCTCATGGCACTCGGCCACGGCAGAGCCTCTTGCCGAAAAGGCAAACGTCTGGCTCCTTCCCCCACAAGGAATGGCCCAGCCCTGAAAGCTCTTGCTGGTCTTCACCTGCGCTTGGCGACCTATCTACAGGCACAACAGCACTGGGGATCTGTGCTTTCCCAGAGACGCAACATCTCATGGTGCTCGGCCGCGGCACAGCCTCTTGCCGAAAAGGCAAATGTCCGGCTCCTTGTCCCACAAGGAAGGGCCCAGCCCTCAAAGCTGTTGCTGCTCTTCACGGTGCCCTGGCACCCTATCTATAGGCACAACAGCACTGGGGATCTGTGCTTTCCCAGAGACGCAACATCTCATGGCGCTCGGACGCGGCAGAGCCTCTTGCCGAAAAGGCAAACGTCCGACTCCTTCTCCCACACGGAAAGGCCCAGCCCTGAAAGCTGTTGCTGTTCTTCACGGTGCCTTGGCGCCCTATTTACAGACACAACAGCACTGGGGATCTGTGCTTTCCCAGAGACGCAACATCTCATGACTGTTGCCCGCGGCAGAGTCTCTCTCTGAAAAGGCAAATGTCCGGCTCCTCTTCCCACAAGGAAGGGCCCAGCCCTGAAAGCTCTTGCTGCTCTTCATGGTGCCTTGGCGCCCTATCTACAGGCACAACAGTACTGGGGATCTGTGCTTTCCCAGAGACGCAACATCTCATGGCGCTCGGCCGCGGCAGAGCGTGTTGCCGAAAAGAAAAACGTCCGGCTCCTTGTCCCACAAGGAAGGGCCCAGCCCTCAAAGCTCTTGCTGCTCTTCACGGTCACTGGGCGCCCTATCTACAGGCACAACAGCACTGGGGATCTGTGCTTTCCCGGTGACGCAACATCTCATGGCGCTCGGCCGCGGCAGAGCCTCTTGCCGAAAAGGCAAACGTCCGGCTCCTTGTCCCACAAGGAAGGTCCCAGCCCTCAAAGCTCTTGCTGCTCTTCACCTACGCTTGGCGCCCTATCTACAGGTACAGCAGCACTGGGGATCTGTGCTTTCCCGGTGACGCAACATCTCATGGCGCTCGGCCGCGGCAGAGCCTCTTGCTGAAAAGGCAAACGTCCGGCTCCTTCTCCCACAAGGAAGGCCCCAGCCCTCAAAAATGTTGCTGCTCTTCACGGTGCCTTGGCGCCCTATCTAGAGGCACAACAGCAGTGGGGATCTGTGCTTTCCCAGAGACGCAACATCTCATGGCGCTCGGCCGCGGCAGAGCCTCTTGCCGAAAAGGCAAACGTCCGGCTCCTTCTCCCACAAGGAAGGGCCCAGCCCTGAAAGCTCTTGCTGCTCTTCACGGTGCCTTGGCGCCCTATCTACAGGCACAACAGCACTGGGGATCTGTGCTTTCCCAGAGACGCAACATCTCATGGCACTCGGCCACGGCAGATCCTCTTGCCGAAAAGGCAAACGTCTGGCTCTTTCTCCCACAAGGAATGGCCCAGCCCTGAAAGCTCTTGCTGGTCTTCACCTACGCTTGGCGACCTATCTACAGGCACAACAGCACTGGGGATCTGTGCTTTCCCAGAGACGCAACATCTCATGGTGCTCGGCCGCGGCAGAGCCTCTTGCCGAAAAGGCAAACGTCCGGCTCCTTGTCCCACAAGGAAGGGCCCAGCCCTCAAAGCTCTTGCTGCTCTTCACCTACGCTTGGCGCCCTGTCTACAGGCACAAAAGCACTGGGGATCTCTGCTTTCCCAGAGACACAACATCTCATGACTCTCGGCCACGGCAGAGCCTCTTGCCGAAAAGGCAAACGTGGGACCCCTCTTCCCACAAGGAAGGGCCCAGCCCTGAAAGCTGTTGCTGCTCTTCACGGTGCCTTGGCGCTCTATCTACAGGCACAACAGCACTGGGGATCTGTGCTTTCCCAGAGACGCAACATCTCATGGCACTCGTCCACGGCAGAGCCTCTTGCCGAAAAGGCAAACGTCCGGCTCCTTCTCCCACAAGGAAGGGCCCAGCCCTGAAAGCTCTTGCTGGTCTTCACCTACGCTTGGCGACCTATCTACAGGCACAACAGCACTGGGGATCTGTGCTTTCCCAGAGACGCAACATCTCATGGTGCTCGGCCGCGGCACAGCCTCTTGCCGAAAAGGCAAACGTCCGGCTCCTTGTCCCACAAGGAAGGGCCCAGCCCTCAAAGCTGTTGCTGTTCTTCACGGTGCCCTGGCACCCTATCTATAGGCACAACAGCCCTGGGGATCTTTGCTTTCTCGGAGACGCAACATCTCATGGCGCTCGGCCGCGGCAGAGCCTCTTGCCGAAAAGGCAAACGTCCGACTCCTTCTCCCACAAGGAAAGGCCCAGCCCTGAAAGCTGTTGCTGCTCTTCACGGTGCCTTGGCGCCCTATTTACAGACACAACAGCACTGGGGATCTGTGCTTTCCCAGAGACGCAACATCTCATGACTCTCGGCCGCGGCAGAGTCTCTTGCTGAAAAGGCAAATGTCCGGCTCCTCTTCCCACAAGGAAGGGCCCAGCCCTGAAAGCTCTTGCTGCTCTTCATGGTGCCTTGGCGCCCTATCTACAGGCACAACAGTACTGGGGATCTGTGCTTTCCCAGAGACGCAACATCTCATGGTGCTCGGCCAAGGCAGAGCGTGTTGCCGAAAAGAAAAACGTCCGGCTCCTTGTCCCACATGGAAGGGCCCAGCCCTCAAAGCTCTTGCTGCTCTTCACGGTCACTGGGCGCCCTATCTACAGGCACAACAGCACTGGGGATCTGTGCTTTCCCAGAGACGCAACATCTCATGGTGCTCGGCCGCGGCAGAGCCTCTTGCCGAAAAGGCAAACGTCCGGCTCCTTGTCCCACAAGGAAGGGCCCAGACCTCAAAGCTCTTGCTGCTCTTCACCTACGCTTGGCGCCCTATCTACAGGCACAAAAGCACTGGGGATCTCTGCTTTCCCAGAGACACAACATCTCATGACTCTCGGCCACGGCAGAGCCTCTTGCCGAAAAGGCAAACGTGGGACTCCTCTTCCCACAAGGAAGGGCCCAGCCCTGAAAGCTGTTGCTGCTCTTCACGGTGCCTTGGCGCTCTATCTACAGGCACAACAGCACTGGGGATCTGTGCTTTCCCAGAGACGCAACATCTCATGGCACTCGGCCACGGCAGAGCCTCTTGCCGAAAAGGCAAACGTCCGGCTCCTTCTCCCACAAGGAAGGGCCCAGCCCTGAAAGCTCTTGCTGCTCTTCACCTATGCTTGGCGCCGTATTTACAGGCACAAAAGCACTGGGGACCTGTGCTTTCCCGGAGACGCAACATCTCATGGCGCTCGGCCGCGGCAGAGCCTCTTGCCGAAAAGGCAAACGTCCGGCTCCTTGTCCCACAAGGAACGGCCCAGCCCTGAAAGGTCTTGCTGCTCTTCATGGTGCCTTGGCGCCCTATCTAGAGGCACAACAGCAGTGGGGATCTGTGCTTTCCCAGAGACGCAACATCTCATGGCACTCGGCCACGGCAGAGCCTCTTGCCGAAAAGGCAAACGTCTGGCTCCTTCCCCCACAAGGAATGGCCCAGCCCTGAAGGCTCTTGCTGGTCTTCAACTGCGCTTGGCGACCTATCTACAGGCACAACAGCACTGGGGATCTGTGCTTTCCCAGAGACGCAACATCTCATGGTGCTCGGCCGCGGCACAGCCTCTTGCCGAAAAGGCAAACGTCCGGCTCCTTGTCCCACAAGGAAGGGCCCAGCCCTCAAAGCTGTTGCTGCTCTTCACGGTGCCCTGGCACCCTATCTATAGGCACAACAGCACTGGGGATCTGTGCTTTCCCAGAGACGCAACATCTCATGGCGCTCGGACGCGGCAGAGCCTCTTGCCGAAAAGGCAAACGTCCGACTCCTTCTCCCACACGGAAAGGCCCAGCCCTGAAAGCTCTTGCTGGTCTTCAACTGCGCTTGGCGCCCTATCTACAGGCACAACAGCACTGGGGATCTGTGCTTTCCCAGAGACGCAACATCTCATGGCGCTCGGCCGCGGCAGAGCGTGTTGCCGAAAAGAAAAACGTCCGGCTCCTTGTCCCACAAGGAAGGGCCCAGCCCTCAAAGCTCTTGCTGCTCTTCACGGTCACTGGGCGCCCTATCTACAGGCACAACAGCACTGGGGATCTGTGCTTTCCCGGAGACGCAACATCTCATGGCGCTCGGCCGCGGCAGAGCCTCTTGCCGAAAAGGCAAACGTCCGGCTCATTCTCCCACAAGGAAGGTCCCAGCCCTCAAAGCTCTTGCTGCTCTTCACCTACGCTTGGCGCCCTATCTACAGGCACAGCAGCAGTGGGGATCTGTGCTTTCCCAGAGACGCAACATCTCATGGCACTCGGCCGCGGCAGAGCCTCTTGCCGAAAAGGCAAACGTCCGGCTCCTTCTCCCACAAGGAAGGGCCCAGCCCTCAAAAATGTTGCTGCTCTTCACGGTGCCTTGGCGCCCTATCTACAGGCACAACAGCACTGGGGATCTGTGCTTTCCCAGAGACGCAACATCTCATGGCGCTCGGCCGCGACAGAGCCTCTTGCCGAAAAGGCAAACGTCCGGCTCCTTCTCCCACAAGGAACGGCCCAGCCCTGAAAGCTCTTGCTGCTCTTCACGGTGCCTTGGCGCCCTATCTACAGGCACAACAGCAGTGGGGATCTGTGCTTTCGCAGAGACGCAACATCTCATGGCACTCGGCCACGACAGATCCTCTTGCCGAAAAGGCAAACGTCTGGCTCCTTCTCCCACAAGGAATGGCCCAGCCCTGAAAGCTCTTTCTGGTCTTCACCTACGCTTGGCGCCCTGTCTGCAGGCACAAAAGCACTGGGGATCTCTGCTTTCCCAGAGACACAACATCTCATGACTCTCGGCCACGGCAGAGCCTCTTGCCGAAAAGGCAAACGTGGGACCCCTCTTCCCACAAGGAAGGGCCCAGCCCTCAAAGCTGTTGCTGCTCTTCACGGTGCCTTGGCGCTCTATCTACAGGCACAACAGCACTGGGGATCTGTGCTTACCCAGAGACGCAACATCTCATGGCGCTCGGCCGCGGCAGAGCCTCTTGCCGAAAAGGCAAATGTCCGGCTCCTGTTCACACAAGGAAGGGCCCAGCCCTGAAAGCTCTTGCTGCTCTTCACCTATGCTTGGCGCCGTATTTACAGGCACAAAAGCACTGGGGACCTGTGCTTTCCCGGAGACGCAACATCTCATGGCGCTCGGCCAGGGCAGAGCCTCTTGCCGAAAAGGCAAACGTCTGGCTCCTTGTCCCACAAGGAACGGCCCAGCCCTGAAAGGTCTTGCTGCTCTTCATGGTGCCTTGGCGCCCTATCTAGAGGCACAACAGCAGTGGGGATCTGTGCTTTCCCAGAGACGCAACATCTCATGGCACTCGGCCACGGCAGAGCCTCTTGCCGAAAAGGCAAACGTCTGGCTCCTTCCCCCACAAGGAATGGCCCAGCCCTGAAAGCTCTTGCTGGTCTTCACCTGCGCTTGGCGACCTATCTACAGGCACAACAGCACTGGGGATCTGTGCTTTCCCAGAGACGCAACATCTCATGGTGCTCGGCCGCGGCACAGCTTCTTGCCGAAAAGGCAAACGTCCGGCTCCTTCTCCCACAAGGAAGGGCCCAGCCCTCAAAAATGTTGCTGCTCTTCATGGTGCCCTGGCACCCTATCTATAGGCACAACAGCACTGGGGATCTGTGCTTTCCCAGAGACGCAACATCTCATGGCGCTCGGACGCGGCAGAGCCTCTTGCCGAAAAGGCAAACGTCCGACTCCTTCTCCCACACGGAAAGGCCCAGCCCTGAAAGCTGTTGCTGTTCTTCACGGTGCCTTGGCGCCCTATTTACAGACACAACAGCACTGGGGATCTGTGCTTTCCCAGAGACGCAACATCTCATGACTGTTGCCCGCGGCAGAGTCTCTTGCTGAAAAGGCAAATGTCCGGCTCCTCTTCCCACAAGGAAGGGCCCAGCCCTGAAAGCTCTTGCTGCTCTTCATGGTGCCTTGGCGCCCTATCTACAGGCACAACAGTACTGGGGATCTGTGCTTTCCCAGAGACGCAACATCTCATGGCGCTCGGCCGCGGCAGAGCGTGTTGCCGAAAAGAAAAAAGTCCGGCTCCTTGTCCCACAAGGAAGGGCCCAGCCCTCAAAGCTCTTGCTGCTCTTCACGGTCACTGGGCGCCCTATCTACAGGCACAACAGCACTGGGGATCTGTGCTTTCCCGGTGACGCAACATCTCATGGCGCTCGGCCGCGGCAGAGCCTCTTGCCGAAAAGGCAAACGTCCGGCTCATTCTCCCACAAGGAAGGTCCCAGCCCTCAAAGCTCTTGCTGCTCTTCACCTACGCTTGGCGCCCTATCTACAGGCACAGCAGCAGTGGGGATCTGTGCTTTCCCAGAGACGCAAC
The DNA here is from genome assembly GCF_026419915.1 of Harpia harpyja. Taxonomy (NCBI): domain Eukaryota; kingdom Metazoa; phylum Chordata; class Aves; order Accipitriformes; family Accipitridae; genus Harpia; species Harpia harpyja. Next base: position 13,452,963 of record NC_068958.1, read on the forward strand.
ATCTCATGGCACTCGGCCGCGGCAGAGCCTCTTGCTGAAAAGGCAAACGTCCGGCTCCTTCTCCCACAAGGAAGGCCCCAGCCCTCAAAAATGTTGCTGCTCTTCACGGTGCCTTGGCGCCCTATCTAGAGGCACAACAGCACTGGGGATCTGTGCTTTCCCAGAGACGCAACATCTCATGGCGCTCGGCCGCGGCAGAGCCTCTTGCCGAAAAGGCAAACGTCCGGCTCCTTCTCCCACAAGGAACGGCCCAGCCCTGAAAGCTCTTGCTGCTCTTCACGGTGCCTTGGCGCCCTATCTACAGGCACAACAGCACTGGGGATCTGTGCTTTCCCAGAGACGCAACATCTCATGGCGCTCGGACGCGGCAGAGCCTCTTGCCGAAAAGGCAAACGTCTGGCTCTTTCTCCCACAAGGAATGGCCCAGCCCTGAAAGCTCTTGCTGGTCTTCACCTACGCTTGGCGACCTATCTACAGGCACAACAGCACTGGGGATCTGTGCTTTCCCAGAGACGCAACATCTCATGGTGCTCGGCCGCGGCAGAGCCTCTTGCCGAAAAGGCAAACGTCCGGCTCCTTGTCCCACAAGGAAGGGCCCAGCCCTCAAAGCTGTTGCTGTTCTTCACGGTGCCCTGGCACCCTATCTATAGGCACAACAGCCCTGGGGATCTGTGCTTTCCCGGAGACGCAACATCTCATGGCGCTCGGCCGCGGCAGAGCGTCTTGCCGAAAAGGTAAATGTCCGGCTCCTCTTCCCACAAGGAAGGGCCCAGCCCTCAAAAATGTTGCTGCTCTTCATGGTGCCTTGGCGCCCTATGTAAAGGCACAACAGCAGTGGGGATCTGTGCTTTCCCAGAGACGCAACATCTCATGGCGCTCGGACGCGGCAGAGCCTCTTGCCGAAAAGGCAAATGTCCGGCTCCTCTTCCCACAAGGAAGGGCCCAGCCCTGAAAGCTCTCGCCGCTCTTCACCTATGCTTGGCGCCGTATTTACAGGCACAAAAGCACTGGGGACCTGTGCTTTCCCGGAGACGCAACATCTCATGGCGCTCGGCCGCGGCCGAGCCTCTTGCCGAAAAGGCAAACATCCGGCTCATTGTCCCACAATGAACGGCCCAGCCCTGAAAGCTCTTGCTGCTCTTCACGGTGCCTTGGCGCCCTATCTACAGGCACAACAGCACTGGGGATCTGTGCTTTCCCAGAGACGCAACATCTCATGGTGCTCGGCCGCGGCAGAGCCTCTTGCCGAAAATGCAAACGTCCGGCTCCTTGTCCCACAAGGAAGGGCCCAGCCCTCAAAGCTGTTGCTGTTCTTCACGGTGCCCTGGCACCCTATCTATAGGCACAACAGCACTGGGGATCTGTGCTTTCCCAGAGACGCAACATCTCATGGCACTCGGCCACGGCAGAGCCTCTTGCCGAAAAGGCAAACGTCCAGCTCCTTGTCCCACAAGGAAGGGCCCAGCCCTGAAAGCTCTTGCTGCTCTTCACGGTCACTGGGCACCCTATCTACAGGCACAACAGCACTGGGGATCTGTGCTTTCCCAGAGACGCAACATCTCATGGCGCTCGGCCGCGGCAGAGCCTCTTGCCGAAAAGGCAAACGTCCGACTCCTTCTCCCACACGGAAAGGCCCAGCCCTCAAAGCTGTTGCTGCTCTTCACGGTGCCTTGGCGCCCTATTTACAGACACAACAGCACTGGGGATCTGTGCTTTCCCAGAGACGCAACATCTCATGGCACTCGGCCTTGGAAGAGCCTCTTGCCGAAAAGGCAAACGTCTGGTCCTTCTCCCACAAGGAACGGCCCAGCCCTGAAAGGTCTTGCTGCTCTTCACGGTGCCTTGGCGCCCTATCTAGAGGCACAACAGCACTGGGGATGTGTGCTTTCGCAGAGACGCAACATCTCATGACTGTCGGCCGCGGCAGAGCCTCTTGCCGAAAAGGCAAACGTCCGGCTCCTCTTCCCACAAGGAAGGGCCCAGCCCTGAAAGGTGTTGCTGCTCTTCACCTACGCTTGGCGCCCTATCTCCAGGCACAACAGCACTGGGGATCTGTGCTTTCCCAGAGACGCAACATCTCATGGCGCTCGGCCGCGGCAGAGCCTCATGCCGAAAAGGCAAACGTCCGGCTCCTCTTCCCAGAAGGAAGGGCCCAGCCCTGAAAGCTCTTGCTGCTCTTCACGGTGCCTTGGCGCCCTATCTACAGGCACAAGAGCAGTGGGGATCTGTGCTTTCCCAGAGACGCAACATCTCATGGCGCTCGGCCGCGGCAGAGCCTCTTGCCGAAAAGGCAAACTTCCGGCTCCTTCTCCCATAAGGAAGGGCCCAGCCCTCAAAGTTACTGCTGTTGTTCATGGTGCCTTGGCGCCCTATCTACAGGCACAGCAGCCGTGGGGATCTGTGGTTTCCCAGAGACGCAACATCTCATGGCGCTCGGCCACGGCAGAGCCTCTTGCCGAAAAGGCAAACGGCCGGATCCTTATCCCACAAGGAAGGGCCCATCCCTGAAAGCTCTTGCTGCTCTTCACTTACACTTGGCGCCCTATCTACAGGCACAACAGCACTGGGGATGTGTGCTTTCCCAGAGACGCAACATCTCATGGCGCTCATCCACGGCAGAGCCTCTTGCCGAAAAGGCAAACGTCCGGCTCCTTCTCCCACAGGGAAGGGCCCAGCCCTGAAAGCTCTTGCTACTATTCACCTATGTTTGGCGCCCTATCTACAGGCACAACATCACTGGGGATCTGTGCTTTCCCGGAGACGCAACATCTCATGGCGCTCGGCCGCGGCAGAGCCTCTTGCCGAAAAGGCAAACGTCTGGCTCCTCTTCGCACAAGGAAGGCCCCAGCCCTGAAAGCTCTTGCTGCTCTTCACGGTGCCTTGGCGCCCTATCTGCAGGCACAACAGCACTGGGGATGTGTGCTTTCGCAGAGACGCAACATCTCATGACTGTCGGCCGCGGCAGAGCCCCTTGCCGAAAATGCAAATGTCCGGCTCGTTTTCCCACAAGGAAGGGCCCAGCCCTCAAAGCTGTTGCTGCTCTTTACCTACGCTTGGAGCCCTATCTCCAGGCACAACAGCACTGGGGATCTGTGCTTTCCCAGAGACGCAACATCTCATGACTCTCGGCCGCGGCAGAGCCCCTTGCCGAAAATGCAAATGTCCGGCTCGTTTTCCCACAAGGAAGGGCCCAGCCCTCAAAGCTCTTGCTGCTCTTCACCTATGTTTGGCGCCCTATCTAGAGACACAACAGCACTGGGGATCTGTGCTTTCCCAGAGACGCAACATCTCATGGTGCTCGGCCGCGGCACAGCCTCTTGCCTAAACGGCAAATGCCCGACTCGTTCTCCCACACGGAAAGGCCCAGCCCTGAAAGCTGTTGCTGCTCTTCACGGTGCCTTGGCGCCCTATCTACAGACACAACAGCACTGGGGATCTGTGCTTTCCCAGAGACGCAACATCTCATGGCGCTCGGACGCGGCTGAGCCTCTTGCCTAAAAGGCAAATGTCCGACTCGTTCTCCCACACGGAAAGGCCCAGCCCTGAAAGCTGTTGCTGCTCTTCACGGTGCCTTGGCGCCCTATCTACAGACACAACAGCACTGGGGATCTGTGCTTTCCCAGAGACGCAACATCTCATGACTGTCGGCCGCGGCAGAGCCTCTTGCCGAAAAGGCAAATGTCCGGCTCGTTTTCCCACAAGGAAGGGCCCAGCCCTCAAAGCTGTTGCTGCTCTTCGCCTACGCTTGGCGCCCTATCTACAGGCACAACAGCAGTGGGGATCTGTGCTTTCCCAGAGACGCAACATCTCATGACTGTTGCCCGCGGCAGAGCCTCTTGCCGAAAAGTCAAACGTCCGGCTCCTTGTCCCACAAGGAAGGGCCCAGCCCTAAAAGCTGTTGCTGCTCTTCACCTACGCTTGGAGCCCTATCTACAGGCACAACAGCACTGGGGATCTGTGCTTTCCCGGAGACAAAACATCTCATGGCGCTCGGCCGCGGCATAGCCTCTTGCCGAAAAGGCAAACGTCCGGCTCATTCTCCCACAAGGAAGGGCCCAGCCCTGAAAGCTATTGCTGCTCTTCACGGTGCCTTGGCGCCCTATCTACAGGCACAACAGCACTGGGGATCTGTGCTTTCCCAGAGACGCAACATCTCATGACTCTCGGCCGCGGCAGAGCCCCTTGCCGAAAATGCAAATATCCGGCTCGTTTTCCCACAAGGAAGGGCCCAGCCCTCAAAGCTCTTGCTGCTCTTCACCTATGTTTGGCGCCCTATCTAGAGGCACAACAGCACTGGGGATCTGTGCTTTCCCAGAGACGCAACATCTCATGGCGCTCGGCCGCGGCAGAGCCTCTTGCCTAAACGGTAAATGTCCGACTCGTTCTCCCACACGGAAAGGCCCAGCCCTGAAAGCTGTTGCTGCTCTTCACGGTGCCTTGGCGCCCTATCTACAGGCACAACAGCACTGGGGATCTGTGCTTTCCCAGAGACGCAATATCTCATGGCGCTCGGACGCGGCTGAGCCTCTTGCCTAAAAGGCAAATGTCCGGCTCCTTCTCCAACAAGGAAGGGCCCAGCCCTCAAAGCAGTTGCTGCTCTTCACGGTGCCTTGGCGCCCTATCTACAGGCACAACAGCACTGGGGATCTGTGCTTTCCCAGAGACGCAACATCTCATGGCGCTCGGACGTGGCAGAGCATCTTGCCAAAAATGCAAACGTACGACTCCTTCTCCCACACGGAAAGGCCCAGCCCTGAAAGCTCTTGCTGCTCTTCACGGTGCCTTGGCGCCCTATCTAGAGGCACAACAGCACTGGGGATCTGTGCTTTCCCAGAGACGCAACATCTCATGGTGCTCGGCCGCGGCAGAGCCTCTTGCCGAAAAGGCAAACGTCCGGCTCCTTCTCCCACAAGGAACGGCCCAGCCCTGAAAGCTCTTGCTGCTCTTCACGGTGCCTTGGCGCCCTATCTACAGGCACAACAGCACTGGGGATCTGTGCTTTCCCAGAGACGCAACATCTCATGGCGCTCGGCCGCGGCAGAGCCTCTTGCCGAAAAGGCAAACGTCTGGCTCTTTCTCCCACAAGGAATGGCCCAGCCCTGAAAGCTCTTGCTGGTCTTCACCTACGCTTGGCGACCTATCTACAGGCACAACAGCACTGGGGATCTGTGCTTTCCCAGAGACGCAACATCTCATGGTGCTCGGCCGCGGCAGAGCCTCTTGCCGAAAAGGCAAACGTCCGGCTCCTTGTCCCACAAGGAAGGGCCCAGCCCTCAAAGCTCTTGCTGCTCTTCACCTACGCTTGGCGCCCTGTCTACAGGCACAAAAGCACTGGGGATCTCTGCTTTCCCAGAGACACAACATCTCATGACTCTCGGCCACGGCAGAGCCTCTTGCCGAAAAGGCAAACGTGGGACCCCTCTTCCCACAAGGAAGGGCCCAGCCCTGAAAGCTGTTGCTGCTCTTCACGGTGCCTTGGCGCTCTATCTACAGGCACAACAGCACTGGGGATCTGTGCTTTCCCAGAGACGCAACATCTCATGGCGCTCGGCCACGGCAGAGCCTCTTGCCGAAAAGGCAAACGTCCGGCTCCTTCTCCCACAAGGAAGGGCCCAGCCCTGAAAGCTCTTGCTGGTCTTCACCTACGCTTGGCGACCTATCTACAGGCACAACAGCAGTGGGGATCTGTGCTTTCCCAGAGACGCAACATCTCATGGTGCTCGGCCGCGGCACAGCCTCTTGCCGAAAAGGCAAACGTCCGGCTCCTTGTCCCACAAGGAAGGGCCCAGCCCTCAAAGCTGTTGCTGTTCTTCACGGTGCCCTGGCACCCTATCTATAGGCACAACAGCCCTGGGGATCTGTGCTTTCCCGGAGACGCAACATCTCATGGCGCTCGGCCGCGGCAGAGCCTCTTGCCGAAAAGGCAAACGTCCGACTCATTCTCCCACACGGAAAGGCCCAGCCCTGAAAGCTGTTGCTGCTCTTCACGGTGCCTTGGCACCCTATTTACAGACACAACAGCACTGGGGATCTGTGCTTTCCCAGAGACGCAACATCTCATGGTGCTCGGCCGAGGCAGAGCGTGTTGCCGAAAAGAAAAACGTCCGGCTCCTTGTCCCACAAGGAACGGCCCAGCCCTGAAAGGTCTTGCTGCTCTTCACGGTGCCTTGGCGCCTAATCTAGAGGCACAACAGCACTGGGGATGTGTGCTTTCGCAGAGACGCAACATCTCATGACTGTCGGCCGCGGCAGAGCCTCTTGCCGAAAAAGCAAACGTCCGGCTCCTTGTCCCACAAGGAAGGGCCCAGCCTGAAAGGTGTTGCTGCTCTTCACCTACGCTTGGCGCCCTATCTCCAGGCACAACAGCACTGGGGATCTGTGCTTTCCCAGAGACGCAACATCTCATGGCGCTCGGCCGCGGCAGAGCCTATTGCCGAAAAGGCAAACGTTCGGCTCCTCTTCCCAGAAGGAAGGGCCCAGCCCTGAAAGCTCTTGCTGCTCTTCACGGTGCCTTGGCGCCCTATCTACAGGCACAAGAGCAGTGGGGATCTGTGCTTTCCCAGAGACGCAACATCTCATGGCGCTCGGCCGCGGCAGAGCCTCTTGCCGAAAAGGCAAACTTCCGGCTCCTTCTCCCATAAGGAAGGGCCCAGCCCTCAAAGTTACTGCTGTTGTTCATGGTGCCTTGGCGCCCTATGTACAGGCACAGCAGCCGTGGGGATCTGTGGTTTCCCAGAGACGCAACATCTCATGGCGCTCGGCCGCGGCAGAGCCTGTTGCATAAACGGCAAATGTCCGACTCCTTCTCCCACACGGAAAGGCCCAGCCCTGAAAGCTCTTGCTGCTCTTCACGGTGCCTTGGCGCCCTATCTACAGGCACAACAGCACTGGGGATCTGTGCTTTCCCAGAGACGCAACATCTCATGGCACTCGGCCGCGGCAGAGCCTATTGCCGAAAAGGCAAACGTCCGGCTCCTTGTCCCACAAGGAAGGGCCCAGCCCTGAAAGCTCTTGCTGCTCTTCACGGTGCCTTGGCGCCCTATCTACAAGCACAACAGCACTGGGGATCTGTGCTTTCCCAGAGACGCAACATCTCATGGCATACGGACGCGGCAGAGCCTCTTGCCGAAAAGGCAAACGTCCGACTCCTTCTCCCACACGGAAAGGCCCAGCCCTGAAAGCTGTTGCTGCTCTTCACGGTGCCTTGGCGCCCTATCTACAGACACAACAGCACTGGGGATCTGTGCTTTCCCGGAGACGCAACATCTCATGGCGCTCGGCCGCGGCAGAGCCTCTTGCCGAAAAGGCAAACGTCGGGCCCCTTGTCCCACAAGGAAGGGCCCAGCCCTGAAAGCTCTTGCTGCTCTTCACCTACGCTTCGAGCCCTAACTACAGGCACAACAGCACTGGGGATGTGTGCTTTCCCAGAGACGCAACATCTCATGACTGTCGGCCGCGGCAGAGCCTCTTGCCGAAAAGGCAAATGTCCGGCTCCTCTTCCCACAAGGAAGGGCCCAGCCCTCAAAGGTGTTGCTGCTCTTCATGGTGCCTTGGCGCCCTATCTAGAGGCACAACAGTACTGGGGATCTGTGCTTTCCCGGAGACGCAACATCTCATGGCGCTCGGCCGGGGCAGAGCCTCTTGCTGAAAAGGCAAACGTCCGGCTCCTCTTCCCACAAGGAAGGGCCCAGCCCTCAAAGCTCTTGCTGCTCTTCACCTACGCTTGGCGCCCTATGTAAAGGCACAACAGCAGTGGGGATCTGTGCTTTCCCAGAGACGCAACATCTCATGGCAATCGGCCGCGGTAGAGCCTCTTGCCTAAAAGGCAAACGTCCGGCTCCTTCTCCCACAAGGAAGGGCCCAGCCCTCAAAAATGTTGCTGCTCTTCACGGTGCCTTGGCACCCTATCTATAGGCACAACAGCAGTGGGGATTTGTGCTTTCCCAGAGACGCAACATCTCATGGCGCTCGACCACGGCAGAGCCTCTTGCCGAAAAGGCAAATGTCCGGCTCCTCTTCCCACAAGGAAGGGCCCAGCCCTGAAAGCTCTTGCTGCTCTTCACCTATGTTTGGCGCCGTATTTACAGGCACAAAAGCACTGGGGACCTCTGCTTTCCCGGAGACGCAACATCTCATGGCACTCGGCCGCGGCAGAGCCTCTTGCCGAAAAGGCAAACGTCCGGCTCCTTGTCCCACAAGGAACGGCCCAGCCCTGTAAGGTCTTGCTGCTCTTCACGGTGCCTTGGCGCCCTATCTAGAGGCACAAGAGCACTGGGGATGTGTGCTTTAGCAGAGACGCAACATCTCATGACTGTCGGCCGCGGCAGAGCCTCTTGCCGAAAAGGCAAACGTCCGGCTCCTCTTCCCACAAGGAAGGGCCCAGCCCTGAAAGGTGTTGCTGCTCTTCACCTACGCTTGGAACCCTATCTCCAGGCACAACAGCACTGGGGATCTGTGCTTTCCCAGAGACGCAACATCTCATGGCGCTCGGCCGTGGCAGAGCCTATTGCCGAAAAGGCAAACCTCCGGCTCCTCTTCCCACAAGGAAGGGCCCAGCCCTGAAAGCTCTTGCTGCTCTTCACGGTGCCTTGGCGCCCTATCTACAGGCACAAGAGCAGTGGGGATCTGTGCTTTCGCAGAGACGCAACATCTCATGCCGCTCGGCCGCGGCAGAGCCTCTTGCCGAAAAGGCAAAAGGCCGGATCCTTATCCCACAAGGAAGGGCCCAGCCCTGAAAGCTCTTGCTGCTCTTCACCTATGTTTGGCGCCCTATCTAGAGGCACAACAGCACTGGGGATCTGTGCTTTCCCAGAGACGCAACATATCTTGGCGCTCATCCGCGGCAGAGCCTATTGCCGAAAAGGCAAACGTCCGGCTCCTCTTCCCACAAGGAAGGGCCCAGCCCTCAAAGCTCTTGCTGCTCTTCACGGTCACTGGGCGCCCTATCTACAGGCACAACAGCACTGGGGATCTGTGCTTTCCCAGAGACGCAACATCTCATGGCGCTCGGATGCGGCAGAGCCTCTTGCCGAAAAGGCAAACGTCCGACTCCTTCTCCCACAAGGAAGGGCCCAGCCCTGAAAGCTGTTGCTGCTCTTCACGGTGCCTTGGCGCCCTATCTAGAGGCACAACAGCACTGGGGATGTGTGCTTTCGCAGAGACGCAACATCTCATGACTGTCGGCCGCGGCAGAGCCTCTTGCCGAAAAGGCAAATGTCCGGCTCGTTTTCCCACAAGGAAGGGCCCAGCCCTCAAAGCTCTTGCTGCTCTTCACCTACGCTTGGCGCCCTATCTCCAGGCACAACAGCACTGGGGATTTGTGCTTTCCCAGAGACGCAACATCTCATGGCACTCGGCCGCGGAAGAGCCTCTTGCCGAAAAGGCAAACGTCCGGCTCATTGTCCCACAAGGAACGGCCCAGCCCTCAAAGCTGTTGCTGCTCTTCACCTACGCTTGGCGCCCTATCTACATGCAGAAAAGCACTGGGGAGCTCTGCTTTCCCAGAGACACAACATCTCATGGCGCTCGGCCGCGGCAGAGCCTCTTGCCGAAAAGGCAAACGTGGGGCCCCTCTTCCCACAAGGAAGGGCCCAGCCCTGAAAGCTCTTGCTGCTCTTCACCTATGCTTGGCGCCGTATTTACAGGCACAACAGCAGTGGGGATCTGTGCTTTCCCAGAGACGCAACATCTCATGGTGCTCGTACGTGGCAGAGCATCTTGCCAAAAAGGCAAACGTCCGACTCCTTCTCCCACACGGAAAGGCCCAGCCCTCAAAGCTCTTGCTGCTCTTCACGGTGCCTTGGCGCCCTATCTACAGACACAACAGCACTGGGAATCTGTGCTTTCCCAGAGACGCAACATCTCATGGCGCTCGGACGAGGCAGAGCATCTTGCCAAAAAGGCAAACGTACGACTCCTTCTCCCACATGGAAAGGCCCAGCCCTGAAAGCTCTTGCTGCTCTTCACCTATGCTTGGCGCCGTATTTACAGGCACAAAAGCACTGGGGACCTGTGCTTTCCCGGAGACGCAACATCTCATGGCGCTCGGCCAGGGCAGAGCCTCTTGCCGAAAAGGCAAACGTCTGGCTCCTTCTCCCACAAGGAACGGCCCAGCCCTGAAAGGTCTTGCTGCTCTTCATGGTGCCTTGGCGCCCTATCTACAGGCACAACAGCAGTGGGGATCTGTGCTTTCCCAGAGACGCAACATCTCATGGCACTCGGCCACGGCAGAGCCTCTTGCCGAAAAGGCAAACGTCTGGCTCCTTCCCCCACAAGGAATGGCCCAGCCCTGAAAGCTCTTGCTGGTCTTCACCTGCGCTTGGCGACCTATCTACAGGCACAACAGCACTGGGGATCTGTGCTTTCCCAGAGACGCAACATCTCATGGTGCTCGGCCGCGGCAGAGCCTCTTGCCGAAAAGGCAAATGTCCGGCTCCTTGTCCCACAAGGAAGGGCCCAGCCCTCAAAGCTGTTGCTGCTCTTCACGGTGCCCTGGCACCCTATCTATAGGCACAACAGCACTGGGGATCTGTGCTTTCCCAGAGACGCAACATCTCATGGCGCTCGGACGCGGCAGAGCCTCTTGCCGAAAAGGCAAACGTCCGACTCCTTCTCCCACACGGAAAGGCCCAGCCCTGAAAGCTCTTGCTGGTCTTCACGGTGCCTTGGCGCCCTATTTACAGACACAACAGCACTGGGGATCTGTGCTTTCCCAGAGACGCAACATCTCATGACTGTTGCCCGCAGCAGAGCCTCTTGCCGAAAAGGCAAATGTCCGGCTCCTCTTCCCACAAGGAAGGGCCCAGCCCTGAAAGCTCTTGCTGCTCTTCATGGTGCCTTGGCGCCCTATCTACAGGCACAACAGTACTGGGGGTCTGTGCTTTCCCAGAGACGCAACATCTCATGGCGCTCGGCCGCGGCAGAGCGTGTTGCCGAAAAGAAAAACGTCTGCCTCCTTGTCCCACAAGGAAGGGCCCAGCCCTCAAAGCTCTTGCTGCTCTTCACGGTCACTGGGCGCCCTATCTACAGGCACAACAGCACTGGGGATCTGTGCTTTCCCGGTGACGCAACATCTCATGGCGCTCGGCCGCGGCAGAGCCTCTTGCCGAAAAGGCAAACGTCCGGCTCCTTGTCCCACAAGGAAGGGCCCAGCCCTCAAAGCTCTTGCTGCTCTTCACCTACGCTTGGCGCCCTATCTACAGGCACAGCAGCACTGGGGATCTGTGCTTTCCCGGTGACGCAACATCTCATGGCGCTCGGCCGCGGCAGAGCCTCTTGCTGAAAAGGCAAACGTCCGGCTCCTTCTCCCACAAGGAAGGCCCCAGCCCTCAAAAATGTTGCTGCTCTTCACGGTGCCTTGGCGCCCTATCTAGAGGCACAACAGCAGTGGGGATCTGTGCTTTCCCAGAGACGCAACATCTCATGGCGCTCGGCCGCGGCAGAGCCTCTTGCCGAAAAGGCAAACGTCCGGCTCCTTCTCCCACAAGGAAGGGCCCAGCCCTGAAAGCTCTTGCTGCTCTTCACGGTGCCTTGGCGCCCTATCTACAGGCACAACAGCACTGGGGATCTGTGCTTTCCCAGAGACGCAACATCTCATGGCACTCGGCCACGGCAGATCCTCTTGCCGAAAAGGCAAACGTCTGGCTCTTTCTCCCACAAGGAATGGCCCAGCTCTGAAAGCTCTTGCTGGTCTTCACCTACGCTTGGCGACCTATCTACAGGCACAACAGCACTGGGGATCTGTGCTTTCCCAGAGACGCAACATCTCATGGTGCTCGGCCGCGGCAGAGCCTCTTGCCGAAAAGGCAAACGTCCGGCTCCTTGTCCCACAAGGAAGGGCCCAGCCCTCAAAGCTCTTGCTGCTCTTCACCTACGCTTGGCGCCCTGTCTACAGGCACAAAAGCACTGGGGATCTCTGCTTTCCCAGAGACACAACATCTCATGACTCTCGGCCACGGCAGAGCCTCTTGCCGAAAAGGCAAACGTGGGACCCCTCTTCCCACAAGGAAGGGCCCAGCCCTGAAAGCTGTTGCTGCTCTTCACGGTGCCTTGGCGCTCTATCTACAGGCACAACAGCACTGGGGATCTGTGCTTCCCCAGAGACGCAACATCTCATGGCACTCGGCCACGGCAGAGCCTCTTGCCGAAAAGGCAAACGTCCGGCTCCTTCTCCCACAAGGAAGGGCCCAGCCCTGAAAGCTCTTGCTGGTCTTCACCTACGCTTGGCGACCTATCTACAGGCACAACAGCACTGGGGATCTGTGCTTTCCCAGAGACGCAACATCTCATGGTGCTCGGCCGCGGCAGAGCCTCTTGCTGAAAAGGCAAACGTCCGGCTCCTTGTCCAACAAGGAAGGGCCCAGCCCTCAAAGCTGTTGCTGTTCTTCACGGTGCCCTGGCACCCTATCTATAGGCACAACAGCCCTGGGGATCTGTGCTTTCCCGGAGACGCAACATCTCATGGCGCTCAGCCGCGGCAGAGCCTCTTGCCGAAAAGGCAAACGTCCGACTCCTTCTCCCACACGGAAAGGCCCAGCCCTGAAAGCTGTTGCTGCTCTTCACGGTGCCTTGGCGCCCTATTTACAGACACAACAGCACTGGGGATCTGTGCTTTCCCAGAGACGCAACATCTCATGACTGTCGCCCGCGGCAGAGTCTCTTGCTGAAAAGGCAAATGTCCGGCTCCTCTTCCCACAAGGAAGGGCCCAGCCCTGAAAGCTCTTGCTGCTCTTCATGGTGCCTTGGCGCCCTATCTACAGGCACAACAGTACTGGGGATCTGTGCTTTCCCAGAGACGCAACATCTCATGGTGCTCGGCCAAGGCAGAGCGTGTTGCCGAAAAGAAAAACGTCCGGCTCCTAGTCCCACATGGAAGGGCCCAGCCCTCAAAGCTCTTGCTGCTCTTCACGGTCACTGGGCGCCCTATCTACAGGCACAACAGCACTGGGGATCTGTGCTTTCCCGGAGACGCAACATCTCATGGCGCTCGGTCAGGGCAGAGCCTCTTGCCGAAAAGGCAAACGTCCGGCTCCTCTTCCCACAAGGAAGGGCGAGCCCTGAAAGCTCTTGCTGCTCTTCACCTACGCTTGGCGCCCTATCTACAGGCACAACAGCAGTGGGGATCTGTGCTTTCCAGAGATGCAACATCTCATGGTGCTCGGCCGCGGCAGAGCCTCTTGCCGAAAAGGCAAACGTCCGGCTCCTTGTCCCACAAGGAAGGGCCCAGCCCTCAAAAATGTTACTGCTCTTCACGGTGCCTTGGCACCCTATCTAGAGGCACAACAGCACTGGGGATCTGTGCTTTCCCAGAGACGCAACATCTCATGGCGCTCGGCCGCGGCAGAGCCTCTTGCCGAAAAGGCAAACGTCCGGCTCCTTGTCCCACAAGGAAGGGCCCAGGCCTCAAAGCTCTTGCTGCTCTTCATGGTGCCTTGGCGCCCTATGTAAAGGCACAACAGCAGTGGGGATCTGTGCTTTCGCAGAGACGCAACATCTCATGACTGTCGGCCGCGGCAGAGCCTCTTGCCGAAAAGGCAAATGTCCGGCTCGTTTTCCCACAAGGAAGGGCCCAGCCCTAAAAGCTCTTGCTGCTCTTCACCTATGCTTGGCACCGTATTTACAGGCACAAAAGCACTGGGGACCTGTGCTTTCCCGGAGACGCAACATCTCATGGCGCTCGGCCAGGGCAGAGCCTCTTGCCGAAAAGGCAAACGTCCGGCTCCTTGTCCCACAAGGAACGGCC